>NC_140967.1:23952791-24277791 GCF_056783735.1 Eptatretus burgeri | reverse complement strand
TCGTTATATATATATACATATACATATATATACATATACATACATATACATACATACTACATACATATACATACATACATATACATACTACATACATATACAGAGAGAGAGAGAGAGAGAGATAGGTGAGATAGGTGAGATAGGTGAGATAGGTGAGATAGGTGAGATAGGTGAGATAGGTGAGATAGGTGAGATAGGTGAGAGAGGTGAGAGAAAATCAGGAAGTGGGGTGGATCAGTAAGGATGAAGTGAGGACTGCTATGAAGAGGATGAAAAGTGGAAAGGCGGTTGGCCCAGATGGTATACCAGTGGAGGCATGGAAGTGCTTAGGAGAGATGGCAGTGGGGTTGTTAACCAGATTGTTTAATAAAATCTTGGAAAGTGAGAGGATGCCGGAGGAGTGGAGATCAAGTGTCCTGGTTCCGATTTTCAAGAACAAGGGTGATGTGCAGAGCTCTGGAAATTACAGAGGGATAAAGTTGTTAAGCCACACCATGAAGTTGTGCGAAAGAGTAGTGGAAGCTCGGTTGAGAGGAGAGGTGACGATTTGTGAGCAGCAATATGGGTTATGCCAGGAAGGGGCACCACTGATGCGATGTTTGCTTTGAGAATGTTGATGGAGAAGTATAAGGAAGGCCAGAAGGAGTTACATTGTGTGTTTGTGGATTTAGAGAAAGCTTATGATAGGGTGCCAAGAGAGGAGTTGTGGCATTGTATGAGGAAGTCGCGAGTGGTGGAGAAGTATGTGAGGATCGTGCAGGATATGTATGAGGACAGTGTGACAGCGGTGAGGTGTGCGGTAGGAATGACGGACCGGTTTAAGGTTAAAGTGGGATTGCACCAAGGATCGACTCTGAGCCCTTTCCTGTTTGCAATGGTGATGGACAGGTTGACGGACGAGATCAGACTGGAGTCGCCATGGACCATGATGTTCGCGGATGACATCATGATCTGTAGGGAGAGTAGGGAGCAGGCTGAGGCGAGCCTCGAGAGGTGGAGGTACTCACTGGAGAGAAAGGGAATGATAGTCAGTCGGAGTAAGACGGAGTACATGTCTGTAAATGAGAGGGAGGGTGGTGGTATGGTGCGGTTGCAAGGAGTTGAGGTGGGGAAAGTGGATGGGTTTAAATACTTGGGATCAACTGTCCAAAGTAACGGAGAGTGTGGTAGAGAAGTGAAAAAGAGAGTGCAGGCAGGATGGAGTGGGTGGAGAAGAGTTGCAGGAGTGATTTGTGACAGAAGGGTAGCTGCAAGAGTGAAGGGGAAAGTATATAAGACGGTAGTGAGACCAGCAATGTTGTATGGTTTGGAGGCGGTGGCACTAATAAAAAGACAGGAAGCGGAGCTGGAGGTGGTAGAGTTAAAGATGCTGCGATTCTCGTTGGGAGTGAAGAGGATGGACAGGATAACGAATGAGTATATTAGAGGGACAGCGCAGGTAGGACGGTTTGGAGACAAAGTGAGAGAGGCGAGATTGAGATGGTTTGGACATGTGCACAGGAGGGAAGCGGAGTATATCGGGAGAAGCATGCTGAGGATGGAGCCACCAGGTAGGATGAGAAGAGGAAGGCCAAAGAAGAGGTTCATGGATGTGGTGAGGGCGGACATGCAGGTGGTTGGAGTGTCAATGGAAGATGTGGAGGATAGAGCGAAATGGAGACGGTTGATCCGCTGTGGCGACCCCTAACGGGAGCAGCCGAAAAAAGAAGAAGAAGAAGATACAGATATACAATGAATAATGTGGCTGTTTTAAGAGGAAGAAGAGGTGAGTGTGTGCAATTGTTCTTGGAGCTATACTTTAAAACTTTTCAATGCAGTTGGTTCAAAAATGTTCTCTACAACTGCCTTGAGCAATTTATCTCTCATCATATGAATCATCCAAGGAAAGAAACACCTGCTTGGCTGGCACAGCACATGCTATAAGCTTTGGTTTACCCTTTTGGGGAATGTTATAATTGGTAGGCCAACAGCTGTGTGAAAAATGTACAAGGAAAGAGGAGTCAAATGGAATGGCGAAGGCTTCATGGGATACAAAAGAGCTCGAGTAAAATACATCATATTCCTTGTGTGTCACCTTTGTTACATTTAAATAACACACACACACACACACACACACACACACACACACACACACACACACACACACACACACACACACACACACACACACACACACACACACACACACACACACACACACACACACACACACACACAATGTTTATGGAGGGGAATACTTTGAGACCCAGTCAGTAACCATTTTACTCCCTGAAACCCACCCACGTGTGGAGATAGCAGCCAACAGCAGCAACTTGCGCGCACATTAATTTGTATTTTTTAACTGCCGACCTTCCAGAATTAGGCCTCCCAGACCAGGGTGCAGGCAATAACTCATCTAATCCTTGAGGACACCATGGGATTCTAACATCCACCAGGTTATGCTAATTTACAGGACACCTGGATTAACGTATATCCAGTGGATAGTGCCCTTTGTGATGCATTGCCCTGCCTGTGAAACACTAATCTGACTATATCGTGGGGCCAAAAATCAAACCCAGAAAAAAGGGTCAACAGCAAGTGCACCTCCCCTGCATCATTCTTTTGGATGGACACACACACACATTGATGCTGGTAGGCGGGTCGAACTGCAGGTGCATCCGCCAACCCCTCAGGCGATTCTCGAGCCTCTTCACTGAAGGTGGACATCGAAAGGAGAAGGAAGAACAAGGTACGCTGTTGTGTGGATCGCGTACGGACCGGGCTCTTGCGTGGGCTACACAGTGAACCCTGGAGAGGAAGGGCCTTTGATGGAGCGGGGGGAGATGTCGGCGTTAAAGATGGGAGGGGCTGTGAATGGATACGGAAACGTGAATTTCGTTCAAGCGCTGCAAACACCAGGTCCGATAAATCGAGATGGCGCATTGTGAACAGATGTGGCTCTGATGAACCGCCTGAAACTCCGGACGCTAGAAGCGAAGGTTTGAAGAGGGATGGGATTAGCCTGGCTGTGGTTAAAGGGCTCGCTGGGGTTAAGAGGCCCATTGGGATGTGGAGACGGGGAGCAACACAAAATCTGCATGGCTCTGCACGGATGCACGGGTTGGGGTGCCGCTGTGTGACGGATCGTGGTAATACATTGATTGAGGCACCTCAAGATTCCCAGGGTATCGACCCTGATGGCAGACATCAGCCTTGGCAATAAATGTAGCAGAAAAGTGAGTGGAATACTGTGTGACTCGTGCACGGTCCAGACTCTTGGACAAGCTGCACGGCGGGTCCCAGGGCAGAAAGGCCTTCAGTTGAACGGGAGGGAGGAGATGAAGACGGGGGAACAGGGAAACGATGGAACATCTTGTGTTGATAAAAAGAAGAAAAATATCGTAAGCAAAGTCACAGGCCTCCTATAGGGGAAAGCCTATGTCTGTGCGGTCACTCCAAATAGCAGGAAAGTGTGCTGTGAAAAATAATGATTGTACCTACTCAAGCAAGGAAAAAAAAATCACCTTGCTTTGGTGCATAATCATGTCTCTGCACAAGGAGCTGTAAAGGTGCTGTCTCTCCACCATCAAAGACAACACTCCAGAGAAGAAAGCTACAAACGGAAACCTGGAGTGTTGAGGAGGAGAAGGAGATAATCCTCAATGCAAAATGTATTCCATACATGAGGCATGGGGAAGGAAAGCTAAGGGCTGAAAAAGCTGCAAGAAAAAATAAACGAAAATGGCCACTCGGAAGAAGAGAGTCCCCATTGATAAACGAGGTTTTTTTTTTTTCAATAATCAAAAGATATGTTGAGATAAAGACAGAATAAAGATAGAACATCTAGATAAAGATAGAATAGAAGAGATTACATCTAGGGCAGGGCAACAAGTGGCAATTGAGTTAATAGCAAGGGGAGCCAAGTGCTCACTTGATGGTGAAAAAAGGGATGACAGGGATTTCGCCGAGATTGCACGAGAGGGAGTTTTGGCTGTGGAACGAGACGGGGGCTCAACCCCGACATCGAGCCAGTCCAAAGGCGGTGAAGGAAGAGTGTGGCCAAAGGAGAGAATGAGGGTGTTCCCCTGAAAGAGGGGCAAGACCAGTTCAGAGACAAAGACCAGGTGACTAAGGCACAAAGGGGAAAAGAGTGGAAAAGGCAGAGCAGCAGAATGAGGGAAAGGAGAGGGTGAAGATGATAAATAGCAGTGTAGAGTGGAAGAAGAGTTAGCCACCAAAATAGAAAAGATAAAATAGATAAGTCTCAGAGAGAGACCAAAACTTCATCGCATGGAAAACAATAAACGGACAAAATCTTGGTGAGGTGAGGTGAACCAACCATTCAATTAGAAAAATGATTTCAAAATCATCCACCTTGAAGGGAATCAATATTGTCCGTTTCACAGCGGCACTATTCATTCAAGAAAAAGTAACGGGCAAACAATACCACAGGAAGAAAAAAACCAGGCCCCACAAATATAACCAAATTCCACCGTGGAAACAGAGATTAGAGACACAAAGAGAGCAACTGAGGAAGGAAATAGGACAAATACAACAGTTCAGGAAATAGTAGGGGTGCCAGAGCCCAGAAACTTGCAGAGGGGTAGTCATGAAAGAAAATACTTTTGTCCTCGATGTTTTTTGGTAGATTGGACCTTGGCGCACATGACTTGGGTGGCCTGCTCGCCCAACTCTCTTGCGAAAGTGCTCATCTGGCTCGATTTATCATGTGTCACCATGACGAAATTCGGCCCAAAAATTAAGGGTCGGGGAAATGGATTTCATTATTTGAACATGTTCCTATTGTTGTTTACCAACATTTTAGGTACCATAAGGGGTTTGGGCTGGGCTACAATTTGGTAGGAGAAACATTTTGATGGGGTCACAGTGCAGGTTGAGGGGTCAAAAGGTCACGCTTGGAAGGGTCAGGTGAAAATCTAGGGGCCGTGGGTATAAATGGAACTGCTGTACCCAAACCAATAAATATAAATGAATGACACAAACACAAATTTAAGAGTACTATATTACAAAGTTTTTGATAATCAAGCCATGTCAGGTGGATTCAGAGAATTTGAGAATTAACCCCTTTATGTCTATGTGCAGAATCGCAAAAGTCGGCTTTTTCTCATAAAAGTTATTATTCGCTAATTACTTGACCAAAACATGACTAGACATTGTCAGAAGGTATCAATTGACCAATTTCAACCTATTTACCCCTTTAGTTGCATATATTAACCCCTTCTGGATGTTTCATATTAACCCTTTGGGTACGTTTACGAGTTTCTACCTCCTTGCTTTGGAGTAATGAAAAAGTTCAACCCAAGCCCTTGGCAGTGCATAACACTGAAAGCTGTTTAGACATGGGGTTTAATATACTTATGAACTTGCTATTTCAGCTACGACGTCTGAGCTGTCCACCCCACAAATGCCAGTCAGGTACACTCGTTCACATTATCAGTATTTTCTGTAAAATTCAACACATTTTCAGCATTATTTTCAATATCGGTATACACCATTGTACACCTTTCCCAACCAGTACTTAAAGACAATTATTGAAAGAATGGGATACTATTTATAGTAACACTAATTCAATCACTTTTGGCTAAAATCAGTAAACATACTGATGAGAGTACATGTACAATGTATTAATTCGCTTGACTGATCAGCTGATGTCGATGATGATGACTGATGATGAATCATGGATCTAGAGCAATATATTCATGTTCATAAAATATCTTCATTCTTCTCATCCATAAGCATGCACATCAGTGGATCCCCACAGCAGTTACAAGCCATGGTGCACGACACTTTGGCCTTTCGGCAAGGGCAATGTGATCTGCATTTGTCTTTGCGGCATTTGCATCTTGTTGAGAGAAGGCCTGGTTTGGATGGCTTTGTCATTAGAGTAGCCAGCAGGTATCCTTACCAAAGTCTGTATGATCCGGACAGCAACGGATTTGCCAGCGTGGCACGTTTCCAAAGTAACATTTGGTACAGAGCCCTCATGATGCGAAATTGAAATGCGTCGCTGGTCGGTGGCAATGATCGGAGGTCAGATTTCTTTGTTTGAAACAGATGACATCGTAGCTCATCCATAGATCCAGAGAAGTCCTTTTTCCCATATAGTGCGTAGATGTATTTCCATGCGGACTCTGATATGGCTTCTGATATTTCAATACGCTCATGCTCTTCAGGAATTCTATACTGTGCAACTGGCTCAAGGATCTTTCCACAGTCCAATGCCACTTTCAATGCACGTTTTTTTTCCACAATGGAAAATGTAGCTGACTGTCACAGCCGGTGATTGCATATGCCTAGAGTAAAGACGAACTTGTGGTATTTGTATAATTGCTTGTCAGAAATCTGGAAATAACATGGCATGGAATGAAGACATTCTGCTTCTGCATCCAGAGTTCCTCTAAACCTTGCACTCTCGAAACATGGTAGATGCCCATCATCAAGATATCTGTGTCTGTGGCTTGGATGACTACCCTCTTGCATCCTTGTTCTTTGCTGAGTATGTAATGTGAGCAAAGATTCGTGTATCAGCCTCCTCGTGTTCATCACATCCCAAGCAGTCAAGTTCCGACGTCCCATGATTTGTCAACATAATGGCTGGTCCCCGAGTCATGCCTCCCAGTATCAAGGTGCATCCCACTGGTATTCCCTGGTGATTTGTCATCCATGTCGTTGAAAGGTACTGTTGGAGATGTTCCTTGTTTTCGTGGTTTGAGACAAAACCCTTCCATGATGGGAGCTGTAGGTTGTCATGAGGGATGAAGGTTTTCGTCTTCTTTGCCGTTTTGCTTCTTCGCATTCTCTCCTCAATCTTCAAGCTTTTCTGAGGGATGACATCATAGCGATCACCAACAACATGGACAATCTGACAATCCTTTGGTCTAAGACGCAAGATCTTTTCAAGGTACTTTGCTCATAGCTCTTCGAATGTAGTGCTCCCAAGTTCCTGATAGCGCTGAACGAAGGCCATAAGGTCAATGAAATAGCCTGTCCCTGACTCTACATTTGGCAGTTACTCAAGTTCCTTCCATTGAGATCCAATCGTGGCCTTAAGCATTGTGGCATAATCAGACTTGTTGCCCTTTCTCATTGAGAAACCCGATGGATGTAGCTCATCTGTTGTGAAAAATGAACTGGGATATTCTGCCCACTCATGTGAAAAGGCCTCAACTTTCTCTTTATGTCCTAGGCTTTCAGCAAAGCAGAGGTTGCGGATGACAGAAGTCTCTTCAATGTACAGTTCTTTCGTTTGCTGAAGTGTTGATTTCTTTTTCACCTTTTCAACGAACTTCTTCAGTCTAACAGGCTCAACTTTTACAGAGTCCTCTGCCTCAGCCTTGGTGAATGCCTTCAATCCTTTCTCCTTTGCTTCGATCAATTCAAGTGACTGTGCAACTTGACCCGTGGATATGTTGACAAGTTCCGCATCATTTGATTGTTAAAAAGGGTTCATCATCTTTTCGGTTACAACAGACTTGATGTTCTGCACTTGTTGCAGATCCCTCTCCGAAGTGCTCACTTCACCTGTTCGATGAGGGTCTTGTTTCAGGTGCGCCATCACACATGATTCATGAAGCCCAGATGTAGTCTACAATTATCACAGCAAATCTGTGATTACATGACTTCAATTTCTACTTTACATTTCTATGCCAGCTGCATAATCTCCTTACATGCCTTAGGCCTACATGATCAGAGTTTGCAAGGCCCTTGGGTGTTTGGTTATCTTGGCTTCAAGTTCAAAGTAAGAGATGACATGCTTGAAGGCCCAACATCCCTAATCTGTGCATCGAACTCAAGATTCTGATCATCTAACTCAAGATTCATGGTGGTTTGTATTGTTAAACAAATTACCTTAAACTTCCTCTGTTATTATGTATCATCAGTTCAATATCATTTTGATGATGTTATGATGGATTTTGATATGATGGATTAAAATCCTTCTGAATTTCCCTGTTCCATGGCTGAAGGTCATGAGGAGATCAATTTTACACCTCCAATTAATGAAGAGCTCTTTGTTTTAAAAAGTATGGTGTCTCATTGGGACAGCAAATTCTCACTTGGGTTAAAATGATATTGTAGGCATAAAACTTACCTTTAGCCAAAGTAAATGGTAAAATAGGTTTAAATTGATCAATTGATACCTTCTGACAATGTCTAGTCATGTTTTGGTCAAGTAATTAGCGAATAATAACTTTTATGAGAAAAAGCCGACTTTTGCCATTTTTGCGATTCTGCTCATAGACATAAAGGGGTTAATTCTCAAATTCTCTGTATCCAGCTTCCATGGCTTGATTATCAAAAACTTTGTTATATAGTACTCTTAAATTTGTGTTTGTGTCATTCATTTACATTTATTGGTTTGGGTACAGCAGTTCCATTTATACCCATGGCCCCTAGATTTTCACCTGACCCTTCCGAGCGTGACCTTTTGACCCCTCAACCTGCATTCAGTGACCCCATCAAAATGTTTCTCCTACCAAATTGTAGCCCAGCCCAAACCCTTTCTTCTGATACCTAAAATGTTGGTAAACATGTTCAAATAATGAATTCCATTTCCCCTTCCCCTAATTTTGTTATGGTAACACATGATAAATTGAGCCAGATGAGCACTTTCGCAAGAGAGTTGGCTGAGCAGGCCACCCCAGTCATGTGCGCCAAGGTCTAATCTACCAAAAAACATCTAGGACAAAAGTATATTCTTTCATGACTACCTCAATCTCTTTTTAAGCACATTTCTGCACCTTGGCACCCCTACTAAAAGGAAACAGACCCAGAACTAAAAAAAAGAGAATCAAAAGAATAAAAAATAAAAAACCAAATCGAAGGCAAAAACCTTGAGTGTTTGGGTGCTGAAAATAAACTCAAAATAGAAATGATAGCAAGGAAGATATTTAAAAAGCACTAAACCATGAGGAAGCAAACAACTTGGGAAAACAAAACCAGATGTTCGAGAGTAACCCGAAGAGATTCCACCGAAAATTGGGTTAAACAAAAAGCAGAATGTGTCAACTGCCCCTGAAAAAGAACTACAAAAAATCAGGAAAGGAATTTTTGAAAATCACAAGGAACATAACAAAGAAGCGGAATGGATCCCAAACTTGGAAAAGAAGAAGCAACATCTTAAGGAAATGCCTCCAGTGATTATTGATGAAGAAAAAATTAGAAAACAACTTGGAAAAAAAAATGCCAAACTTTAAAAGCCCAGGCCCAAATGGAATTCAAAATTTGTGGTAAAATAACTTGATGCTCTCTCTCCACAATCACTATGTGAGCACTTTCCTCAAACTGATCCAAGAGGAAAAGGCAGTGGATGAGGTGCTCGTAGAAGGAAACACCTTTCTCATCCCAAAATCAGAAGAACCCCAACTTCCTCACAAATACTGGCGAATAACATGTCTACCAACAACATACAAACTTCGAACAGGAATCATTACATAAATGATGTACCATCACTGAACACAACAATGAGGTTTAGAGGCAGACCAAAAGGGACGTATGAGAGGTTGTTATGGAACAATTGACAACCTACTGAACAACGCCGTACTTGAAAATTACAAAATGTGAAGACCAAATTGTCCACTGCCCGGATAGACTACAAGAAAGCTTTCAAAGTGTTCCACATTCATGGATGATAAAATGCATGGAAAGAGATAAAATCAATTCCCAAATAATCAAACCGACTGAGAAAGCAATGGAGCTCTGGAATACCATGTTGATATTACAGCACTCAGAAGGAAATATCAAAATACCAGATGTGAAGATACGGTATGGGATCTTCCAGGGAGACAGTCCGTCCCCCCCCCCCCTCCTCCTCTTGTTTTGTTTGGTTCTGGACCCACTGAATAACCTCATCAACAAATAAGGACACAGATGCACCCAAACAACCAATAGAAGAACATCCAAAGAAACAGGAAAGGTGACACACCAACTATGTATGGACGATTTAAAGCTCTTTACACCAAATGACGAAAAATTGATAGAACAGCTAAAACTAGTAAAATGGTTCTCTGAGGACATTCAAATGGAATTTGGACTCAATAAGTGCACCAAGTGCACAATTGGAGAAGGTAAACCAACAAAAACAGACAACATAAAAAGTAACCTCAAAACAACATAACAATTAGAAAACGAAGCACCATACAAATACCTCAGAGTCGGAGGAGGCCACCAAATATGTCACAAACAAATGTGAAAAACAATCACCAAAGAATACTTGCGTAGACCGAAGCTGATCTTGAAAACTTACCTCTCCCCAAGAAACAAAATCAAAGCCATAAACCAACTCGCAGTACCAGTATTCAAATACAGCTGCGGAATAATAAAGTGGCACCAATCATAAATCAATAAGTTAGACATCAAAACAAGAAAACTCCTGACCATCCACAAAATGTTCGACAAAAACCAGTGCATCCTGAGAACGTACCTGCCGAGACGATTGGGAGGGAGTGGTCTGATGGAACTCAACCAGGTGCACAGAGCGACGAGGGTATGACAAGCTGAGTATGTGAAATGCTCAACAGACTATCAGATTCAATTTGTAAACAAACATGAACACAACAAACCTGAAAAACTATCTCTAACTCACCTTGCAAGGAATTTCCAAAAACAGGTGTAAATAGAAGATGCCGCACAGGAAAATTAAACAGCAACAAATACAGCCCCAAGAATTGCAAAGAAGTCAAAACAAAGATGTAAAAAGACAGGTTTAATGACACACACACACACACACACACACACACACACACACACACACACACACACACACACACACACACACACACACACACACACACACACACACACACACACACACACACACAGTGTCTTTTCTAGGGACAATCATTATTGAAAGAAAGATCTAGGAATGGTTTCACATAATTATTTATTGTGACCATCCCAACCGTGTTTACATACTTTTTGGAGGAACATCCCGACATCATCTTACATTTTTAAAATGATGTTTTCGTTACTTGTTTGAAATAAGGATTACCCAGGAGAAGAGCGGGTATCTCAGGTGGTGTGTACACACACACGCGCACACACACACACACACACATCTTGGGTCTCCTGTCCCGTTAGGAAGACATGACTCCATTACAAGAAATAATTTTAGAGCATCATGAAAGTCCTTGTTTAATGATTCTCTCACTGTGCTTGTTTTGCTTATAAAATGCCTGCTTTCTCTCTTCCGCATCCCCCTCACCCCAACATCCCCAGCTCATGCTCACCGTTGGTCTGCTTGCTGTTGTGGTTTACCTATATACTGTCGTTGCTTTCAACTTTTTCCGCAAGTTCTACATCAAGAGTGAGGATGAGGACGAGATGGACATGAAGTGTGATGACATGCTTACAGTAAGGCAACTGACCAGTAATCCAAAAACATTTCTCTCTGTGTCTCACCTTAATTGTGAAGTATCTTAATGAACCAGAGGCAAACGACCCATAAACGACGATGTTATACAGATACACTGTCAGACATGGAGAGAATCACAGGCACATTGGAGACAACAGAAAGCACTGCACGGAGACATTAAAGTTTCCATGCTGCAAAAGCACAATGGCTTGTTAGGGGATGCAGACTATTCATAATTATTATCACCCTGCATTTTTCTCAATCGGTAAAGCAATCTCCAAAAGGTAAAACCAACATAACTGTTGCTTAAGGCCCGGTCACACCTTGACGTTTTAGCCAGCGATGGCAACGTGTTAAAATTTATGTAAAACGCTGGCTTACGTTGAACTTTTGATGTTTTTTTTTTTAAAGATTCGGACGTATTCATAGCGACTTGGTCTTATGTATAACGCATTGGTAACTACACAGAACGTTTCGTTGTGTTATAGATAACTTATACCAACGAATGCTGAACCTGTTGTCGGCCTACACAACCGATGCCCAACGATAGTCTAACTCAGGCATAGCGCGTTGCACGCATCGCTGACGATGTTGTGACGTAGCCTATTAAAAGGCTGACGCACAACGATTCAAATCATAACTGCCGTAGAAATGGAAGTGTCAACATCGCGGTCACACCTTGGCGATCTTGCCAGCGTATGCCGACGTAACAAAAAGTGTGTCTAAAACGTTGGGGCACGTCGAATACGGTATGGGTAAGTTTGGTATGCGCGAGTATAACGCTAAATACGCTATCATAAGTCGTAGTAAGTAGAGTACGTCAAGAAATTTTGAACATGTTCAAAATTTTACGACGTACTCTGCGTATGACACGTTCGCATGCGATGAGGATAAGTTTTACACACGATATGTGGACGCTTACACACGTCCACAAAGGCTACTTATAAGCTACTCATAAGTCGAAACACGTCGCGGTAATGTCTTTTTTACGCGAAACTTATTTCTAACTTATGTTTGACGTGCTTTGAACCAATTCTTTACGTAGTCCCAACACACATCGACGTATGTAGACGTATTCCAATGACGTCTTCCGGTCGACAAAAAAAAAAAAAATGAACGTGTTTCTCGCTTACAACTGCCATATAAAGACGTGTTCCCAGCAGTTTTGGGAATTGGTATATAAAAATGGTGTTCATAAAAGGGGAACCCAACAGTGTTTTCGAGTCCTTTTTGAGTCGATGTCCATGTCAGCAGTAACAGTATCAGTATCAGTATCAGTATTAGTATTAGTAGTAGTTTGTTCATGTTGGCAGTAGTAGGTGGGTGTGAGGGGGAGGGTGTGGGTTATGATGGATCCTCCTTGCGTCCGCGTGTCCACGGGTAGGTTCATAGGCTGCCACTCAACGATTTAAATGGCTGCATCTCCACTATTGAAAGTAGACGCTTGCGCTCAACAATTTGAATTTTTTTACACTCAACGACTTTTAAACGGTACCACTCAGCTAGTTTCATTGTTTACAATGAACAATTTAAATTGCTGTCACTCGCCTTTGTTTTTTTTTTTGTTTTGTTTTTTTTTTGACGCTGGGGTTTGGAAATTTTAATCGTTTCTTCTGAACGTGTTAAAACGCTCAAACTCGACTATTTTAAATAGACGCTGCCGATGGACAATTGGAATCATAGCCAAGCTAGACATCGAAGTGTGAACATCCTCGTCATGCCGAAGAAAAGTTTGAAGAATGCTGCAAATAAGTGTCCTGGCCGTGGCCGTGGACGCTGACGCAAGGACGATCCATTATACCGACGTCTTTCAGCCTATGAGTAACTTAAAAGTAACGTCTGTCGACGTGTGGCAACGATCGCGTAACGTGCCAACAACACGTTAATCATAGGTTAGAAATAAGTTTCGGGTACTCTAAACATTACCTCGGCGTGTCTCAACTTATGATTAACTTACAAGTAGCATGTGTTGACGTCTGTCAACGATCGCAGACCGTGCCTACAACTTGTGGCCAGCGTAGCGGAACGTGTGAGTCATACGCCGGCATACGTCGTGAAATTTCAAGCATGAAAAAATTTGAGGACAACCGAAAAGTACAACGTTTAAAGCCAACGTACAACGACGTATGGCAACGTACTACGACGTATGCCAGCGTGCTCTCAATGTTATCAAAACTTACCCATAACGTATTCAACGTGTGCCAGCGTTTTAGAAAAAAAATTCAAAAATCGGCATACGTTGGCTAAAACGTCAAGGTGTGACCGGGCCTTTATTTCACACATCCACATGATAGACGCCTGCCAACTCCATACATTAGTCACACAAGAGTTTGGTCTTCTCTGCACATCCTGAGAACCAAAAATGTCCATTAAACAAGCGCTCACTTATCCCATCTCAATAGCCATTTCCAGTCAGAGCATTAAACAACACGATAGCTATCCAGGTGAGCAATAACTATGCAAATGTTCACATATGAAGAATGCCTGCATTGTCAAACAAAAATCGGTGACACGACAGCTGGTTTTTTTGTGTACTTGCCTCTCACCTGTTCAATTTTCAGTGGACATGAGCCTGAAGATGTGAGAATTTATCCACTGTTAACATTCTCTACTGCAAACATGAATGTAGATTACGACACTGTTCTTCTGGAGCAGTGAGTGATGCATCATGGTGCACACACATCATCCTGTAAAGAGGAAGTTAGGTCAGCATTCTCATTTGCTATCTTGCTAAAGTACATTGAAGGATGTTTTACCATAATATTTTCTCTGTATCCAAGTGGAAGACGTGAACACTGAGCCTCATTTTCTCACTGACACTGCTGCCTTAGCAGTAGTAATATTATTATTAAAAGTTTACATTTCAAGCATGTCTAGTGCTCAGTACCAATGGTGTCAGCATAATTAAGGTAAGATTTAAAAGAAACATTCTCACTGTCTAAACACAAAATGCAAGGTGCAAATAAAAGTTATCATTTCCTAAGGTGGAGTAAATTATGGGGACTCGATGTGAAAGGTAAACTCAATATAGAGGTGTGTGTGTGTGTGTGCGCGTGCATGCTGGTTGGGGGGGGGGGGGGGGAGAGGACATGGATATTGAGCAAAAAAGTAAAGTAGGGGATGTTTGGAAGAGAAAGAGAAAGGAAGGGGGAGCAGCAGCCACAACACAAACAAAGGAAGGAGTTTTTGTACAGGGTGGCCTAAAAGTCACTTTACCCCCTCTCCAGTAAAGCATTCGTTCTCAAACTCTTTTACGATACAGGTTTTATTTATTATTACTTACAATAATTAATGTTGTTGTTGCCTGTGGCTGCTGGTTGCATCATTCGCTGGAAACGCGGCTGTGCCGCTGATGCAGTGCCCCTGTTACCAGTAAGCTGGTACTCATTTTGCCAACCTCAGAAGGATGACAGAATGAGTCAACCCACCTGGTGTTATTTCAACAGATAATTGGGGCTCAAATTGAAGACCCTAAGATCTTAATACAGTCACCTTAACCATGAGGCCAACACCAGGCTTCAATATCTGTATGTATTACATCATTCTCCTGAGTCATTGTTGCCATGAGGTACGAGAAATTTAGCAGGAGTAACGTGACTTTTAGGCCATCATGTATATATATATATATATATATATATATATATATATATATATATATATATATATATATATATATACACACACACACATACATATAGAATGTGGGGGGGGGGGCAAAAATAATTCATCTTTTTGTATGGAGTCCAACAATATTCCCTCTCTTGTCAGTGCTATATCTTCCACATGTACGTGGGGGTGCGGGCTGGGGGTGGCATTGGAGATGAGATTGAAGACCCTGCTGGAGATGAATACGAGCTCTATCGGATGATCTTTGACATTACCTTCTTCTTCTTCGTCATTGTTATCTTACTGGCAATTATTCAGGGTAAGGTTGCCATTGACTTTTTGGACAGAGTGTACAAACACACAAACATACTGACACAGACACACATGCACAAACACTCCACATTTTCATCACAATGATATTACGTCACCACAGTGTTGGCACCCATGCATGTGGTGCAGTGGTGTACACCAGGGAAGCAGTGGTAAGTTTGAGCGTTGGAAACAGCCTTGGTTGTAGGCAGGTTACTAGTAAACCACGCATACCCACCCATGTTTCACGTTTAACAGGAATCCTGGGTAGATGGGGAGCAGGGAGGAGGAAAGAAAACAACCCAGGGGATTGGACTGCACACGTGCACACACACACACACACACACACACACACACACACACACACACACACACACACACACACACACACACACACACACACACACACACACACACACACACACACACACACACACACACACACACACACGTAGTTACTACAAACTCAACACAGGATACCTGCAGGTTCAACGCTCAACATGGGTTAATTGTGTAATTGATACATGCTGGATCATGTTGTCTGTGTGTAGTTGCTGGTGTTAAGTGTGATAGCCGCATGCGTACCTACTGCAACAGTATTCTCCCTGCACACACCCAGCTCAGAATTGCCTGGAGAGGAATTTCTGAAATGACGTTGAAGCAGAATGATTGTGTCTAATCACGACATTCAACAAAATCCCACATTACCCAATACAATCAGAAGTTCCTGTAAAAGTACAATACATACAAAAGGTTTCTGGCCACTTGGTATGCACACTGCAGTTATCGTCATGGTGGCTCTTTGATTTATGTAAATTACTTTGTGATTTTCGAATTGAAACTGCATTGTTGGGGGGGGGGGAGCAAGACATTTATTTCTCACCTGAAATGAAAGTTGCCATCAAGGTTTGACAGGAGTATTAATAACGTCACCTGTATTTTATATTCTAATATGCAAAGTGTTTTTTTGATATATGTCTCTTGAATGAAATTGATGCTCTTTTGTCGCATTGGAGCTTAACAAAAGTGTGTGTGTGTGTGTGTGTGTGTGTGTGTGTGTGTGTGTGTGTGTGTGTGTGTGTGTGTGTGTGTGTGTGTGTGTGTGTGTGTGTGTGTGTGTGTGTGTCATTTGAGTTAACACTGGACAGTAAACAAATCTATACTAATAAATGACAGTGTGCGTCAGTATGTCTCATCCATAACTCCAAAACCATGAAACCTGTCAGCCTGAAACTTTGCATGCATACCAAGAAACCTCCAAGGAAGTGCAAGAGTGAAGATTGGGTGTTTGGGTTAAACAAAACACCACTTTTGAAGATAATTTATGGCCTTATTTAATTATATCCTTCATCAAGGCTCTTCCTTGGTCAGCCTGCTCTCCCTCACTGGGGTCTTAATTCACCATTTTTTTTTTATATTGGCCTGCCGAGTAATGCCTTAACTTTGAAAAGGTCGCAATGGTATCTTAATGATAAAGTTTTTTTCCCCCCCAATTTCCTCACTCATATTATTGAATGCCAATTCATCATACGTACAAATCGCTAGATACATTGCAATGCTTATAAACGCTGGGAAACACCAGCGTCTGTTGCTTCATTTCATTTCGGCATATGCCGTAACTTCCAGGATCTCTTAAACCAAGCCGAATTACAAAATTTAAACTCCAGAATTGAACTTAGCAGCAGTTCCAACTGCTGTAAAAAGTGTTCATTTGTCCAATTCAGACATCATTTGACATTTCAGGTGTCTCCAGGAGGTGTTTAATATGATGGATCAGCGATTGCTAATCACTTGCCAAGCCTGTGGATCCTTATCAACAGTTTCGTTGGAGTGCTTGCTTGAGTGCTTATGACAAATTGCGGCACTGCAAGCCAGACTGTCCCGATGCACTACTATCATTCCTTATTAACAGTTGGATGGAAGGAAGGAATGGATGGGATGGAGAGAAGGGCTGGATGGCAAGGGATGGAGTGAAGGGATGGATGGATGGACCAAACTGATTCTCCTCTCCCCCTTCAAAAACATCACTCTCCCCCTATTTCTCACTCCCCACCCCTCTTCCCTCCTCTCTCCCTCTCTCTCCTCCCTCCTACACCCCTCCACTCTCCCACCCCCCCCCCCACAATAGTACCATCAGTGAAGTGATTAGTTTTACTTGCTTGTGTAAAATAAAAATAGACAACATGAATAAAATAAATCATAAGGTTGATGTTCATTGCGTGTAAAATCTTTGATTTTTTGCAGCAGTACAAAATAAAACCATCACAAAACCAAAATGTTCGTTCACCAATAGATAATATAATATTTTGTGACATCAACAAATCATGTGAAATTAACCCAGCTCAGTTTATGTGCTTAAATCCATTATCGTTGCATCCAATTCCAGGTTTATCACAGGATATGGAAGAGAATGCAGTAAAGCAGTGCATATAAAAGCAAGACAGGATCTGATACAGTGTGGGGAAATTATTGTGCAGTTAGATCATCTAATTTTACTCCCTCAAGCAGAGTATGCCATATACAAGACAAGGATTAAGCACAATAACCACCCATGACGCTTCATTTGAGATTTCACATTCTCATTACTCAATTCAGACACACCCATTTAGTGTAGAGAAGTCATGTGTGAAAGAAACTCATTTCAAACTGCTAACTAGAGAGTTCCAAGAACACCTTATCTCACACATTCTTCAGAAAAAGGACATGGGAATGGTTACCGCCTCCCTTTTTTATTAGGAAGAAGATAGCTCAGAAGTTGCATCGCTGAACACCACTATTTTGTCTGAATCTCGATGTTCCACCACTCTGAGCACACGAGCAGCAAAGTTGGTTGGTACAATTCCCAAAGTATTGCTAAATTGAAGATTTTTTTAAAGACTATTTGTGTTCAAACAAGACAATTAAATTACAAACGAGAAGGGCACTCGGAAGAGCACATACCTCCGCCAGGCTGATTAGGTTACGTTTTGTATCCAACTCTTAGGCCGAATCTGGATTCTGACCTGAACCAAAATCTAATCAGCTTGTTCTTGTCACCTACTCAACTCATCCAACAAGTTTTGGCCAAATCCATCCATAACTTTTTGAGATATCGTGCTATATATCGTTTTAGCCCCATCTCTCAATGGTGAAGAATCACTTAAATTCTCAGATCCGGATCAGCATTCGGATCTTCACCAAAATCGAATCTATTCTTCCTTGTTTCATACCCAACCTGCCCGCCAAGTTTCGACCAAATCCGTCCACAACTTTTTGAGATACGCTGCTATATGTCGTTTTTGGCCCTATATCTTAATGGTGAAAAATCACTTTAAAAATTCTCAGATCGAGATGCGTATCTTCACCAAAATCTGATCATTTCGTGGGTGTCACATACCAAAGTTCTTCCAAATCCATTAACTTTTTGAGATATTTTGTTCACAAACAGACAAATGAACAAACAAGAAGACGACGTCATGCAGAGCACGATACTTGCAAAAATCCATAAAACAAATTTGACCTCAAAAATAATTGGTGGTTGAATTAAATGACCAAATATGCAACTCTTCTTCAAATTTCAAATCAATCGGATGAAAATTGACAATTTTAGAAATTTGGCCTATGTTGACCTCCAAAAGAATTCGTGTTCTACTGTGTTCAAGACCTAAAATTCAATTTAAATCAAGTAGTTCCTCGATCGTGGACTAACAGACACGCAAGACAGTGAACCAATTGCATTCCCCCGCTTTGCGCTGCATGCGAGGCAATGAAGTAAAGCACCAAAGATAGACACCACCAATATGCTCATCCACATCCTGGTGACTTACCACCAACATATGCTGTATCAGCACCACATTCAGGGATTCAATTTGCATTAATAATGGTAAGACGGTCTTAAGTAACATACTAATATGACTACCACTACTACTGCTGCTACTACGACTACCAATGCTACTCCTGCAACTACTACTCCTTTACCCTACACCAGTCCTTCAATTCAGGTGGAAATAAAAGATACCATTGTGCAGCTTTTGCAACAAAAATCTTACCTCAAGACCAAATATATTGAGGTTCAAGTACAATATGCAATGTCAATCAATATTCAGGCTAAAAGGCTGGTTTACCAATTCAATTCTTCTTTGTGTGTTTCAGGTTTCATTTATATCTATGTGAAAGATATTTAATGTCTGCAAAGTCATAAAAGTTTTCTCTTATCCAAGATTGGTAGTACATGTCACATGCTCATCATGGTTTATCATGCAGGTTTGATCATTGATGCATTTGGGGAGTTGAGAGACCAACAGGAGCAGGTGAAAGAAGACATGGAGGTGAGACATTTGTTCCACACAGCACGTGAAACATTAAACTCACTCGATTTTACTCGATTTCAAATGTTCATTTCAATCAAGTCATTCCTGGTATCCAACAACATATTTGTTTCTATTGAAAGCCTTGTAATAAGAATTTTTGTTTTTTAAAACAAGCTTAGGTGAAGAAATTAAAACTATAACAAAGCAATTTTGTGTTACACAAATTTCCATCATTGCCACCAATAATGAAGTTTCTTATCTAAATTTTAATTAAAAATAAAACAAAAAATTTGTCGCTGCCATTTAGTCTGAATATCAATGTTCCCCTAACCCTGACAGTGCGAGCGTTAAATTTGATTGGTCGAGATTATGCAAAAGTAGTGCTAAACTTAAGTTTTTGGAAGTGGAAATAAGGTGATTTGTGTTTTACAGTGTTCAAAATATACTGAAACGCAAAAGAAACTTACCACTTGTTTGAAATGTAATAAAATTGTAACAGTTCAAAATAAAACAAACCAACAATTGCTAATTGAAACATTGGCATTTTATTGATGATTTTGACCAAGATACACCATCTCATAAGTTTGTTCTACAGTACAGAACAGCACAGGTTGCAATGTCAGTTGCCTTTCAATAGCGTGTGGCCACCATTGTTTTGGATGCAGGCAGTGCATCGTCGGCACATACTGCCTACCAGTCTTTGGATGGATTGCTGCTGGATTCTGTCCCACTCAGTCCTCAATGTCTGAAGCCATCTGACTTAGGACCATCTGCCTGTCCTGCCTTGCAGTGGTGACTCTTGGCCTCCCTGATCGAGGTCTGTCATCTGCAGAGTTGTGGAGGGTGTCTCTGTCCACCAGGGCCGATATCGTCTGGTGTGAACAGCCAAGGCGATGTGCCACCTCACGGTAGCTCAATCCGCCTTGCAGTATGCCCAAGGCACACTGCCATTGATCCCTTGACAATCGTGGCATGTTGATTGAAATTCCCATTTTGCACTGGCCTTTTTAAAGCCAATATCAAGACATCATGTGCAGCTCATCAACATCATCCCGTACTCCTCGGCTAATCACTGACAGTCAAAACGGCTGTTCAACAGCTGTGCTATGAAGTGACCATTGAAGGTTCAAGTGACCATCCGTGACTGTTTTGTCTGACAGTGAGGACACTATTGTCCACAAATAAGTTCACACATTTACTACACGCAGTGTTATTGTTGATATTTGAAGGTTTAAAAGGTGATAAGTTTATTTTGCGTTTCAGTATATGTAATTCAATTCAAATTTTAAAAAAAACTTTTTAAAGGCCGCAGAAAAACAAACATTAAATCGGAATTTCACTGCCATTAATGCATTTGGGAGGACACCGTCTTCTACACCACCTTATTTAACACGTTAAATTAGCTCTTCTTGCCTGTTGTTTTTGTCTTTTATGATGTCCCTTTTAACAGTAAGTTTCTCGTTCGGAATTATTTTCAATTTTTTTTGACTGCCAGGCAAACGAGCAATTGCTTTAGCCCACTGTGCGCACACACACACACGATGAGTCACCGTACAATATTAGCAAATTCAAAGCCAAAGTACTGCTAAACAGCAGGTTTCTGAAAGTGCAATCAAGCCGATTCATGTTCTACAGTGTTCAAATATTGTTCCGATAATGGCTTAAGGGGTAAAAGTTGTGAAGTATAACATGCCGTCTTTTGATTAAATGAATCAGCAAAGTAACGGTTAAAAATGAGTAGTTTATTCAGCCGAGGCAGAGTGAATCGAGATCAGGAATACACGGACCTGACAAGTGAAACACCCTGCAACCCATGCCGACAGAAAACAGACTTTTTGGAAAACAAACTTATAACATGCAGGGTCGAGTTTCTTCCGGTGAAGATCCCTTCTTATTCTTCCCTTCCAAATGTTTGTTTCCAAGCCCCATTTCCCCCTTAAAATAAATCAACACAGTTTCCACGTGGTTTCCGTGGGACCTCCTGTTCTCCGCACGCAGCTTTGATTCCCGTGGCGCTCTGGTGGAAATGCAATCATTACCCAGGGTACTCTGTGTACTAGTGACGTCACAATGGCACCGCTTTTCTCATCACACTTAGTGGGGAATTTCCTCCTCCCCATGGATGTCAATTCCCATGGGGATTGCCTTTGCTCTTAACCTTTCAGATGCTGAATGTCAAGCAAGGAAGCAGCACGTACCATTTTTAAAGCCTTTGGTGTGACTTGGCTCGGGTTTGAACCGCCGACCTCCCAGATTCAGAGTGGACGCTCCAACCATTATACCAGAGTCTGACCTACCAAATACAGGGGAATTCGCGCATTACGTTCATCCAAGCCCATCCCTCGGAGCACTGCAGTTCGAGCAGAGAGTGGTAGGCTCTTGACAGAGGAGTCTGAAGTGAAGGCCCGCTGGGCTGGTTACTTTGAGCGGTTGTACCGGGCTGATCCCCCAGCTGTCGAGTTGGACGTCAAGGGTGTTACAATCCCTGTTGCTGACCCTCGAATCAACTGTGGTCCACCTTCGCTTGTGGAAACACGGGCTGCGGTGAACCAGTTGAAACGGGGCAAAGCTCCAGGGATCTGTGGCATCCATGCCGAACTTCTCAAGGCTGGTGGAAATGCTGCACTCGTGTCGTTGCATGCAGTTTTGTGCTCTGCCTGGAACACAGGCATCATCCCAACTGACTGGAAGAGGGGCCTTGTTGTCCCTCTCTGGAAAGGGAAGGGTGATCGCCAAGACTGCAACAACTACCGAGGGGTGACGCTGCTCTCAGTGCCGGGCAAGGTCTTTGCTCGGATAATTCTTGATAGGGTTCGCCACCATCTGCTTGAGCACCAGCGTCCAGAGCAGTCAGGCTTTACACCAAAGAGGTCAACGATTGACCGTATCCTTGCACTTCGTGTCCTCACCGAACGCAGACGAGAGTTTCGGCAGGGGCTGCTTGCAGCCTATGTTGATCTCTGTAAAGCGTTCGATTCAGTGAATCGGGATGTCCTCTGGAGGATTCTTGGTCTTCGTGGGGTGCCACCAAAACTGATCGATCTGATGTCTGAACTCTACTCTGGTACTGAGAGTGCTGTGAAGTGTGGTGGTACCATCTCTGACTTATTTCCAGTTGTTACTGGAGTTCGTCAGGGATGTGTACTTGCCCCCACACTTTTCAGCACTTGTATGGACTGGATTTTAGGGAGGATGTCGGAGAGATCAAGTTGCGGTGCATCGTTTGGCAATGTCAAGATCTCGGACCTTGATTTTGCAGATGATGCAGTCATCTTTGCGGAGACTTTAGACATCCTCTTGGGGGCCCTCGAGGTGCTGAATGAGGAGTCGGAGCCATTGGGATTACGGGTTTCTTGGGTCAAAACTAAGATCCAGGCTTTCGGTGACATCTTGGATGCTGCTGTCCTGTCTGTGTCTGTTTGTGGTGAGGATGTTGAGGTCGTGGAGAGATTCACTTACCTTGGCAGTGATATTCATGTCTCTGCTGGCTGCGAGTCAGAGGTCAATAGACGTCTGGGTCGGGCCTGGGGAGTCATGGATTCACTGGATCATGGGGTGTGGCGGTGCCGGTACCTGTGCGGGGGGACGAAAGTCCGAGTCTTCAGGTCCTTGGTACTTCCAGTCTTGCTCTATGGGTGCGAGACTTGGACTCTGACCAAGGATCTGAGACGGGGACTTAATTCCTTTGGTACCAGGTCTCTTCGGAGAATCCTTGGCTATCGCTGGTCGGATTTTGTGTCCAACGAGCGGTTGCTGAGAGAGACTCGGATGAGATTTGTTACCTGCATAGTCCGTGAGCGTCAGTTGCGGCTGTACGGACATGTGGCTCGTTTTCCTGACGCTGATCCTGCTCACCAGATTCTCTCAGCGAGGGAGTCTCATGAGTGGAGGATGCCAGTGGGCCGACCACGTGCCTCATGGTTGCAACAGGTTGACCATCATCTCAAGGAGATGGGGATGGGCCTGGAATCTGCCTGGGGGATGGCCAGACGGAGGCCCCTGGAGTACCGGCGGAAAGTGGACGCAGCGACGTGCTGTTCTGGCACATGCTCCCATACATGACCTGACCTTCCAAATGTTTGTTTCCAAGCCCCATTTCCCCCTTAAAATAAATCAACACAGTTTCCACGTGGTTTCCGTGGGACCTCCTGTTCTCCGCACGCAGCTTTGATTCTCGTGGCGCTCTGGTGGAAATGCAATCATTACCCAGGGTACTCTGGGTACTAGTGACGTCACAATGGCACCGCTTTTCTCATCACACTTAGTGGGGAATTTCCTCCTCCCCCATGGATGTCAATTCCCATGGGGATTGCCTGTGCTCTTAACCTTTCAGATGCTGAATGTCAAGCAAGGAAGCAGCACGTACCATTTTTAAAGCCTTTGGTGTGACTTGGCTCGGGTTTGAACCGCCGACCTCCCAGATTCAGAGTGGACGCTCCAACCATTATACCACTGAGTCTGGTCGATTGAACAGAGGAATGGTTGAAGAGATGCGTGGATGTATTGCAATGGATGTGGCCCAAATTTATAGGAGTGATGGTGTGAAGGGAGTGTGTTAGGCAATGTGTGTGTGAAGAAACACATGACACCCCATACCGAGATTAATCCCCATCTTTGAGATAGGTAGTCAGAGGGGATTCAGCAAATTCGGAATATGGAAGCCACGATGATGTTGGTGCTGACAGAAAAAAATATACCATCAGAGATGGGGAATCCCCCACCATTGAAAAATAATTGAAATCAGATAAGCGTCTTTCCATTTATTACAAAAAACATTTTTTTCAAGATGGCCGCCCCAGTCGGCCATCTTGGATCCAGCCACGCCCAAAATCAATAGGGTTTTTCCTTTTTAGGTGGTACATATGTGACTCAAATTTCAAATCGACATGGCGAACAGTTTATGAGTTATCGCACTCACAGCTATAAATGTTGATGCCCGTCGGACGGACAGACGGACGGACGGACAGCCGGACGACCTGGGTGACAACAATATCCCCCTTCTGCCACGTGGCGGGGGATAAAAACTAAATAAAATGGGTGTAAATGTGTGGTGAATGGCTGGGAGTGTGGCACAGTGCTTAGAGTGGTGGGGTGAGGAAGAGGATTTGGACCTGGGCCTCCTGGGTGGCTGAAAGCCTCCAGGAAATGCCAAGAGAACGATTTAGGTCGAGAACCTGTGCACCCAGAGAGGACAGTGCCAAAGGGCATGGTGGATGCTGGGATCACCAGGGAGAGGAGTTGGGCCTGGAGTGGGAGTTGAGGAAAGGGGCAAATGAGAAGCACACTGTTCTATCAATGTATGCAGTTTGACGAAGCACGAGCAGTTCACGATATAAATGACACCAAATCAAATTAGTTACCACGTTTAGGTCATCCACACACACTCAGGACTGCAATAGTTATGGACGATAAAATAATATGCAACATGAAGCAATATATTGTTACAAAACTGGTGCTTTGCGTTTGCATAGTTCATCGAGCGAACTTGTGCAATACACTTGGTATGATCATCCATTAAGAGTGCAAATATTATGTTATTGGGACAAACAGGGTTAATTTACCATGTGGTGTTTTATTTTGTAGTGCATTATTAATTTATTTGACACTTCACCCCCTTCCCACCCATACATTTTGACGTGCAAAGATCCTTTCCTAATGGCTGGTTCAAACCATGTATTTTCCAGCCGCTTGATCGGTTGAGTGCTTCAAATGGGGACTGTGGGTGGAGTACGAGGGGATGTAGTCTGAGGGATGTGTCCTTGCTTCTGGACCTACAGTATAATGACGAACTTTCCAATCAATCTCTCCTGTTCCTTTCTGTTCCTCTTAGCTCTTCTAATCACTTTGTCGTCAACGTGTACATCACTCTGGCTATTGTAAGGAAGCAACCTCAATGACAGAATGTAGTTATTCACACAGGCTAGCTAGCCGGGTTGGCAAGTGAGGATTGGATCACAATCTCCACAGCACCTGATGTTGATTCTGCCTGGGAATACTTTCACAAATGTCACCTTTCTCTCATTCACCGGTTTATCCCATTCCACCTATCCTATAGGTGGTGGACCTTTCCTAGACCGAGGGCGGTAACAGCTATTGTTCAACTTAGTGAGGGTCGGTTATATAATTAGCGATTTGTTAGTGATTTAAACAGCACATATGCAGTTTAGCAATATAACTAATCATTCTGACTTCTGACTGAAAAGCATGGCACTCTGAGTCAACTTTCTACTTCTTAACACTCTTGCCATTGCATCAACCACAGCCAATGATATTGTTGTGGGAATGCCTTCTTAGGGGGTAACCTTGCATGGTACAGAGATAGTTATTTCCTGTAGGGCATGTATCAGTATAAGTGTGACGTAATTTAATCGTGATGTAGGATAATGCGCCATTATGTGTCCAGAAAGCTGTCTAAAGCCGCTTTCCCTTGACACCATTTTCACCTTTTATCCCTTCGTAATCTATCCTAAATGTACTTTTAAACTATATGACAGGCCATCAGCACAACATCAGGTGGAAAAATCCACCATCAAGCCAAAACTCACACCACCAATCCAGGTGAGAGGTCATCGTGGGATGTCTCTTACACGAACTGGGCCCTGGGCCAATGACTGTTGAGCGCGGTGTGGTTAGTGGGGGGGGGCAGAGAAGATAAAAGGGAGGGGGGGTGAACCACGTAGAAAAGGAGATGCTCAGAAACATGACGGGGAAAGCTGCACGCGATCTCCTGGGGTTTCTCCGCAACAAGAGATGCACCCCACCTGCCACAGTCCACCAGCCCCCACTGCAAGCTGCACCCGGACACACTTCGTCTCATGTCAGTTTGTGCTTCCGGCATGAACTGTTTTTCTGCCGGGACCATATCTCCACTTGGGACTCACTGTGTCTCAATGGACGCAGCAATAGTATTTCAATATTGTTGCCCTTCCGGTCCTTCTCTATGGAATGTCTTAGGCCCTAAGTATTCAGATAAATAATGAACTATCATTCATACATACTCATGGGCACGTATGGGGTGTGTCATCAATAAATGTATTGCTTCTTTGTATTCCGCCACTTTTTGCCTGTCAATACACCATTATAAATCACTTGGTCTGCGTTATTCAAGTTGTCTTCGATCGCATGTTATATTGGCTAATTACGTCCGTTAAGGGACCAATTGGGTTTAGTAGCAAATATTGCCCAGCATGAAAACGTACCTGCATCCAAGAGATCTTTGCTCGGGTTGTTAATTCGGGTGATCGGGTACGTGGTACCTATCTGTGCATCTCCTGACTGACATTGGCGCTCCACCTGAGCAAGGTAACATGGAAAACAGGCCCGGGAACTTGCTCGGAGCGCTAAATCAGTTGGCCAGCGTGACCGCTTTGACGCGGTTCGTCGGGATTAGACCAGGCAACTGGTGGGAATCCGACTAACATATAACAAAAAATATTCACTTATTTCACAGCTTTTTATCTCCTATTCAGACTTTTTTAAAAGGCAATGGTAGTACAAAATAATTTTTATTTGTACTCGCTTTTATCTTGAACAAAGCTAGTACACTGGCTACAATATTTACTAATATACAGAGCATGTGTGTGGCTGTGAAGCTAGTTCTTCCTGTCTGAGTCCTGTTCACTTCCTGCCAAGACTGATGCTATCGCTTACAGCAGTGAATATGGTTATGTATAACTTATAATTCTTCTTTTCCTCCTTGCACCATTAGGTGCACAGGGTTGCCAAGGCCGTTTCATTGGCGAGGCCACCGGGGGTTGCAACCTGGACGTGTCAATACTCTGATGCAAGACACTTAACAAGTGTAGGAATTTGTAATTTGTCTAGGGTACCAGCGATAGCTTGCTTTCTCTTCGCCAACGACATCATGGATTCTTTTAACGTGAATGCTAGCAAATGGGATGCCCAGTTTAACATCCATCTGAGAGAAAGAGAGCACACATTGATGAATCACCCTGCATGTGAAACACCAGGATGGCAATTTATAGCTGAGTCGAGAGTAGAATCCAGGTGAGGCAGCTGTTAGTCTGCATACCTCCATGTTATCCTGCCAGCCCTTCCTACATAATAGCTATGGAAAACAGTAAACAAACTAGAGGGGGAGCACTCGGTAGAGTGCAAAACCTCTGCCGCCAATACTGCTCGGTCACTCAAGTGAACCTGATATCCTATTCATTCAATTTGACGTTAACAGTGCTCACAGAGTTATAGTTTGCAACTTTCCCTTTTACTTTTACATTCTCAATTCATTAGTCATAACTAGATTCCTTGAGACAGAAATTGATTTTACGTGGGTATATCCACCTGACGTTCCAAAATCAGCCACAATTATAATTTTGGCATGTTTTTTGTTGGAAATCACTTATAACATGTAGAAATGCAAAAAAAAAAAAAAAAAAAAAAATCGAAATTTTGTTGAAAAAAAAGTTGCAAAAAAATTTTCTCTAACAATTTTTTTGGGGGGGGTTGGAAATCACTTAAAACATGCAGAAATGCAAAAAAAAAAATTCAAATATTTTTTCAAAATGCCCGCCATCACGGCCATATTGGACTTTGGACCAAGTCCAAAATCTAATGTCATGATCCTTGGACCATACCTAATCCCCCACCAAATTTCGTCGAAATCCGTCGAGGAGTTTTTCCGTAATACTGTTCACAAACAAACAAACAAACAAACAAACAAACAGAAAGGGGTGAAAACAGTAACCTCCGATCTTCGATGGCGGAGGTTAAATATCACCATGTGGGCTGGATCAAAACATGATCTTTTATACCCCAATTAACTCTCCCCAAGTGCACCTCCTTCCAAATTTCCAGTTTTTCTTTCCTGAGAGTTTGCTTCTGTATCCATCTTGTCCACACCGTGCATCCTTCACTAACCCTCATTCTTCCCCACATCCCTCGATTTTGTCCCTCAACCCTGCTGTTGGTGGGCTTCCCCCATATCTTTCTACTGTTCCATTTAGGTCATCGCACATAGGGGTACAAGCCACTCAAATACAGTTTCTCTACAGCAAGGATGGGGATGACTTGAAATCTAATTTATATAAATTCCAAATACATATCTGAGTCCGAATCACCTTATCTCCACATGCACTCTCCGCTCATTAATTTTTAATCAGCGGTTCATGAAAACCCACAGAAACAGATAGTAAATGGCTGATATGGAAACCATACATGTTACAAAATGTTATATTTCAATAGTTAAGTTGCTGTGTTAGTAGTTGTAAGTACTGTACTTTTGCGCTATTTTTTAAGACAACCTGGCCAAAACGCAACCAAATTCATTCCGTATGACAAAAAAGTGTTCATGTTTTATTAAAAATGGGATGAATACGAAAATATTTCATTTGATAAAGTGTAAGAAATGTATTAGTTTTGAATGCAAATTAAATTGTTAAAACTTTTTCATTTGGGAATGTGTAAGCTGAAAGTTGTTAAATGTTTTTATATTTAAAGGGTGATCAAATTCCGTGTTACAATACTGCATAAGCGAATACTTTTGTAAACAGGCATTTTGCGATTTAGAGCTGGAGGAACATTTTGCAAGTTTTTATTTTTATTTTGTGGTTCAACAAGTCTGTGGATTATGGGCTTCCCCCGTAATCGCTTCAGAAGGATTGTCAAAATAACCCACCTGTCCATTTCCATAGCTAGGTACTGCGAGAGATCTAGCACTTGTAGAGTTTTTTTTTGCACTTCTCGGCCTCAGCATCAACTATGACCTTTCCAGGGCTGACTACTCAGCAAAGCTGGCCTCTCATGCCAGCCACAGACTGGGGATCCTCTGTTGATCTTGGTCTTTCTTTGGAAAATCACAGTGAACAAGGCTTTTGTCCAAAGCTCAATGGAATACTGCTCTCTTCTATCAGCTAGTGCCCCAGCATCACACATATCTCTCATGGATTCTGTGGAATATAGCCCTCATAATTATTGGAATCTCCCGTGATGAGGCTGAAGCACACCTTGTATGTTTCTTTCACATCACAGGCAGGTCGGTGGTCTCCTGGTTTTTTCCTGCCCCTTCTCCAACATTGCTTGCTCTGTTGTTTCAGTCCTCTGACCCTTCCCAACAGGTCCAGGATACATGCGTTCTTTCAGTAACCCCATTATATTTAAACTTCCAAACTCCAGCCTGACTGCACACCTCAACTCTCAAGCAGGCAGTGCACCACCACCTCATGCCATCCTAACCCATTAACTTTATTGACCCCATTCATCCTTCTTAACCCAATGCTCTTATTTGCTGGTTTTAGTGTGTCCTTCCCTTGTCTCTCTTTCTTTCCTGCTTCTTATTCTCTTGCTGGTTGTGATCAACTGTTGCCCATTGCACTACTCCATACCTTTCTCTTTCATGAACCCTGCTCTCTTGTTAAAATAATAATAATAAAGGCTGCACCATTGATATTTGAGCAATTTGGAGGGAGTTGAGCAGTAAGAGAATCTCAGCAGTTCAATCGAGGCACAAAAGAAGAGTCAGGATGATTCTGGTATGAAATGTCGAAGTCAAGTCATTGGGATTTTTAGACTCGTAGAAGAGAAAGTCATCATGCACAGCTTTCGGAGATGGTTCATCGAACAGCAGTGGAGAACAGCAACGTACACACAGTTCTGCACTTGGCCCAAAGAGATTCTTGGTGGTGTAGGTTTGGTGACATTTCTATCTATATTCACTAGTTTGTAATTTGACTGCCGTTTTACATGCAGACGATGCCTCCGAGGCTTCAACACAGCATCAGGCACTGTTTTGCACACTGCCTATGCCCTCAGCACTCCTGCTGTTCCAGTGCACCCACTTTGGTACTGTTTCCGCACTCAGAACTTCCCTACCAGGGCATCACCCACACAGTGTTTCTGTGAGCAGTCGCGTAGCCAAACTGCCTGGCGCAGCCAAACCCCCGGCATAACCCAAGCCAAGAGAATGCTTGGGCAGCATCAATGCTCTGCAAAGAGTCTGGTATATTGGTGATGACGACGACGATGATGATGATGATGATGATGATGATGATGATATGATGATGATGATAAAGCATAGATATATTAAACAGTATTCTCCAAAAAGTTTAATACAATCACTGTTAAGCTAATAGTAATGTCCCCTTATCTCCTCCCCCCCTCTTTTTTTAAAGACCAAATGTTTCATCTGTGGCATGGGGAATGATTACTTCGACACAGCACCTCATGGGTTTGAAACACACACTCTACAAGAACACAATCTTGCCAATTACATGTGAGTGAACATCATGCATCATGAGTATAATTTTGTTCATCGATTCACGTAGATACAAATTTATCCAGGACAACTACAACCTCCTTTTATAGAATGAAGTTCCACGTGAGATTATATCATTGTACAATGCATCCGGCGTCATCACAAGGAAGCATTTCTTTACAATACCAATCTGTCAACAGCAATACGAGCAATAAATCAAATGCTTTAAAGTAGAAGTGGATGAAGTTACTCTCCCATGCACAAGTTCCCTCACATTAAAGTAACACAGATATAATATGGCATTTGTGTTGATTGATATATGGTATAAAGGTTTCGAATCTGGTGATGTGCTGAAAGTCCAAATGATTTGTGTTTAACAATGTCAAAGTTATCAAGAGTTCCAAACATGAAAGCATTGTGAATGGTTTTAATTACAGAAGTTATTTCAATGGGAGCAATCAATCAAGGGAAGCATAAGCAAAACTACAGTGATGCAACAAAGATAATCATAGCGTGATAAAGTTATTTAAATGAGGATTTTGAATGGAGAATCAATTCAGAAAATATAAAATCTATTCATTTGTGACAATATTCACTGAAAGAACCGCTCATAATACCAGGCTAACACAGGCTAGGCACAAAGGAGCCAAACGGAGCCAAACGGAGCCAAACGGATAGGACGTGACAGCCATATGCATGTTTAAGTGAATTGTAGGATTGGGTTCAAAAAGCTGAATAATGCAACGGTCACGTTCCCTCATAACTGTAAATGTTGATTTACTGTAAATAAACAATCATTACTGTAACTGTTTAAACCATAATCAATATGGGTGATTTAAGAAGCACCTGGAACTGAAAGAATGAACGTATTAGTACTACTCCTTTCGACACAGCATGTGTTCACAAATCAACTGCAGCACTCACAATGGTAATCAACGGGGAACAGCTCAATATCTCAATAGCAAAAACAGTTCCCTGTATGGTTCAGAGAATAAACAAACCACTAACCATATGGGACAAACAAGCTGCTTACCTGTATGCTCCCACAGCAAAAGCAGTTACCTGTATGGTTCAGAGAATAAACAAACCATTAACCAAATGGGACAAACAAGCTGCTTACCTGTATGCTCCCACAGCAAAAACAGTTACCTGTATGGTTCAGAGAATAAACAAACCACTAACCATATGGGACAAACAAGCTGCTTACCTGTATGCTCACACAGCAAAAACCGTTACCTGTATGGTTCATAGAATAAACAAGGAAAACAGACAAAATGTCAAAGCCCCCATCATTTTAGTAATTTTGCTGAAAGGAGTTAAAGGGCTCACCCATATTTATTTTCAACTAAAATGACCACCAGTCTACCAGTCGGCCATCTTTAATCAGATCACAAAATAAAGTGAAGTGCATGTGTATGCCATCATGTACTGTGCTTGTGCCAAGTTTGAACAAAATTGGATCATGCATGTCTGAGAAATGGATGGGGACACATTTGAGTAATGAAATGGCTGCCAGTCAGCCATCTTGGATCTGATCTCAAAAAAAGAGATGTGCATATGTAAGCCATCATTCATCATCCTGCTGCCAAGTTTGAACAACATCGGTAAATGCATGTCCGAGAAATGGTTGAGGACGTGTTCAACATCAGGTTTTTTTTGTAACTAAAATGGCTGCCAGTCAGCCATCTTGGATCTGATCGAAAAAAAAATGCCGTGCGTACATAATCCGTCATTCATTAATTATCTGTTTAACAAGTACGAATAAAATTGGTCCATACATGTCCGAGATCTGGTTGCGGACGCACGCACGCACACAAAAATAGAGACCAAATCCATAAGCACCCGCTTCAGACAAAGTCCAACGGGGGCTAACAATCCGTTAACCGTATGGTTCATAGGACAAACAAACTGTCACCTGTATGTTCCCATCGCATAAACACACTATTTTCCATTGTTTAATGATATACTCATATCTGCGAATGCTCATGCCAAGCTGCGTCACTGAATCCCGCTATTAATTTGCAATTGGTCACTTCCTTTGACACCAATACAATTTTTATTGTGCACCATAGGCATCAAAAAGCTACGTATATCGAATAAACAGTTTCAAATGGAGCACCTCGCCACCATTAGAGCATTTATATTGCATCAGATGTGGAAATAAATGGGAATTGTCTCTCCCAGCTCGCTGACAGAAGACGCCATTTGCATTTTTGCCCATTCCATCACCATCCCGTTTAGATTCCCTTGTGGGCATGGAAAACTTGCTAGTTTTATTAACCAATTGTTTGTAAAAGTATATTTTCTAAAATTTGAAATAATCCACGGCTAACATTTTGAGCACGAGTCGTTTTGCTCTCGCTCGACACATCAGTCACATCTCGTTTCTCAATGTAGAAAACAATCTTATCAACTCTTCGTTGATACAATCTACACTGTAATCAAGAGCCATGTACATAATAGAATGCATTTATAATCGACTTATTTAATTGTACATGATACATGGCAGGTAAATTGTTTTATGAGCATTTGCAGAGAGGTGAGAAAGTGATGAGCTCTCAGTACGGATGCTTAACATTTGACACCCCACTTGACAATCAGCATCAACCTCACACTCACCAAACAAAGAAAGAAGACTATAGGTGCTTTGCTGGCAAGGCCATCATTAATTATGTAAATATGAAAATAATTTCACTGCAAGACTTCAGATTAGCTTTTGAGGAGATTTAACAGTTGTTATTTATTCCAACCTACACTGACAAGTCACTGGGTACAATCAACAATGGTGGCAGGCCACAAAACAACACTGTTGACACCAATGGAATTATATCACACTGGACAAAAGCACCACATTCACTCCAAAATTATTCAGTCCTATTTCTAATGCAATGCATGTTTCCACAGGTTTTTTTTGATGTACCTCATCAACAAGGATGAAACAGAACACACTGGTCAGGTGAGGAAGGCATTCCAATATGAACACCCTATTTATAGTCTTTATTACCAGTGGTGGAGGTTGTTTTCACCTGTCTGTGAGCAGGATATCTCAAAAAGTTATGGAAGCATTCGCATGAAATTTGGTGGACAAGTTGGGTGTAAGACAATGACGAATTGATTATATTTTGGTGAAGATCCGGATCCGGATACTAGAATTTTAAAAGTGATTCTTCACCATTGAGAGAGAGCCAAAACGATATCCAACACGATATCTCAAAAAGTTATGGGTGAATTTGGATGAAACTTGGTGGACAGGTTGGGTGTGTGAAAAGGAAGAACAATTCATTTTGTTGAGGATATGGATCCGGATACTAGAATTTAAATTCTTGAGTGATTCTTCACCATTGAGAGATAAGCTTGGTGTTGGCTTAACGGTTAAGGTGTTTCACTTGAGATCTTGGGGTCTCGAGTTTGAGCCCATTCATGCCTTTGCAAATAAAACTGGGTGGGTTGACTCAGCCTACCACCCTTCCGAAATCAGCAAAATGAGTACCAGCTTACTGGTAAAAGGGTCATTGCATCAGCAGCACAGCCACGCTTCCAGAAATGATGCAACTAGCAGCCACAGGCTGCGTACAAAACAACCACCATTGAGAAATGGAGCCAAAAAACATATATAGCATGATATTTCAAAACGTTGTGGAGGGATCATGAAAAAAACTTGGTGGATGAGTTGGGTAGGTGACAAGAACAAGCTGATTAGATTTTGGTTCGAGTTCAGATGCATATCCGGCCTATCAGTGGGATACAAAACATAATCTGTTCAACCTGGTGGAGGTATGCACTCCATTAAGTGCCGTTCTAGTTTTATACCTGCTACTGACAACATAATCTACTGCATTTTAGCATTTTACCTTTTCTCGAGTTGTTTATTAAAATATGTACCAATCATGGCCTTTATCCTATGCACCCCTAGGAATCCTATGTGTGGAAGATGTATCAGGAACGTTGTTGGGAATTCTTCCCAGCTGGCGACTGCTTCCGTAAGCAGTATGATGACCAACTCAATTGATCCAATGAAAAGCAGCTCAGGTTTGAATATAACCAATCTTCTTTTACATTGCTTCTCTTTCAACAACATAATAGTCGAAAATGCCTTTCCAATCAATGTAGTCCTCAAACTTATAGAATAAAAATCAACCATATGTCCATCTCCTCACAATGTTATCAATACACAGCAAAAACCAACATCATAAGATTGCATCACCGGTACAAGAGTGCCCTGGGAAGTTAGTCACTTCTCCCAAGGTCACCGGCTGTATTTGCCTGAAGTCCTGGGGAAGTGCACCTTATTTGCAACAAAGTTTTCTATTGGCGTCAGTGGGGTGGGATGTCAGTTGTTTGGGTGTTTAGCACCAATAATTCTGATGCAAATTTGATTTGATGGGGTGAAACTCATCAAAAACTGCCATTCTGATTCAGTGTCAATAGCACCCTCCCAGGAAATGTCGTTCGAATGGGAAAGTAAAGCCGGTTATACAGTTTGTCTTTAGTTATGGATGCTGAAGATCCCCTTGCTCCTTCAAAATAATTAGATATTATGCACTGGTATCCCGAGGAATTATCCTGCTTACCTTTCCTGTATTAGGTGGAAGTTCAGGGTGGGGATATGTCACAGTCATGATCAACTAAATTGCCTACTCCTGTGCCAATGTAGTTCCTTGCATAATGCCACATCTCCCCCTTTCCTTCTTTCTCTTCCAGCCTTCAACTACCTGTCCATGCAATCCGAACCCTACACATCTTCCAAACCCTGGGAGTAAGCAACTGAGTCGTTTTTTGCTTGGCAATGTTCTCAGAAGTCAATTGAGAGCATCACCAAACAAATTTGAGGTCAAGATCATCTACTGACACAGTCCCAGCAATCCACTTCTTTCTTCATGACCATGCCAGTCCAACTTGTACTACCTGTTATGCCAAAAACAGCTGCTAAGCAAATAGGAGAGCCAAAACGGGTAGAGGAATTGGTTGCATGCGGGGTGAGTCGACAGAAGATTGTAATGAAGCAGTTTTGCTATGCAAACTTGGGGTATTCAAATGCTCTCAGAAATGTTTATTTATCTTTTACTTTGCTGTTGTTTTATTGCATTTGGCTTGTTTAAAAAACAAACAAACAACAAAAAAAACATGCACATCAATGGTTTGCAAGGAAGTTATAAAGGGAGAGTCCAAAGAAAGTGCCTTAAGCTCGGAATGTGCTATGCAAGGTGGAAAAACAGCAAAACGCTTACCATTGTCCATGTAGCATGAAGCTGTAGCTTTCATCGATTCCTTTGGCATTGGACACATAAATTGAGTATGGCAGGTTCTAATGCAGTCTCCCCCTGTCGTTGTATTAAACACTGGATGTTCCGAACAGCACGTGCAATATTCATAGCGTCATGACACCAAAATAATAGCCAAATCACGAGTCTTGCGCTGATGTACGTTCGAGTATGCTTAAGAAAAAGACTAAAAACAAAAAAATGATGCTGCTTCACAGGTGTTGCCCAAGACATTTTGCAAAAACATTGATCGTTTTCACCTGTAATGTAAAAGTACAAAACAATGTTACTACAATGGTTCATATTGTGCTTTATTTCTCAAAATCATCTCATCTCATTATGTCTTTTCAAAATAGTTTTGTGAAAATGTCCCATGCAGCACAAGAGATTGGGGGTTTTGTGTTGGTTCCAGAATAAAACAAAATAAGATTTTAAACAAACCCTTATGGTTTTTACCATGGTTACCTTTTCACGGGTTCCCCGTTACCTTTCCACTTTTTTTTTTTTCAAACTCATTTTGCAAACATCGGCATGTGATTTACTTTGAAACAGCAAAAGTCGATGCTACACAACAATGCTATAATTAGACATCTTTCAACCATTTGTTTTTTCAGCCATTTGTTTTGTAGTTTCAACACAGGCAAAAAAAAAAAAATCAACAATGGAATAACAAGAGAGGAAAGGAATATAAAGAACCAAGATAAGCTTTAGCTTTGCCAAATGTTTAAGTGAGCAATACATCATTGGGATAGGTAAAGAAGGATTCAAACCTTACATGTGTACATTTTATGGTACATTCAATATATTTACCCACAAAAGTTATTCACTGAATTAGGCTATCAAGCCAATCCTCCAGGTCATCCACAGTGGGTTCATTTTCCTGCTTGTCCATGCCTCGTGTCATTTCCTCTGAAACAGAAATGCACAATTCCAAACTGTTATCTCTTACGATTTATGTTGCAGTAATCTCAGAAATAAGAAAACGTTTGCCAAATCGAAGCCTTGCGGCAAAAATTGTACTCTCCTGGGAAATACGGAGCAAAGGAAAACCAGCAGGCAGTGGGTGTATTAAATCTGTGTCAGCTCGACAAAAACTGTTCTTTTACACAAGGCACATAAAGCTGCCAATGGGTCTGTTTTACATATTTTGTGTGAATAGGAAAAGGCTTGTACAAGAGTTTATAACAGAAAACATACACCAGAATACACTGTCGTGTCGAAGGATCTGCTAAAGTGGACCCGCCGCGCCAAAGCAATGTGCTTCGCAAATGGCTAAATTAAAGGGAATCACACTCCACTGAAGCATTCCTTCCCCCATCAATAGCCAAATACTGTCGGTCTATTCAAGAGAATGTTTAACCAACTCCATCTCCCCCAGGAATTTACCAAAAGCAGACTGAAATGGTTTGGGTGTGCATGAGATAATGGTGGTTACCATAATAGGTGAAACGTAGAAACGAATAACCGTTTATGAAAATGGAGAATCTCGAGACAAAAGACAGACCAAAATAATGAATAAAGACAAATAAATAAACAGACAGTAAAACAAAAGGCACTTAATACAGAGAAGAAAAAATTATGGCACCACATGCACACAATCATTCACTCACACACAAATGAGAGAAACCAGGCAAGGTGTTGAAGAATATGGGTGGGCAAGTCTCCAAAACAAAGCACGTTGAGGGACTACATCAGCACTCCGAAATCCACGAAGGATTCAGCACTCCAGAATGAGCTGATGCCACAGGCCCCAGAGAAAAACACAAGCATCCCAAACTCCAACCAACTTGATTCACCCCCCCCCCCACCCCATTGAGACTCACTTAGCTTCCAAGACAGCAAGAAGAGAACAGCGAAGTACAGGAGAAAAGAGCAGGAAGTGTACAGAAAACAAACGAGCGTACGGCCTTTTATCACAGGCTCCCCTTCGGCCACACACTGCTCTTTCAAAGTTCTTTGCTCATCCACCAGCACTCGCCAATGAGGTGGCACATCGCCACTGCAGTGACTTCATGTTGATGGGGTGTTGTCACCGGCGACACCATAACCAATGATGTGACACCTTGCAATGCCATGGCCACAATCGTTGCGATGGTCGGCGTCGCACCAGACGCCTTGTACTCCAAAGCAGGCTGTGAGGGTGGTTTATCGGCCCAAACACGAACCAAGACACTTCCAAATGCACCTGTCTCCTTCCTTGCCTGGATGCATTGTCTGGCTTTACACTTTACAGAGAGGACACGTGCAAATTACACTTCTTCGTCTACAGTGGTGAGAAAAAGTTTGTGAATCCTTATTAATTTTCTGTATTTTTGCATACGTTTGACCTAAAATGTGATCAGATCTTCATCTAAGTCCGAATAATAGACAAAGAGAATCTGATGAAACAAATAGCACGCACAAAAAAAGAAGATACTTTTTCATTTATTTTTGAGCAAAATGATCCAACCTTCAATTTCTGTCAGAAAGAGTGAACTTCTTGGTTAATCAGCTCAATTAAGGGGGTAATTACAAGTCAGGTGTTTAAATCAATGGGATGACAATCAGGAGTGAGTTTGGGTGGCCCTGCCTTCTATGAAAAACAGACTTTGTTCATCACCATCAGAGTCTGGTCTTCACCCACACAGGTTTGTGGAAGCAAGTCATGCCCCAATCAAAAGAGACTTCTGAGGACCTCAGAAAAAGGGTTGTTGATGCTCATCGGTCTGGAAAGGGTTACAAAACCATTTCTAAAGGTGGTGTGCTCTGGCAATCTACTCTCAGGCAGATAATGTACAAAAGGAGAAAATCCAATGCCATTGTTACTCTTTCCAGGAGTGGTCGTCCAACAAAAATCATTCCAAGAGCAAGGCGTACAATAATCCAGGTCACAAAGAATCCCAGGGTAACATCTAAGAATCTGTGGGCCTCTCTTGCATTGTCCACTATCAGGAAAACACTGAACAAGAATGGTGTTCATGGGAGGATAGCAAGGAGGAATTCACTGCTCTCTAAGAAGAACATTGCCACCCATCTCAAGTTTTCCAAAGACCACTTGGATGATCCAGAAGGCGATTGGAAGAATGTTCTGTGGACAGAAGAGTCGAAAGTGGAATTTTTGGGCTTAAATGAGAAACATTATGTTTGTGGAAAACTAAACACTGCATTCTAACACAAGAACCTCATCCCAACCGTGAAGCATGGTGGTGGGAGTATCATGGCTTTGGGCTGCTTTGCTGCCTCAGGACCTGGACGGCTTGCCATCATTGATGGAACCATGAATTCCGGATTGTACCAGAAAATTCCACAGGAGAATGTCAGGGCATCCGTCTGTGAGCTGAAGCTTAACAGAAAGTGGGTCATGCAGCAGGACAATGATCCGAAACACACAAGTAAATCTCCAACAGAATGGCTGAAGCAGAAGAGATTTGGAGTTTTGGAATGGCCAAGTCAAAGTCCAGACCTTCACCCAATTTAAATGTTGTGGCAGAACATAAGTGAGCAATTCGTGCAAGAAAGCCTACAAATATCTCTGAAATGAAGCAGTTCTGTAAGAAGGAATGAGCCAAAATTCCTCCAAGCCGATGTGGAGGACTGATCAAGAGTTACCGGAAACATTTGGTTGAAGTTATTGCTGCTCAAGGGGGTGCCACCAGTTACTGAATGGAGAGATTCACGTACTTTTTCGTACAAAGCCGATGAATCTTGGATCATTTTGCTCAATAAATGAATGACAAAGTAGATTTTTTTTTGTGATATTTGTTTAACCAGATTTGCTTTATCTATTACACTGGGCAACAACAAAAACAACTTTTCGTCTGCTGCTAAGGGAAATGCAGGTGTTATTGGCTAGATCTAGGCTGCTGATTTCAAATATGTAGTCAAAATCCTGATGTGCTGTGAAAATTCTGACCAGATTCAGAATCGGCATACTCAATATCGTCTCGAACATATGTTTCTACCCCAGTAACAAAATATTTGTTGTCCAGTGTTTGTAATTCTTAGATGAAGATCTGATTAGATTTTAGGTCAAATGTATGCAGAAAATTCCAAAGGGTTCACAAACTTTTTCTCACCACTGCACCTCCCTTTGTCTACAAGACCAACGCTCATATCATAGATAAGAACAGGACAACTTCATAATAATGGATCCCTGGTTTCAAAAAAGTGTTCTAACCTACGCGAACATACAAACCATGCTGACTTAAAATACTAACAACACTGTGATATGTCTGGGCCTTAATAGACCAGTCACATGTAGCGATTTAACCCAAGGATGCAACTGAACGGTCCGATTGATTGGTTATATCATGAATGAATGGTCATGTGACCTCCAGCTCCATATGCTCGCCAACATTTATCCACAATGGCTCTCCAGCCAAGGGAGAGAGAGAGAAAGAGAGAAGGCAAGCTCACAAACTGGTAACAATAATTTATTGATAACTCTTAATAATTATTAAAATGCGCACATCCCGTTTTTTTATTTCTGTTCCTCACAAGTCTAATCATTTATTGAACATGAACGGCTATTCCGATTTAAGGAATTATGTTGATATTTAAGGATGTTGTGAATGACAATTATTAATACACGCAATACATTACTTAACTTTATCTTTATTGCGAGCCTCAAAATAGTTGTTTACCAAAACTAAGAAACTTAACCTGTAAGTTTAACCGTACTTTGTCTCTGAATTCTTTCCAATCCCACATGCGCAGAGAGAAGGGAGATAATTTTATTTTTGCTCTGTCTGCCTGTTTGACGGTCAAACAAAATTGAAAAGCATTCCAAACAGGAAATTACTATTTTTTTAAGGACATCATAAAGGACACAAACAACAGGCACGAAGAACGAATGGAACATGTTAGATAGGGTGGTGTAATAGACAATGTCAATGGCGGTAAATTGCAGAATTCATTTTTTTCTACAACGTTGAAAATCTTTATTTTATTTAAATTTAATTATATACTCAGCAATGGCGAACACAAATCACCTTTTTATCACTTCAAAGAACCTCCAATTTTACAGCACATGGACATGTTAAATAAGATGGTGTTTAAGGGTGGTTCATAAGACTGCTTAAATACCAATAACTTTCTGGAATTTTTTTAAAACGATCTTTAAAATCATTCTTTTGTTTAAACTGAAGTATTGCATAAACTTGAACATCGTATAGGGTAACGTGTTCTATGAACGCTCCAGTTTGATATGGGTTTTGACCCTTTCAGCACAGAACCTCTCCAAATGGTGGGTCCATAGCCGTGATGTGTCTACATCAGTTTTTTTTTTGTTTGTTTTTTTGTATACCTTGTCGAGGCTCATATGAGAGCTAACACACAATGCACAGAAAGGGGGCATGAGACAAGAGGGGCGGGAGTGGGAGGGACAAAACAGTGGGGAACAGACACATTAGGAGATCGGTGGAAGGGAAAGGGATGGGGATGGGATGGGGAACATGGGGAAGAGAAGATGGACATCACAGGGACTTTCAGGAAGGAAAGCAGGGGAATTGAAGGAAGTGGGCTTGGGTGGATTATCGGGGGTAGAAAAGATCGAGGATTTGGATGGGGGATGATAAGAGGTGGTGGTGAACAGCTGTTTTGAAAGCCTGGAGGGAAGAATGGGAAAGAATAGAGTGAGGGAGTTTATTCCAAAGGCGGGAAAAAAAAGAGGAATGAAAGAGTGAAGGTGAGCAGCGATCGGTGATTTTGATAGTTTTACCAGAAGGGGGTTGTTAGGGGACCTTGAGCGCCCTGTGGAAATGTGGTGGGGACAAATCGCAGAGAGAGCAGGGGGGGCAAGGCTGGAGAGGAGACGGTAGAGGACAGAAAGACCATCGACCAACCTGCGGTGATTGAGTGAGAGGCCCAAAGACTCAGCTTCATTGCAGGAGATGCCGATGATCCTAAATGCCCTGGTTTCTACAGCGTGAAGCCGAGAAAGGTGGGAGGTAGGAGCACCAGCCCAGAGGGGAGAGCAGTACTCCATCAGGCTATGGACAAAAGCTTTGTAAGTGGTCAGGAGCTCAAGAGGACCGAGGAAGGACTTTGCACGACGGAGGATTCCCAGTCGGCGACTGGCTTTTGAGGGGAGGTTGGAAATGTGACTTTCCCAGGAAAGGTCATGGTAGATAGTGAGACCCAGAAGCTTGAAAGAAAAGACTTCTTCCAGAGGATTGTTGAGAAAGTGGATGGGGGGGGGGGTTTCTAAACGGTCCTTTCGAAGAGAAATAGTGAGAGTGTGAGATTTGTCTGGATTGAAAGACATGTTCCACGTGTTGGACCAGTTTGTGATTTTACCCAGATCTGCACTGAGCGAAGAAGCTGCTGCTTGCCGGTCTGAGGGATGACAGATGGTACGGCAGAGGGTGGAGTCATCAGCAAAGAGATATAGAGGTTTTTCCAGAGAGTCAGAGAGATCATTGATGAAAACCATAAAAAGAACAGGGCCCAGAACGCTACCTTGAGGAACTCCAGCCTGGACAGGAAGAGGGGATGAAAGAACTCCATTTAGGGCCACACATTGACTGTGACAGGAGAGGAAGTCTGCGAGCCATGAGTGGAGATGGCCTTGAATACCATGGGAAGAGAGTTTGGTGAGTAGGGCCGGGTGTCAGACTGTGTCAAAAGCATGTGATATGTCCAGGGATACGGCTCGGATTTCCTGTCTGGCATTGAGGACCTCCATCCATTGATGGGAGAGCAGAAGCAGCATATCCAGGGTAGAGTGACCTGGTCTGAAACCAAATTGATGATCGGAAATCAAGCCATTGGAGAAGAGGAAGGATTTCATGTCTGAAGCGATGATGGATTCCATAACCTTGCTGATGATTGGGAGAAGGCTGATTGGTCTGTAGTTGCAGGGATCTGTTTTTGCACCTTTTTTATGCAGGGCAGTGATGTTAGTAGATTTCCAAGCAGATGGCAGATGACCTTGAGCAAATGAGAGCATGACTAGAACAGAGAGAGGGTGAGCAAGAGCAGAAGAGCAGGCTTTGAGGACACGTGGGCTGATGCCGTCTGGATCGGTTGCAGAATCTGAGTCGAGGTTTGAAAGCAAGCTCTCCACCTTGTCAGGAGAAAAGGACACAGAGTCCAGGGACAGTTGGGTGCGACTGGGTAAGGTGGGCAGAGAAAGCGATGGGTTTAGGACACAAGATTTAGCTGCAAACACCGAGTTTAGACATTCAGCTTTATCACGTGCGGTATCAGCAGTGCGGCCATTTGAGGTAAGGGAAAGGATGGAGGGGGAACATACACCAGAAACCGATTTGATTAAACGCCACCAGGATTTTGAGGAGGGAGAGAGGTTTGAGAGTTCAGACTTGAGATGAGAAAGATGTTGTTTTCTGGCTCTCCTGAGGGTAGATACACACTTGTTCCGAGCTTTGTGGAAAGAACTGAGATTGCCCTCAGTTGGGTTTGCTTTCCATGAGGCAAAGGCAAGTTGTTTCAGGACAACTGCCTCGCCACAAGCTTCAGTAAACCAAGGGCGGGAGGAAGGGTAGGACAACTGAACACGAGAGGGGATAAATCTGTGCATGAGGGAGAGCAAGTTTCTTTGAAAGAATTCCCAGGATGAGTTGATGTTTGATAAAGTAGTGATAGGAGACCAGTCTGTAAGTTTGATGGCTGCTAGGAGACCCTGCCAGATGGCTTGAGTGAAATGCCAGACTCGACGGCAGTGAGGTGGTTCTCTGATAACAGCCAGAGAGAAGTACACTTTGACAAGGACGTGGTCAGAAGAACCGATTGGAGCGAAGGAAGAGCAGCAGATATTGTCAGGGAAATTTGTCAAAATCAGATCCAGAAGAGATGGAGTACCATTGGTTGAGATCCGGGTCGGGAAGTTTACCGATTGAGTCAGTCCCAATGAGTCGCAGAAAGCATTTGCTGAGATGCCATGACAGGTGAGAGAGGTACCCACACCGAGCCAACTGGCATGATGACAATTGAAGTCACCACATATGAGGAAGAGAGAGTTTGGTTGAGAAGATAGAAGATGGTCCATGTTTTCGGAGAGTGAGGTGTTGATGGAGTCATCACTGTGAGGTGGACGGTACAGTACATATATAAACAAGAGGTGGGAGTGGAGGGAAGCCGTAGCCAGAGGTATTCCTGGGGGTGTGGGGGAGTGAGAGCAGTGCATGGAGAGTGAGGAATAGAGTCTTTGATGAAGAGAGCAACACCTCCACCAGGACGAGGATCAGGTCAGTCATACCGTAAGAGGGAGTAACCGGGGAGAGATACTTGGGAGTCAGACACGTCTTGGGAGAGGAAAGTTTCTGTTAGGCAGATAATGTCTGGTTGTCAGTGGCAGCCTGTATGGAAAGATCTGAAAGGTTTGAGCGAAGGCCCCGGATATTTGAGGTCCACACTTTTAATGAAGAGGTAGAGGAGGAGGCTTTGGTTGCAGGGGGTGGAGGGAGGGGGAGGGTTGGACAAGGGACGAGGGGGGGAGGTAAGGAGGGTTGTTGAAAGAGTGTGGGGGATTGCAGAATAGCTTGGGGAGGGGCCGAATGACGAGTAGAAAAGGCTCTGGTGCTGGGGGAGAGGGGGAACAAGAGAGGGGGAAGAAGGCAGTTGAGGATTTTGAGGAGGTGGAGTGAAGAGATGGAGGTGAGAGGGCAGTGGAGGGAGGCAGCTTGGTAGATGAGAGGGGGGGGCAACTTTGAGAAGGATGAGTGAGGGGGGAATTTTTGAGAGAGGTGAGAGGGAGGCTAGGCCTTGGAGGGAGCCTAGCCAAGGCCTAGGCCTCAAACACCCGGTAAGAACGTCGACAAAAAAAACTCACAAAATAGCACGATTTTTGAAACAAAACCGAATTAGGAACACACAGTAGCATGTAGGTGAGAAAATTAAACAGTTAAAACGGGACAAATAACGACCGGAAACTTAACTTTGAGAACGTCAGCAGAGAGTTCCTAAGGAGACCTCGTCGCTCCAAACCCGGAACCGGAGATCAGTTGATCCAGAACCTCAGACATTACAATGAAACTTCATTATTTAAGCTTTCTAACTTTCCTGTTAGAGGCTTTCATGTATTATCATATATTCATAATGCACATGACATTCTGTTAAATAAAATGCAGTAAAGCATGCACACCTTACCTGACAGCTTGCACATGCATTAACCAGCACGTCTATTATGCTCCCAACTGAATCGAGCTGTCAATCAAATACAGAAACTATTATCTTGATAGATTTTCTATGTGATCAACTGTGCCCCGAGTCACCCTTTAGTAACTGCTCTAAAGCATAACTCATAACCTCTTAGTAACTGCTCCACTGCATCTCCTAAAAACCACTAAAAATGTTTCCAAATATATTTATTACATGCACGAGGTACAAATTACCTGCTACTTCCGTGTGGCATGTCAACTCGAAACAACATGAAACACATACAGTAGATTTATAAAGGAAATGTCCCTCTTTAGCCATGCATCCTGACACAGCCAAAGGGAAGAAGAGGGTCGGAGGAAGAAAATAATCGTCTAGGGGGAAGCAAAAGAAAAGAAAAGAAAACCCGGATCAACAGAAAATGGTGCCACCCAGCCCGTTTGGATGCTCTCTATGTGTGAGCTCTCTGGCAGCCGAACAGATGTTCTCGAACCTTGCACAGCTCTTCTGTCGCCTCCTCCCTAAACTGGGGGCCAATGGGATCAGACCACAATGGTGAAACGATGTGAAGGGAAAGCTTTTTCAGTCACGCCCTCTCCTTCCTTGCTGGTCATCTCTCACCCCCACCCAGGTCCTTTTATTACGGTGGGCCATAAGCATACCCGCCGGAACAAACAAACCCCATCTTCCAGTATCACTCTGCTGGTCTCAAGGGCATGGTGGGATACCCCTTTTTGAGGAATAGAACCAAAAAAAAAAAGGAAAGGTCGGGAAGAAGGCCAATGGGATCAATGGGACAAGTGGCTTCTACTCTCGATCTGTTATGACGTAACCCACATGGCACATCCACAAACTACGTACAGTCATGACAGTAGACTGAAGGAAATTATCATTCATGCCGTCGGACAAAATGATATAAAAGATTCAAATCAAAGACTGGAAATCAATGTTTGCTCGGAATTCCACCCTCTACCGTAACATTTCTCATCCTTCAGACAGGCAAGCAGCCTCCTCTTCCTTCTCTGCAGACCTTGATAAAATCAGAAGTTATTCCACCACTTGGAATATGTGTTTCAACCCTGGCAAACCGATACACTCAGCCTGTCTCTCTGTAAGGACTGTCTGGCAAATCCTCCCATCTACTTCCTAAACAAACCACCTGAAGAGGTTACGTCACTCAAACTTTTGGAATTCACCATCAGCCACGATGTGGTTTTTTTTTTGGCAAACCATATTTCCAAGATGGCCTCCAAAGCCAGCTGCCGAATGGGCATCCTCCATTGTGCAAGGTCTTTCCTTGGCTAATCTGAACTTTTGACAATCCACAAGACCTTCATATTCAGCTACTGCTCTCCCCTTGAGGCTGGCATCCCTATCTCACATCTTCTTGCTCTCCCTTGATGCTATGGAAAGCAAGGCCTTCAAAATCATTGGGATCTCACGTGATGAAGCCGAGTGTCTAGGCCTGTGACTTTCACATCGCAAACCGGATTTGTGACCTCTCTTTATTCTACCGCCTCCTTTTGCACCCTCTGCCTTCTCTTGGCTCTGCCCTAAACGGGCACAAAAGTTCATCATCCAAATCAGCAAAGAAAGAAGTACCTTGGGCACCATACCATAAGTTGCAGGCTTAGCATCCAAAGTAAAAAGATCCTTCTCATGATTTGGGATATTCACTGCTTTCAAGCTCCATAACACCTTGAGCCAACAACAGGTGTGTGTGTGTGTGTGTGTGTGTGTGTGTGTGTGTGTGTGTGTGTGTGTGTGTGTGTGTGTGTGTGTGTGTGTGTGTGTGTGTGTGTGTGTGTGTGTGTGTGTGTGTGCGTGCGTGCGTGCGTGCGTGCGTGCAGCAGACCCCGAAGGAAAAGAAACGCATGATGGTGTATGGGATAAGATGTGATCAGGTGGATTGCAAGAATTATTACATTGGGGAGACACACAAGTCACTGAAAAGCTGGATGTGTCAACATTGTACTCCGAGCCTTGTATAAAGTATTCCAGACTCTGCGGTGTATTCTCCTCTATCGTTTACCAGCCATACATAGGGCACTAACTATATGGTGATATTGGACGGAGAAAATAAGTGGTTCGAGCGTTGAGTAAAGGAATCTATTCGGGAAAGTCGATGCATGAACATTTAAGGAGGGAGGGAGGGCTCCGCTTCATTTAATCTGACTTGTGGAACCGGTGCTTCGGGGAATTCCTCGCCATTTGGCACATGAGCAGCAATAGTCAAGTGACTGAAAACGGTATTCATCAGTGGTCATTCGCCAAGGATCTTCACGTGACATCCTTACGGCCATTGTAGAACAGAAAAAGAATGGCCATTTTAAACCAGGCCTTTGCTAGTTGCAGCCTTGTTGGTGATCGGCATCACATTCCAAGCAAACATTGATTTCCAGTATTTGATTTCAATCTCTTATCAGTGATGACAGCATTTACATAAGCACAAATACAAAAGGAGATGGGTCGGAGGGGCGGTCAACACTCCTTCCCATGCATGTTTCAATAATAATGAAGTTGAAAGAAACAACTCAATAACGCAATTAGCAAAGTAGAAAAAAATCCCCTGTACACAAGTTACGGCTCATGGAAGAGGTAAATGGCAGAGGGTGATACGTTAACACACTGGAAGAAGGGTGGAGTGGAAAATGTGGACTGAACGCAGAAAAGAAAACAAAGCACAAATTAAAAACATAATAATAAAAGTGCAACACAAATAACAACGTGATCATGTGACCAAGGGTAAAATACAGCTGATCAAACATCATGGACCAGTCTTTACTGGATCATATACATTTCCGAGGAAGAACTTTATATTTTGAAGGAAAATAACATATTGGAATCAGGTTAATAAGAAAAGGGAGATAAAATTTGCTAATTACACCTTCCTCAAGAAAAAGTATGCCTCCATAATCACATTAAGAATTATTTCTCTTTTTATTATCAATTCACAACTTAATGACTTTTAATTAATAACTAGACGACCCGTGAACCCGTTGGGTTCCTGTTGTGACAGCGGTTGATAAATAAATCATTTCAACAACAAAAAAGATAGCTCCAGCGAATTATACCGCTGAGGTTGTTCGCATTGATCAAATTCTCCCGAAGAGTACTTGACTGAATCGGGAATTGATTTTTTAATAATTTTTTCGTTGCCCGATTTGAACGGAACCTGATACTGCACATCGCAGGAGAATGCTGAGTAAGGTGGGCCAAAAATTTTTGCACTATAGTGTACCGTTTTGGCTGTATTTTGGGAACATACGTATACATATATATACATATATATATATATACACACACACACACACACACACACACACACACACACACACACACACACACACACACACACACACACACACACACACACACACACACACACACACACACACACACACACACACACACACACACACGATGAGAGTTTTAGTAATATATGGGTGATCCAGTAAAATAAATAATTTAAAATAAACCAAGTAAAATAAATCCAGTAAAATACAGCGCACCATTGCAAATAAATCCAGTGATATAAATCGTTTTTTTTTAATACAACAAAAAAACTAGGTCACTCAGTAGGGCACATACCTCCGCCTCGTAATGCCTGATCCACGCCAACATGTCAGGCCAAATACATTTTTGAAATATCATGCTATATATCGTTTTTGGCTCTGTGTCTTAATCGTGAAGAATCACTTCAAAAATTAAATAATTCTCGTATTTAATTTCGTAATCAAAGAAGATCCGGATTCGGATCTTCACCCAAATCGAATCAATTCGTCCTTGTCACACACCCAACATGTCCACCAGGTTTCAGACGAATCCGTCCACAACTTTTTGAGATATTGTGCTACATATCATTTTTGGCTCCATCTCTCAATGGTGAAGAATCACTGAAAAAACTTATCAGATCTGGATCCAGATTCAGATCTTCACCAAAATCGAATCACAACTTCCTTGTCACACACTCAACATGTCCACCAAGTTTCTTCTGAATCAGTCAACAACTTTTTGAGAGATTGTGCTATATATCATTTTGGCCCTTTCTCTCAATGGTGAAGAATTGCTTTAAAAATTCTCGTCGTTGGATCCAGACCTGGATCTTCACCAAAATCTAATCAGTTCGTCCTTGTCACACACACAACCTGTCCACAACTTTTTGAGATATCCTGCACACAAAGAGACAGACAGACAGACAGACAGACAGAAAGGGGTGAAAACATAACCTCCTTCACCTTCAGTGGCAGAGGTCATAAATCATTACAAATAAATCCAGTAAAATTAATCTTTATTTTAAAAAAATGGACCTCACATTCTGAAGCTCACCTGGATCAGGAGCAGCAGTCACTCAAACTCCCCGCAGACCAACTTAGACCCTGATTTTTTTTTTTAACGCCATGAACAAACTTTGGTACATCACGGGTGATGAAGGTTGTGGTCAAGTTTCATTGAAATTGTGTGTGTAATTATGGAGAAGAGAGCAAACACATATTTTGGGTGGTGAACCTCTTCTAAAACGCCCACCCCCCCTCCCCATAGACCCCTTCAATGAGTGCAGATTGTTGTATGGTTGATACACTTTGGTACATCATGGGTGATGAAGGTTGTTGTCAAAGTTTATCAAAATCATGTGTTTGGTTCAAGCGATGACTGAAGTGTTTATGGACTAACTCACTTACCCACCCACTCACTCACTCACTCACCTACAGACACTGCTCGATTGCATTAGTTCACCTGACTAAAGTCCAGGTGAGGTAAAATACAGTAAAACAAATCATTGAAAATATATCTAGTAAAATATATGATTTAAAAGAAATACAGTAAAATTCAAACCTCAATCCCTGACATATTTTCACAATGAGTTTGTACATTACATACCCGTTTTTGAGGCAGCTCCTGCTTGAATGATTTCAGAAGAATCAGATTGCAAAGGATTCAGCGACATGTTTGTTAACTCGGTATACAGTGCAGCAGGTTCCTCAATGGACAACAAAAGCTCCAGCTCTTCATCCACCTTTTCTGGTGTTTTCAAGGGACTGCCATTTTCCCTCGCAGTTCCTTGTGGCTCCACGGTGCCTTCTGTTGTGGGTTGGGGGATCTCAAAAGCATCGTCCTTCTGAGTCGAATCCCCAGAGAAAGAGGCAAGTGCTGCAGTGGAGTCTCTCTTCGGTCCAAAAGACAATGATGAGGACGATGGTGATGAAGGGTCCTCAGCTTTTGTTTCCGCATTGAGGAAGAATTCAAACTTGGCAGGTTTGCTGAGCGCTAACCTTGGCGCATCAAAGAGTGAGAATTTTTTGAGTTCAGTAGGTGCTGCAGACTGCAAGGGATGCGAGAGAAATGTCAACAGAACATCAAAACTGTTACTATTTTTAATACAAATTCCTTTTTATGTTAGAGTTGCAACCATACCGATTCCCGCATGTCCATGAAGGACGAATGAAGGAGGAAATATTCATCCAGAATCACTTTTCCTTTGATTTCAAGGGTTTGTTTGAATGAATATATTCGCTCATCTTATGATGCAAAATCAAAGGTTCATAACCTGTTTATTTTTCCATGAGTTATTCACATTATACAAAGAGCAGAACACATCAGTTTCAATTTTTTTTTTTTTTTTTAAGGAGAATATCAAAGGAAAGGGTGGCAGGTGACCAAGTGGCCATCCCCCACCCCTTTAACTGCATTGGGGCCTAAGGACTCATTTAACAGGAATACTTTCCATGCATGTAATTGCATTTCCACTTAGCAGGAATAAATAAATATTATCAGTAACTTGGACCCTTGCAATTGGTTCCAGTGATGTTTTTTGGCCTCTTTACCTCCGCCACCAAAGGTTGACAGAGGTTATTTTTCACCCCTGCTTGTCTGTTTCTCTGTGAGCAGGATATGTCAAAAAGTTATGGAGGGGTTCGGATGAAATTTCGTGGACAGGATTGGGGTGTGACAATGACGAATTGATTCGATTTTGGTGAAGATTTGGATACGATTATTTTTTTTTTCCGAGTGATTCTTCACCATTGAGAGATGGGGCCAAAATGAAATAGACCATGATATTTTAAAAAGTTATGGACGCATCACGACAAAACATTGTGAATGAGTTGATATGGTTAATGAATTGGGTAGGTGACAATAACAAGCTGATGAGATCATGGTTAAGGTTCGGATGCAGAGCCGACCTATCAGTGGGATACAAAACGTAAATTGTTCAGCCTGACGGAGGTATTCGCTCTACCGAGTGTCGTTCTAGTTATCCTTATGTTTCGGTCTTAAAATGATAATCAATACATGGTTTTGTATGTAACCCTAACAACTCACATGCATTTGCTCTATCTCACAAAGCAGGGGCTATGCCTTGACAACATCATATAGCTTCCATACATGTTTCCCAACAAAAGCAGCAACTCATTTCTCAATATAGCCATTTTCCTTTGTGATAAAGGCTTAAGCCATGCCAATTTTTCCAACGCGCCAACTGGACGGCCATGGGGTAATTGTAGGAAATCATGGAAAGTTTCATTGCCAAAGGATTGGGTGTCTTGAGCTTCAATGGCAAAACCAGGAAGGCGAGCAACGATTGATCCCTCTGGCATGTGTTAAAAGTACAACAACAGAAGAATGAAATGGCATGAGAGACATCTCGCCGGAAGAAGAGTCTCATAATTTTTGTTGGTTTTGATAGTCAAGCAGAGGCGACGATGTCGGAGTAATAAGGGAAAGCTGTGGATCTTCCGGTTTTGGGTTTGAAGCAACGGCTAGTTCTCTCAGGGGTCTCTGCCGACTTTCTCAAAGTTAAGTTTCCGGTCGTTATTTGTCATGTTTTAACTGTTCATTTTCTCACCTATATGTTTACTGTGTTAATAGTTCGATTTTGTTGAAAAAATCGTGCTATTTTGTGAGTTTTCGTCAAGCTTGCCTTATCGGGCTCCTTGAGGCCTCCTCGTCCTTCCTGTCTTTATTTGTTTATTTGTCCTTTGCAATCATTTATTTGTATTCTATTCTATTATTTGTACAATCGTTTATTTGTATTCTCTCCCTATTACCATCAATTCCTATTTTCCCCACTTTTCCGAATGCCACCCATCTATCCCTCCCAACTACACACACTGTTTCTTATCTTAAAAAAATTACAAAAACAACAACAACCCTTTCTCCCGCCATACCCACGAGTACCGATCCTTCTTCTTCTTCTTCTTCTTCTTCTTCTTCTTCTTCTTCTTCCTCCTTCTGCAAACACACTATCTTTCTTCTATTTGAGCTGACACACTCTCACCATGACCTTTACGATTTCTTCTTACAACCTTCCATTCTCCAATCTTACCAAATCTTCAAAAATGATAATAATTTTCCTTGTATCCTTCCTAACTGTACACTAGGGTGTACCACATTTGCAAAAGTAGTTGCTGGAATGAAGCACTATGTGCCTATCGATTCCACTAGTGAAGTCAGGTGATCGACCAAAGTTTGAAAATTTTCCCGCCTTTTTTGACCACGGGTCGCCATTTTGAAATTTCAGGAAAAATCCATATTTTTGGAAATAATATTGATTTTTGAATATTTTTAAATATATATTTCTCTGTGTTTAGATGGCCGAATGCACTTCAGTAGGCACCAGTATGATAGTAAGTACCCGTAAATATTATTCAGAACTTGTCCCAACATTTTGAGAAGGGGTTGCCATTTTGGAAATTCTGTGAAAATCGTATATTTTGTGTATATCTAATGAAATATAAATTTTTTAATTCTTTGTGTACTTGCAGATAAACCTTGACTGACCAATGGTCAGGGCTCCTTTGGCTATGTGGGACAAGTTCGCGAGTTACAGGAAATTTTGCGAAAGTGCTAATTCTTTACGTGTCGTAAATGATCTAGCTGAAAGAGGAATTAAGCTAGTGTCTGACTTTATTCATATGTGCAATGATGAGAAACAACGTCAAGCATTGCTACAGTGCGTGGAAGAGCACAGGAAGCTTTACCCAGACTATACAAAAAAAAACACGATGTTCTCTATAAGATATCTGTGTGGTTGCTTGTTTGCTAGATTGTTATGTTGTCATGTATGAAAACCATGTCACTTAAAACATATTTGGTTGTTCTCATAATTAATTGATCATGCTCTCATTTGTCATTAATAATGTCTTTATTAAAACGCGACTACTGATATTCTGAAAATGCCTAACAATGTGCCATGCAATAATTGTCAAAATATGGGATTTTCAGTGAAATTCCAAAATGGCAACCCTTTCTCAAAATGTTGGGACAAGTTGTGAATAATATTTACGGGTACTTACTATCATACAGGTGCCTACTGAAGTGCATTCGGCCATCTAAACACAGAGAAATATATATATTTTTAAATATTCAAAAAAAATCAATATTATTTCTAAAAATATGGATTTTTCCTGAAATTTCAAAATGGTGGCCCGCGGTCAAAAAAGGCGGGAAAATTTTCAAACTTTGGTCTATCACCTAACTTCACTTGTGGAATCGATAGGCACATAGTGCTTCATTCCAGCAACTACTTTTGCAAAAGTGGTAGACCTTACTGTACACCTGAAATCACATGTCTACCCTCTTCCTGTTACTTTTCGTTGATCCATCAGCTTCACTCTGTGTTTACCGTTCCAAATTCACCATACAACTCCACGATTTCACTTAAACCTTTCCTTCACCTAATCTCATACAATGCTCATTAAAAAAATAATAATAATTAATAATAATAATCAATAAATTCACTTTTAACGAGACACTTTCCGTTACCCACGTGATCTGTTTCCACCCTCTGCATTTACCGATCCAAATTCACCAGTCACCTCACAATCATTTCTTCAACCTTTCCTTTACCTAATCTTATGCAATCTCTATCAAAATAATAATAACTAGAACTGCCACTTTATAACCGCTGGCAGTGATGACCGGGTACCCAGACGTCCGCCTTTGATACAACATGAGACTTATATGAGTCGCAAAGTTTCCCTTTGATAGGATAAGTGGTTGCAGAGAAAACATTATTTAATAGTGATACAAATGCAACCTTGCTGTGGGACAGACTAGTTACGAACCAGATAGCACAAAGTGTTCTTATGTATGCAGTTAGCCCTTTTTCATGGGGACATTGTCGGTATTAATTGAATTGCTATTCCTGTACCCTCAAACACATTCACGTGCAGCTAAGTGAGCCTTCTGGAAAAAAAACAAAAATCTAAAAGTTCTCAGATTCAAATAATTAAATAATTCTGGTTGCCAAACCGTGTGGCTGATCGGGTTGAAATTTTAAACCCACGTTTCACATGTCGGCTAAATTATAATTGTGAAGTTTCGCATATATAGAAGCATCGGTTCCAGAATAAACATTAATATTTATCCTTCAATACAACATGGCTGCCAAACCATGTGACCTATCAATTAGAAATTAACAAACTTGTATTCACTGCTTGTGTGCAATATGTTTGTGAAGTTTCCCCTTGATCTGTCTCACCGTTCTGGAGAAAAAGATGTTTGAGGGTTTTAGGGTAAATTCAATAGGATGCCAAACCATGTGACCTATCAATTAGAAATTAACAAGCTTGTGAAAGGATGTCTTGGGGAAAGTGTGTGTGAATTTTTGCCTCAATCTGTCCAGCTGTTCTGGAGAAGAAGATTTTTTAAATTTATTAATTTTCAATCCAAGATGGCTGATAAACCATGTGATCTATGACATCATAAATTTATATTCTGCTTCCAATCGTGTAGTGGAACATGTTTGAGAAGTTTCGTGTTTATTGGACAAGGTGTGTTTTTCTATCCAAGATGGCCGCCAAACCATGTGACATGTGACGTCATAATTTTTAACGTATATACAGGCATGGGTGTAGATTATAGTAGCCAAGTTTCGCTTCGATAGGTTATGTGGTTACAGAGAAAACATTATTTAATATAATTCTTCAATCCAACATGGCTGCCAAACCATGTGACCTATCAATTAGAAATTAACAAAATTATATTCACTAGTCGTGTGCAATACATTTGTGAAGTTTCCCCTTGATCTGACCAGCCGTTCTGGAGATGTTTGAAGTTTTTAAGGTCAATTCAATATGGCCGCCAGCCATGTGACCGATCAATAAGAAATTAACAAACTTGTGAAAGGATGTCATGGGGAATGTGTAAAATTTTGCCTCAATCTGTCCAGCCGTTCTGGAGAAGAAGATTTTTTAAATTTATTAATTTTCAATCCAAGATGGCTGACGAACCATGTGACCTATGACATCACAAATTTACATTCTGCCTCCAATCCTGCAGTGGAATATGTGTGTGAAGTTTCGTGTTAATCGGATAAGGTACGTTTTTCTATCAAAGATGGCCACCAAACCATGTGACTTTTGGCGTCATAATTTTTACTATGTATGCAGACATGATGGAAGATGATAGCTGCCAATTTTTGCTTTGTTAGGTTATGTGATTCCAGAGAAAACATTATTTAATATTTTTCTTGAATCCAACATGGTTGCCAAACCATGCAACCTATCAATTCAAAATTAACAAACTTATATTCACTACTCGTGAGCAATTTGTATGTGAAGTTTCCCCTGATCTGACCAGCCGTTCTGGAGAAGATGTTTGAAGGTTTTAGGGTAAATTCAAGATGGCCACCAAACCATGTGACCTATCAATAAGAAATTAACAAACTGGAAAAAGGAGGTCATGGGGAAAGTGTGTGTAAAGTTTCATCTCAATCTGTCCAGCTGTTCTGGAGAAGATTAAAAAAAAAAAAAAACAATTCAAAACAAGATGGCTGCCAAACCAAGTCACCGATGACGTCATAATATAATTTTATACGGTGAATTGTTGCGTTGATGAGGCTCAAGAAATTTCAGATTTTTCCTGTGCAGTGTTGTACTTGACGAATTTTCACCGGGATACCGCTTCACTGATGACGTCACGAAAAATCACCCATGTTCCCGATGGGGAGTTCATTAAAATGTATGAAGCGAAAAAAATTCCATTGCCCAGTTTCAGAGATACAGAGGTCCAAAAATTATCGTTTTTTTCAAGATGGCGCCCATACCACGTGACCTATGACGTCACAATTATCAATTCAGTTTGCCATCAAAAAAGATACATACTATGGTGAAAATTTCGTGTCGATCGGACTTACCGTTCCTGAGAAAATGATTTTTAAAGCGAAAGAACAGCACAAAGGTAAAACTAACGTGTCTTCCGTCTCTCTTGGATGTGTGTTACAATTGCCGACAGTATTCAGTACAGTTACATGCTGTACAGGTTTGTATCCGAGGAGCAATAGGCTACACTATATAGCCTAGGTGTGTAGTTTTGTGTAAGTACGATGTTCGAAAACGAAAAAAAAAATGTTCGCTTAGCGACGCGTTTCTCAGAACGTAACCCCGTCGTTGCCGCAAATTGCCGGCGGAAAAAGATTAAGAAATAAGAAATAAACAGAAGAAAAACAATAGGTAACCCAGTCCTGACTGGGTACCCTAATTACCCAGTCTATTAGACTGGATACCCTAATAATACTAAAAATAAAAACGAACTCTGATAATACTTCATTTTCCTCTTTCACATGTGTGGTTCTCATTACTGTATCATAATGCACCAATCTTTTTATACAGTCATGCGCCACTTAACGACGGGGTTACGTTCTGAGAAACGCGTCGCTAAGCGAACATTTTTTTTTTTTCGTTTTCGAACATCGTACTTACACAAAACTACACACCTCGGCTATATAGTGTAGCCTATTGCTCCTCGGATACAAACCTGTACAGCATGTAACTGTGCTGAATACTGTCGGCAATTGTAACACACATCCAAGAGAGACGGAAGACACGTTAGTTTTACCTTTGTGCTGTTCATGACGGCCATCGGTGTTGTTAGCAAGAGCACACAATCTCCTCTCGCATCGATTATAGAAAGATGAATAAATAGCGTTTGGATTTTATAAATACGTAATCATTGCATCGATGTTATAATTTATAAATGAAGAAACGAGCTCCTGTCAATTGTGATGTATATTTTCGGAACAGTGCGATTGTTTTAACAACATAAAAAGCTTCACGAAAAATAAATTTATTTTTTAATCTCGACTGTAACAACGATTTATTCGCGGAATTCTTCAATTCAAAGGTAATTTACTTGCTGGAAGGTAAACGTGGAAACATTGGTTCAGTTTGAAAGTCGATTTCCTTGAATCCCGATTTAGCACGATCCTGTTTTTTCGCGATTACATTTTATGGACCTCAACGATCGCATTATAACAGGGCCACACTGTCGTTTATTATCATTATGAAGTATTATGTACTGTACAGCGTACATAATTGTACGTGCTATTTTTATACGACTGGCAGCGCGACGTCAACAACATCACTCGGCGATAGGAATTTTTCAGCAACATTTTTTTTTCTTTTTTTTTTTTTCAGAGCTGGCAGATCAGTCGTATATGCGATCGGCCGTTGCCCGGAACGTCGTTAAGCGGCGCATGACTGTATTTCAACAGACTGCTCTCAATTCGACCTTTCATTCGTACCTTGTCTAAAAAATCCAACTGTTACAGCATTTCTTCTCTCCATGTCCTTAATTCGCCTTCCTTGTTTCCATCAACAAATTTCTTTAGTTGCATTTCTGAAGTAAAAAAATTTAAAACCCCAGTCCGCTATGCTTGTTCGCTTTCCATCAATCGTCATGTTTTTTTCCAACTTCAGTGCCAACTCAACCCACTCATCCCTCCCTTTCAAAGCAACCATCACACTTCCCCATCCAAGCTTCTCTCTCACCTTTCTCAAACTCCCCCCCCCCTCACCTTTCTCCCTCAACTCTCTCCACTCACCCTTCTCCCACCATTCACCCCTTCACTCACCCTTCTCAAAGTTGACCCCCCTCGCATCCACAAAGCTGCATCCTTCCCCTGCCCTCTCACCTCCATCTTATCACTCCACCTCCTCAAATCCTCAACTGCCTTCTGCCCCTCTATCTCCTGCCATGGCACTTCAGCAAAAGACTTCTGCGACTCATTGGAACTCACTAAAATCGGGCAACTTCCCAACCCGGATCTCAACCAAACGGTACTCCAGCTCTTCTGGATCTGATTTTGCCAAATTTCCCTGAAAATATCTGCTGTTCTTCATCCGCTCCATTCAGTTCTTCACCACGTGCTTTTGAAAGTAAAATTCTCTCTGGCTGTAATTAAAGAACCACCTCAGTGCTGTCGAGTCTGACATTTCACTCAGGCTGACTGGCAGGGTCTCCAAGCAGCCATCAAACTTCTAGACTGGTCTCCCATCGCTACTTTCTCCAACATCAACTCATCCTGGGAATTCTAAGAAAAAAAATCTCTGTGTCTGTCTGTCTGTCTGTCTGTCTGTCTTCCTCTCTCTCTTACCCTTCCTCCCGCCCATGGTTCACTGAAGCTTGTGGTGAGGCAGTTGTCCTGAAACTACTTGCCTTTGCCTCATGGAAAGCAAACCCAACTGAGGGTAATCTCAGTTCCCTCCACAAAGCTCGGAACAAGTGTGTATCTTCCCTCAGGAGAGCCAGAAAACAACATCTTTCTCATCTCAAGTCTGAACTCTCAAACCCCTCTCCCTCCTCCAAATCCTGGGGGCATCTAATCAAATCTGTTTCTGGTGTATGTTCCCCCTCCATCCCCTCCCTTACCTTAAATGGGCGCACTGCTGATACCACACGTGAAAAGCCTGAATGCCTAAATTCCTTGTTTGCTTCTAAATCTTGTCCCCCAAACCCATCGCTTTCTGCACCCACCTTACCCAGTCTCACCCAACTGTCCCTGGACATTGTGTCCTTTTCTTATGACAAGGTGGAGAGCTTGCTGTCAAACCTTGACTCAGATTCTGCAACCAGTCCAAATGGCATCAGCCCACATGTCCTAAAAACCTGCTCCTCTGCTCTTGCTCACCCTCTCTCTGTTCTATTCACCCTCTCATTTGCTCAAGGTCATCTGCAATCTGCTTGGAAATCAGTAAACATCACTGCCCTGCATAAAAAGGTGCATAAAAAGGTCCCTGTAACTACAGACCAATCAGCCTTCTCCCAATCATCAGCAAGGTTATGGAATCAATCATCGCTTCAGACATGAAATTCTTCCCCTTCTCCAATGGCTTGATTTCCGATCATCAATTTGGTTTCAGACCAGGTCACTATACCCTGGATATTATGCTTCTGCTCTCCCAACAATGGATGGAGGTACTCAATGCCGGACATGAAATGAAAGTCATATCCCCAGACATATCGCACGCTTTTGACATGGTCTGGCACCCTGCCCTGCTCACCAAACTCTCTTTCTACGGTATCCAATGACATCTCCACTCATGGATCGCACACTTCCTCTCCTGTCACAGCCAACGTGTGGCCCTAAATTGTGTTCTCTCATCCCCTCTTCCTGTCCAGGCTGGAGTTCCTCAAGGCAGCGTTCTGGGCCGTATTCTTTTTCTGGTTTTCATCAATGATCTCCCCGACTCTGGAAAATCCACGTAATTGCTTTGCTGATGACTCCACCCACTGCCGTACCATCTGTCATCCCTCAGACCGGCAAGCCGCAGCTTTTTCGCTGTCTGCAGTTCTGGATAAAATCACAAGCTGGTCCAACACATGGAACATGTCTTTTAATCCTGATACATCTCACACTCTCACGATATCTCTCTGAAAGGACCGTTTAGAACCCCCCCCCCCTTCCCCATCTACTTTCTCAACAATCCTCTGGAAGAAGTCCTTTCTTTCAAGCGTCTGGGTCTCACTGTTTGCCATGATCTTTCCTGGGAAAGCCACATTTCCAACCTGACCTCCAAAGCCAGTCGCCAACTGGGAATCTTCCGTCATACAAATTCCTTCCTCGGCCCAACTGAGCTCCTGACCACATACAAAGCTTTCATCCACAGCCTGATGGAGTACTACTCACCCCTCTGGGCTGGTGCTCCTGCCTCTCACCTTTCTCGGCTTCATGCTGTGGAAACCAAGGCATTTCGGATCATTGGTATCCCCCGCGGTGAGGCTGAGTCTTTGGGCCTCTCACTCTGTCACCGCAGGCAGGTCAGTGGTCTTTCTGTCTTCTACCGTCTCATCTCCGGTCTTGCCCCCCCTCCCCCCTGCTTTGTCTGCGATATGTCCCCACCATATTTCCGCAGGGCACTCAAGGTCCGCCAACACCCCCCTTCGAGTAAAACTACCAAAATAACGAATCACTGCCCACCTTCACTCTTTTATTCCCCCATTAATCTACCCCAATCCCACCTCCTTCAAATTCCCTGCTTTCCTTCCTGAAAGTCCCTGTAGTGTCCATCTTGTATACCCTGTGTTCCCCACCCAATCCCTCTCCCTTCCACACATCTCCTCATGTCTGTTCCCCACTGTTTTGTCCTTCCCTCTCCCACCCCTCTTGTCTCATGATCCACTTGCTGTGCGTTGAGTGTTAACTCTCATACGAGCCTCAACAATTGGTACAATTTTTTTTTAATCTGGCAGTGGCTTCTGTGGCATGAAGGCATTAGTTTTACAAACACGGTTTGCATAAACTTTGGACATGATATCATACAAAGCAGGTTTTTACTGCCATGGCTGAATCAACTCATCCTCATGTTCTTCAGTCCAGAAATTTGCTACTTGGTTCGGGAAGAAGGTGTGAGGATATGCTGCTCTCCGATTGGCTCAGCGGGAGCACATTTGTGGAGCTGCATCATGAGGGTGTCTGCACCAACAAATGAATACCAACTACGACTAACCAAGACTGAACATATTCAATTGATCCAGCAGAGCCTGATGCGATGTGACAACACCATTTTACACGACTGGCTGTCCACCACACCAACTGATGTTGTACAACAAGACCATCCAGTTGCGTCACATTGGAATAAACCGGTTGGCGTGGCCTGGGCCTAATTCACAATCATACCCGACTCTGCCTCGCTTTAACATGATGGCCGCAAGAAAACAGCAAACACTAATTCTCACTGGTAGGCTAAATTATTTTCTTTCAGCCAATCAGCAATTGCGTCACAGAAGAGAACCAATCCTTTATGAATGTCGCAAATCATGCCTTGACATCAATTTTATCCACATAAAGGGGAAATACTCCCACAGAAAATGCTCACCTCAAAATATTTTAACGCTTTGAACCCAAGCCTCCATTATTTTATATGAGAAACATTCAAACCTCCATATACCCAAGTGGTCGGATTTTTCTCCAGGGAGTCCAGGGAGGGGGAACCAAAAGTCCAAGGAGCTCAGGGTTTAAAAGGTTAAGCCAGACTTACTCAAATTTCAGAAAAGGCTCAGGCATTCGATAAAAACGGAATTTCCATTCTTGATTATGATTCCTCAACCAACCCCCTCCAATTATCTGCGTGTGAGGGAAATGTGAACTGACAACTTGGCAGCAAACCTTTTCATTTAAAGCCCATCCAACATTGACCATGTTTTGGTGATGGGCCCAGATGGCATCAGTGCCCATGTTCTCAAATCCCACTCTGCTGCTCTTGCTTCTCCTCTCCTCTTTTCAGTACGTCCTCCTTTTGCCACGTCATATCTGCCTGAAAGTCTGCCAACATGATTCCATTCACAAATGATCATCTCAACTACAGACCAAGAAAATTACTTCCAATTATAACCAGAAACATGGAATCCATCATACTGCTCACGATGTCTTTCCTGTTTTCAAATAGCCTGATCTCTGAACAACGTTGGAATCCGTCCCAGTAACTCATGCCAATAAGCTTCTGTTCCTCTCTCTCAAGAATGACTGGATGCCATACAAGACTGCCTTCATTGCGATCAACACTTGGGAAGAGGCAGTGCTGGTCCGGGGCACAGTTGTGTAACTGGTTCGATGTTTGGCATCACATGCTGAGGAAACCCGCAACCAGAAGTAGCAAGTGTGAAACCAAAGGTGCCATGACGCATTAGCCAACTCCGCCCCAGCTATCCTCAGATGTATACACTGCCGACATCGCTTCCAGGCCCTCATTGGCCTTCGGTACCACCAAAATGCCTTCCACTGTTGAATCCTGTCTTCTCTTTTTCCTTGCATAATCACCAAAATTTACACAGTACAACAACACAAATATACCATACCTGACTTTCTGACTTCCTCCCCTCACTCTATCAAGGAGTTGCTCTCAATGGAATACTCTCGTCTCCTCTCCCAGTGAAGGATAGCATACTCCAAGGCAGTGTCTGAGGCCCATTTTTATTCCTCATTTACATAAATTACCTTTCCGTTGGGCTGGAAATCCCTTTATACATTTTTTTTTTGTCAGATTATTCCACATTGCGCCATACAGTCCGCCATCCCGCTGATAGGCAGACAGCCCCAGCATCACTCTCTGCTGATCTGGAATTAATAAAATGTTGGTCTAATAAATGGATTATGTCCTTCATTCCTAGAAGATTTATCTCTCACTGTGGCTCCCAAAGGTTTGCCAAATAAACTCACTTTCCTATGTGAATGGTCAGCCACTGGAAGAAATATGCTCATTGTTCATCTTTGAACATCTCGGCCTCAATATCACCCATATTCTCTCCTGGGCTAAACAGCATATCTGACTTCCAAAACAAGCTGCAGACTGGGAATTGTCCACTGCTCCAAATCATTCCTTGAAAAATCCGATGTACAAGGGTAGTAGTACTCCTTGTATACCTCGGTATAAGTGCTGTAATGCTCAGGAACTTCAGTACTATCAGACCCCACATCTTCTATCTATCACAGGTACTTCTCAGATGGACAACTTCCTATATTTTGGTAAGTTGCCCACATCACTCCAAACCATAAGAAAAGTTGTAAACATGATCCCCCTCAACTACAGACCAATCACCCTCTCATCATAAGCAAAGTAATGGAGTCCATCATTGGAGCTTATGTCAGGCACAATCTCTTCTCTAACTTACTAATCATTGACAACAACTTCGACTTCGGACCTGCTATACCACCATCAATATGCTACTTCTGACATAGCAGTGGATAAATGCCCTGAACCACAAGCAAATCGTTATGGCCATCTCTCTAGATATAGCTCAAACCTTTCACATTTGTATTCAGCCTTGATTTCCAAGTTGGTTTCGTTTGGTACTCAGGGTCCCCTGCGCAGATGGTTGTCCAATTTCCTCTATGAGCAAAACAGCAGGTGCCCATTGATGGTGTATTTTCCCATGAGTGTTCTCCTCAAGCCAAGGGTCCACAAGGTAAGATTGTAGCGGCATAATTTTGCCTTTGGTTTCGTAATATGTGAGTACGCTTTAGCTTTGGTTTAACGGGGTTTCCCAACAGGGGTTTTGAGAATTTTTACCGTTGAAATTTATAATATAATTGACTCGGAATCCGAAAGTGCCAGACCTCTTTTCTTCCACGCTAAAACATCTGAGGACCAACATTATTCTTGTTTTCTCAATGATCTATGTGATTCTCTTGAAAACAAACTTTGCCGTTTTGACTACAACTTCAACTTGTGCTTGTGAAAGGCCACTGTGGCCAAACAAAAGATATGGACAAGATAAGCTGTTCGTCATCCACTTTGAATATGACCTTCAATGCCAGCAAGTCACATGCTCTCACAGTGTTTCTCCACAAGGATCGGAAATCAAACTATCCAGTTCACTTATCTGAACAGCAATCCCTGGAAATCCTTCCACTCACTATATGCTATAACCTTTAATGAGAGAACAATATCTCCAAACAGGCATCAAAGTTATCGTTGCCATCTGGAAATTCTCCAAAGACCCAAGGCATTCCTGAGTCGAACCAAGCTCACAACGGTGTAGAAAGATTGTGTACTGCGCTCCATGGAGTATGGCTCCCAACAGCAGTCTCATACTCCTGCTTCCCACCTTGTTCGTCTTCAGGCGACCAAAAACAAGGCCTTCCGCACGGTTGGAAACTCAAGGTAGGAAGTGAATTCCAGGGACTGTCACCCTCCCACCTGCAGCTAGTTGGTGGACACTATTTTATACATGTTTAAATTTGGCCTTGCTCCTACTGTCCTCTATGACATATATGACCTTTACTCTCCCAAAGCAACCCCAGATTGCACAAATCATATTTTGTACCAAGTGGACCAAGGATTCTCTCTTGCCTTTTATGCTCCTAAACCATTCCACTTGAATTTCTGAAAATCACTGTCAGCAGACTTCTCTCGCTCTCATTTCAATCACTTTTACAACTCGTTCAGACTATGGCAGCAAAGCTCGTAAATTTTATCACATCACTCCAAAGTATAGATTTGAAAATGTTTTTGACAAGCTTTAGAGTCAAACATTAATTTATTCGCTGCCTCCATTTCTGACCCACTCGTACCTTACAAAGTTATAGTTCAACGGGAATCTCCTTGTATTTCCTTAACTGGGAAAAGTCCCTTTGTGATCAAGCATTCTTCAAATGTGTGTGACCATGGAAGGCGCTGTCTTTTAAAATGTACACAGCCTTATCAATTATGGTTTGTAAATATCTCCTAAAATATCATCTTTCTACAGTTGCTTATATTATTAGTTTTCTTCCCTTTTCCATTGTTGTATCCTCAGTCAATAATTGTAAAGAGTTAAAGAAGCCCCAATTTGACTTTCACCAATTCAAATAAATGCACAGTAATGTAGCATCCGTGAATAGAGGTGAGTCGTATTTGCCATACACATTAGAGGTAAGAGCTGCAACAACAAAAAATTGTAAAAGAGAATGAGAAGGGCACTCGGAAGAGCACATACTTCCACCACGCAATGCCTGATCCACGAGAACATATCGGGCCCAATGCATTTTTGAATTATCGTGCTATACAGCACAAAATCGTTTTTGGCCCTTTCTCTCAATGGTGAAGGATCACTTTAAAAATTAAATAATTATCGTATCCAGATCCGGATTCGGACCTTCACCAAAATCGAATCAATTTGCCGTGGTCATACACCCAACGTGTCCACCAAGTTTCATCCGAATCCATCCACAGCTTTTTGAGATATGCATATATTAGTTTATCCCCATCTCTCAATGGTGAAGAATCACTTAAAAATTCTAATAGCCGGATCCTGATCCAGATCTTCACCAAAATCTAATCACTTCGTCCTCGTCACACACCGAACCTGTTCAAAAAATTTCATCCGGATCCGTCCACAACTTTTTAAGATATCTTGTACACAAACAGACAAACAAAAAGGGGTGAAAACATCACCTCCTTCACCTTCGGTGGCGGAGGTAACTAGAGGGGGAGCACTCGGTAGAGTGCAAAACCTCCGCCGCCAATACTGCGAGGTCACTCAAGTGAACCTGATATCCTATTCATTCAATTTGATGTCAACAGTGCTCACAGAGTTATAGTTTGCAACTTTCCCTTTTACTTTTAACTTTTACATACTCAATTCATTCGTCATAACTAGTGACCTTGACCTTTGACCTTGACCTTCAAAATTTTGTGCACTGAAAGGGACCTCTATAGGCCTCTGATATGCGAAGTTACAAAAATTTCCGATGAAAACTGTGCTCTGCAGATTCCTTGAGACAGAAATTGATTTTACGTAGGTATATCCACCTGAAGTTCCAAAATCAGCCGCAATTATAATTTTGGCATGTTTTTTTGTTGGAAATCACTTATAACATGTGGAAATGGAAAAAAAAATAAAAAAATCCAAATTTTGTTGAAAAAAAAAGTTGCAAAATGTTTTTTTTCTCTAACAATTTTTTTTTTGGGGGGGGGGGTTGGAAATCACTTAAAACATGTAGAAAAAAAAAATTTTCTCGAACAAATTTTTTGGAGGGGTTGGAAATCACTTAAAACATGTAGAAATGCAAGAAATTTTTTTTCTTTTTTGGAGAGGGGGGGGGTAATTTTTTTGGGAGGGGTTGGAAATCACTTAAAACATGTAGAAATGCAAAAAAAATTTTTTTTTCTCTAACAATTTTTTGGGGGGTTGGAAATCACTTAAAACATGTAGAAAAGCAAAAAAAAATTCTCTAACAATTTTTTTTTGGGGGAGGGGTAACAATTTTTTGGGGGGGTTGGAAATCACTTAAAACATGTAGAAATGCAAAAAAATTCTTTTGGGGGGGGTAACAATTTTTTTTGGGGGGGGGTTGGAAATCACTGAAAACATGCAGAAATGCAAAAAAAAAAAAAATTCTCTAACAATTTTTTTTGGGGGGGGGGATGGGACCAAGTCCAAAATTTAATGGCATGATCCTTGGACCATACCTAACCCCCCACCAAGTTTCGTCGAAATCCGTCTAGGAGTTTTTCCGTAATACTGTTCACAAACAAACAAACAAACAAACAAACACACAAACAAACAAATAAACTAATGTCACCCGCAGGGTGACCCGTATCTTGCCAAAAGGTGACCACGTGTGACTTCTTTAAGGTCACACTGAGGTGAACAGAGCTGCTATCCACCAAGAGCGACTCGTTGAGGAATATCTGCTGACGAGAGATTCCGATGAGAATCGTTCTACAGAGTAACAATGAAAAATATGCGTTTGCCTCATAACGTCACCAAATGACGTCATAATGTCTCAAGCTTGACATATCTAGAAAGCACTCATCGAGGTGTTCAATTTGAGGTACTACATGATATGGTTCCTAAAACTTGAAAATTTGACCTTGGGGTCAAATATGTTTGACCTGAGGCGCTAACTATGAAGGTCAAGGCCAATCGCCACCAAAAATGAATCATCTGAGCGCCAGACCATGAACTATATTCCCATGAAGTTTGAAGACTATCCGATCAAAATTACTCAAAAAATAAGGGTTTCGTAGACTCCCCCGATTTGCGACAAAGTGACCTTGACCTTTGACCTTGACCTTCAAAATTTTATGCACTGAAAGGGACCTCTATAGGCCTCTGATATGCGAAGTTACAAAAATTTCCAATGATAACTGTGCTCTGCAGAGTGATTTATACGTGATTACAGACCAAAAAAAAAAAAAAAAAAAAACATATGAAGGTCAAGGCCAATCGCCACCAAAAATTAATCAGCTGAGCGCCAGACCATGAACTATATTCCCATGAAGTTTGAAGACTATCTGATCAAAATTACTCAAAAAATAAGGGTTTTGTCGACTCCCCTGATTTGCGCCAAAGTGACCTTGACCTTTGACCTTGACCTTCAAAATTTTGTGCACTGAAAGGGACCTCTATAGGCCTCTGATATGCGAAGTTACAAAAATTTCCGATGAAAACTGTGCTCTGCAGAATTTTTTATACGTGATTACAGAAAAAGAAAAAAAAAAACATACAAGCTGACTAACATATCTTGCAAAACTTCGTTTTGGAAAGATAACAAACAAACAAACAAAGGGGTGAAAACAGTAACCTCCATCCATCTTCGAAGATGGCGGAGGTTAATAAGGGGCCTATATTGGAAATTATTAGTGTTAGAATCGGTAGTCTTTGAATTGGAGAGAATGGTCTACATGCAGACGTACGAGTATTTGAAGTACTGAATGAGAATTGGCAGGCATTCAAATTATCGAGTCGACTCTACTCGCTGCAAAACACAGGATATCAGTTACTACGTCAAGAATGGGTAATACAGTTAAAATGGAGCAAAGCGACAGAAAACCTGAATGATGTCGGGTTCAAGTCCTAGACGAAGATGGAGAGGCAGTTTGTACAAAGCCTTCGCAAGGACGTCACAGTCAATAAAGAGGGCAGAAATCTGTAAAGAGAAAAAAGTACAACAGTTGAAATTGATTAACCCACATTCAGAAATGAATAAAAACAATTAAATACACTTTATTTTAAACAATCAGATGTGTACATTAATTATTAAATAAGGTTGATTGACAGAAATAAATATTTTTTGAGCTTGAATTCAAAGTGAAGCAGAAGGCACATGAAAAATATTGAGAATTATTAGGACTGATCAATATCTCATGCTCACTTCGTCTTGTGATAATAATGCCTATTAGAGTATAAAATGCACCTCTTCGAAATGACTCGAGGCTCGTGGCGGGGCTTCAGTAAATTTCTGGGGAGGCAGCCATGCCTTTTCCACGAATGGTCAAAACTCATTGGTTAAGTACATTTCACATTCAAATGGAAGCAACACATTGAAAAGCCTCCAATTGAAAAGCTGCAAACTTCACTAAAGTTGTTTCATCTTCGGAAGACCATCAGGACAAAAAGCATCAGTTTAAATGTGGTTTTGGGAGTAGCTGTACTCCATTGGTTGTTTGACGCTTAATGGTGCATCTTTTCATACAAGGATCATTAAATAAGGATCACCTCCAGTATTTTTGATTCTCAGTTTTTGAATTTTGTGTTTCGGTTCCATTTAAATTGCTGTTTGTGGAGCACAATAGGAAGAAAAAGGTAAAGTGAAAATACTTTTGTGCAAACAAAAGGTAAAATATTGTTACGGGCCAGGCGTTTGAGGCTCGCCACGAGGGGAAGCACTAGGGTCCCTCCCGAATGCCCAGTCTTGAGGCCGCCGGGCACAGACAACTCCGCACACCGGTGGGTTGCCAGCAAACACAAACATCGATTGGTACTACCAATACTGGCAGGGTTACACTACTTTGCGTGATACCTGTGGATGGCCGATCCAAGTGGGGTCTCATGCCCTTAGCGCACACCCAGATTACTGCCGAGCGATGTACAGTGAGTGTGCGCTGAATAACAACAGCAAATTGGTGGGGCAGAACTTCCTGGCTAAACTAATGTGTGGGCCATGCTGGACCAACAGAAGAAAAGATAGAACAAGCTGGGTACATTTATAAGATAGCGATTTATTTTACAGTAACAAAAAAAGGCTTTATCCACAAGCGGGTAAATTAAGAAAAAGATATGCAAATATTTACAAAGAAGCAAGACAGGACGCAGAGCAGACTTACATCGATAATAAGAACTTCTACAATCTTAACTTACACAAACATTACAAGACAGGTGCCATCAGACACATACCCGAGTAAATCAGAGAGCACAGAAAGATGAAAGACAGTTTCAGATGTTTGCAACCTCTTTCAATACCTGGTGCGACCGATGGGTCCACGCTTCCCAGTCGCTTAGGATGGGGAGGAGGGAAGAAAACTGGGGGAGTCTATGGTGCACGAGTAGGAGGTACAAATGAGGTGTAAGTGAGATGCAAAGAGGAAGAGTGAAAGAGTGCATATGTGTAGTTGCTCTGTCAGTATTTGTGCATCTACAGCAGACAAAACAGAAGATGGGAGAGGCAGAACATAGGAGGAGATAGCTTAACGTGGTGTGAGGGAAAATCTGTAAATGTAAATGCTAACAGACACAGCAGAACAAAGACTGAGGCAAGCAAAGCGAGGCTGGCTGAACAAAGCTGGTAGAATGAAGACTGGCTGAGGAACGAAGCTGGTGAAGAGTAAGGAAGACAAAGCAGAGCGAAAATGACTTTGCGAGGACTCGGCGACGACCACTACAACTCTTGTGCAGCTATTTTATAAAGCCTGGACGAAGGAAGAGCCAAAAGACGCATCAATTCGGAATCCGCACCACATGTTAATCTCAAAGCTCCGTTGCACGACTGAGTTTGGGGGTGAGCGAGGCCATCTTCGGCTTCTGACCCTTGCGGGGCGGGACTACTTCTCAGGGTAGCATCTGTGCACCAATGGGAGTGCTGGGGAATGCCTACTGGGAAGTGCCGCAGAACAATGAGTATGAAGTATCTGTGCACCTACTTCGCAGAATCGCAACAATGAGTATGAAGTAATCACATCAATTCACAGCATACATCATAAGGAAAAAAAATGATCATGCAAAAGAAGAGTTGGAAGTTCAGTGCGGTTAAATGTGCCTTACCTGTGGTCTATTACTTCCTGTTTCATCCCACTCACGTTCTTCAGCAAATTGAAACTGGGAAAAGGAATCACCTGCAAAATACAAGGTACGTAGAGAGGTACTGAAAGGCAGGATGAAGCCCATGAGATGTCATCAAAAATCCAATCAAATATTTACTGAATTCGTTAAATTTACTTCAGGCCATCTATTCCCTTTACACAAGTGCGAGAAAAATAATATTGTCAAAACAGGGGTTAGATACAAACACTCGGGCAGGGGAGGACAAGATAGGCTTCTGAACACGTACTCGACACGATCTCTTCAATTTCAGCAAATTTAATCAAGCAATGTCCAACCGGCAGGTGGGTGTCGTGCAAACTTGTGTTTATTTAAGGAATAGAAAAAAAGCGACACCGGTAACAACCCATCCAAAACAGCACTGTACACAGCAAATAATGACTGGCTCTTCACTCCAATACAATACACTATTTATTATGTACTTGGTTGAATAACATTCACAAAAATCCCCTCCCCTCACCCCCTAACCCAACCCTCTACAAACCACTCGGAATTCCAAGGACATCGTTGGTTCTATAACCAGAAGCATAGAGCAATTGATCATCAACATGAGATGATTCTACATCCAGAAGTAACCAGAAATTTCCTGAACTCTAACAATCTTTCCACACAGATTATAGTCTACAACATTTGGTTATTAACCTGGGGGGCACACCCCTGGGGGGGGGGCGTGAACCCGGAGAAAAAAGTAGGAATTTCTCTAATTATTTTTGGAATCCTCTTAACAAGTGTTTGCATAATATCGTGATGAACATACAAAAAACAAAAGTATCGCCTTTAATAATTTTCGTTTTCTATTCGCTACTCGGCCTTCCATTTTCTGCATTAAAATTTATTTTAAAATTTATTTAAATTTAATATTTTGTTTTCATTAGGTCATCTCTTCGAGCATGACCTAATAATATGGGTGTCGATGTCCTTCGATCCGTCCGTCCGTCCGTTCACAATGAAGTTGAAGCGGGAGATCTGGTCATTAGTGATCCTGATAGAGGTCGATGAGATGTACACGATGGTATGACTTTCAAGGTCACCGAAGGTCAAGGTCAAGGTCACGAGGCCTTTGAAGTTGCGAAAATGACGATTTTCAAAATCGATCTCCTCCTACATTTCTCAAGCGATCTTGAATTTGATTGTAGCATATGAATCTATGGGACAATATCTAAATTTGGTCGGACTGGATTTTCGATATTCGCTTTCGTTTTCGTGTCACGTGACTTCAAAGTTGGCAAAAAATGCGAAAATGACGATTTTCAAAATCGATCTCCTCCTACATTTCTCAAGCAATCTTGAATTTGATTGTGGCATATGAATGTATAGGACAATATCTAAATTTGGTCGGGACGGATTTTCGAATTTCGCTTTCGAGTCATGTGACTTCAAAGTTTGCAAAAACTGCCCTACCTTCAGGAGGCTATATATTCTCTACTGGGCATGGTAAAAGTTAGTGAATGGTGTCATTGCATAGCAGCTGACCTTGTATATTTATACATTTTCTGCCAAAGGTGCAAAAGTTTCAAAACCCGAAATGTAAACGTCGACATTTATTTTAAAAATATAATTTGGTGCGCGCGCGCCAAAATGCTGAGTCATCTTTAACCAAACTGCGCAGTCGAGCTGCACAGTAGAACTGCGCAGTAGTCTTCGGTCATAACTGAACATTGAGAACTTGTGGTATTATAGAGATGACCGTCACCCCCACACGGGGGTAATTTTTTTATATTAAAATTTAGTTTTTCACAGATTTGCAGGACCCATTTCAAACTAAATCATTCACAATGAGTGCAAAAAAGCGGAAGTATCTTGACGAATATATTCCATTTGGATTTGTGTCCCTCCAAAAGTGTGACACAGAGGTACCCCAGTGTGTAATATGCGACAAGACTCTGAGCAATGATGGCATGTGGCCCACATGCTTGGAATGCACCTTGAAACAATGCATCCTGCTCTAGCTGCCAAACCCAAGGCATTCTTTGAAACAAAAAGGCAGTCCTTGAAGCAAGCCAAGATGGACAGCAGTGGAGCATTTCGGCAACAAACCTCAAAGGTTGTTGAGGCTTCCTATGAGATCGCCATGTTGAATGCAAAGAGCAAAAAGAGCCATAACATCAGAAAGACTCATAAAACCAAGTGTACTGCGTGCAGCAGAGCTCGTTCTGGGGAAGGATAGTGCAAACAAGCTTTCCCAAATCTCTCTCTCAAACGATACCGTCAAGGGAAGGATCGATGAAATGTCTCAAGACATCGAAGATCAAGTTCTCGACCAAGTAAGAGCTTCTCCTGTATTTGCCATCCAGCTGGACGAAACGACTGATGTTGCTCAGTGTTCTCAGCTCCTGATGGATGCTTGTTTCGTGTCAGGCAATAGTGTAAAAGAGGAAATGCTCTTCTGCCATCCCATGAAAAGTTATACAACAGCAACAGATATTTTTCAAGTAGTATCTAACTTCTTCCAGGAAAATCAACTTTCGTGGGACTCGCCGGTAGGGGTGTGCACTGATGGAGCTCTAGCCATGCTTGGTTTACAATCTGGTTTCATAACAAGAGTGAAAGAAAAGAGTCCATCTGCTATAGGTACACACTGCATCCTTCATCATGAAGCCTTAACATCCAGGACTCTACCTGCTGAAATGAGGGATGTCATGAACCTGGCTATCAAGGTAGTCAACTTCCTCAAAGCTGGAGCCTTAAACAGTCATCTCTTCAAACAGTGATGTGTGGATATGGATTCTGAACATCAAGCCTTGCTTTTCCACACAAACGTATGATGGCTTTCGAAGGGAAACATGCTTGGACGGCTTTATGAACTACGACAAGAAGTGGCAACATTTCTAGATTCGCAGCAGAAAGCAGATCTCCATGACAAGTTCCAGTCTGAAGGATTTTTGCTATCTCTATCTAACCTGGTGGACATCTTTGAAGCGCTGAATGCCATCAACCTCAAACTCCCAGGGAAAAACGTCAACATAATCATGCACCATGACGTCATTCGAGCCTTCATGGCCAAACTCGACCTCTGGAAATGTCCAATTCAGGATGGAAACAGAGCCAGTTTTGCTAACTTGGATTCTGCTCTCATTCACAGTTACCTTGATTCTTAGTTAAAGAAACAAATAATTACTCATCTGACTGAACTGAAAGCAAAATTCATCAGATACTTTCCAGATATAGATGAGAAGCGCGAAGCCTGGAAATTCATGAGGAACCCATTTCAATGTGAAGTAGCTGATATTTCAGACGAAGTGCAAGAGGAGTTTCTTGAGTTAAAGTTCAACTCCTCGGCTGAAGAAGACTTCAAAAAACGGGATCTAGAGACGTTCTGTGTCACGCTCTTCGGATTCCGACAATGTTTGGATCAACGTATCTTTGTGAAGCTGCATTTTCCACGCTCGTTGCTGTCAAGACCAAGTACAGAAACAAGCTGAACGTTGAAGGGGACTTGCGTTGTGCTCTCTCTGGCATTCGACCACGCATTCAAGATCTGAAAACTAAGAAGCAATGTCAAGTATCTCATTAAATGTCATCTCATTAAATATGCTGTGTGTATGAGTTTTAAGGGGGGTAGTTGCCCATGTACATGCGCTGGTAGCTGGGAAGATATGGTGTTGCAGTTTCGAGTGATGGCTGTTCCTTCTGCTTACTCGTGGGGATGGCATCCTCTCTCAATCGTGGTGGATAACCACAAGATCTAGCCCTCTGTAAAATGTTCTGAGCACAAAAGTGAATGTTTTGTAGGCCCAATCCACACTCAGGTATTTCGGACAAACCTCAGCCAATTTCTGGCAAACTTAGGGTCTTTTGGCCATTGGTGTTAAGCATGAAACCATCTCGGTTTGTATTACTACAACCACCAAAGATGCATCCATTAGGCATATTTGTAGAAAATTGAAAATTATTCGCCGTTTGAGTTTAATCACACCGCGATGTAACCTGTAGACAGTACAAATATGGCGGTCGACCCTCGGGTGTGACATTGAAGCTAATCGTGAAAAAGAATAAGATTTTGACTTTAATCGTCAAATAAACCGACTTCATAAATCGCAAAAAGATACATCATATCTCTTTTGTAGGGCATCGATCGATAGATTATGCCTGGTGTTGGCTTAATGGTAAGGGTGGGCAGGCTTGGGATCCCAGGGTCCTGAGTTAAAACCCTCCTTTTAACCGTTGAATTAATACCAGGTGGGGTTGACTCAGCCTGTCATCCTTCCGAGGTTGGCAAAATGAGTACCAGCTTTCTGGGATGATTGAACCATTGAAGTATCCTGGGTCAGAGTGGGTCCCATCCAGGATTGTGCCCAATAGCCCAGGAGACTGCTTCGGCAACACTGACGCTCTGTCCAGAATATGGTCCCAATGGATTTGGATTTTGGAATGGATAGATTAGTTTGGTTTGTTTCAATGATGGGGGATATGATGGTCAATTTCACATACTTATACTTCTCATACTTTGCTTCCTAGCTCAGGCTCGCCCCTGCATTTGTTTTTTGCAATGTAATGATGATGCAACTGCACATGATATGCTTCCACACAAACCTGCAGTTTCATCTGTATTAGTGAAAGTATTTCATGCACATGGATTGCTATTATGACATCTTTTGACATTTTTCCTTCTCAGTTCCACAACAAATATAATACTAGAGTGAAGTCAGTGGCATGCCATCGCAAATCCCCATGCTTCCCACCTAAAGCAAAGTTGAAAGAAGGCAAGAAGTTCCATCAGGAAATCAAGAATTACCCAATACCAAATTCTGAGTTAAATTCCCCCCCCCCCCATTTTGACCTGTCACCCCCCCCCACCAAGTCCTCACCCCTTGGGGCATGAACCAGATGTCAAATCCAAAAAAAACGTTACAATGCATCCCTCAAATGTTGATTGCATATGCAAAATTTTATTTAAAATGCTTAAACATATGCCGGTAATTGTATTTTTTAGTATTTCGCCTTTGGACAATGCCCACCTGGGTGCAGGGCCAAAATGATACTGCTCTCATACCTTTTTGCCATGTGGTGATCACTATTACCAATTTTGGTAAATTTCTGCACAACCGTTTAGGAGGAGGTAGTGTGACGAATGGATGGACAGACAGACAGACAGACCCGATTACATAAGTCCAGTTTTTCTTAAAGCAAGGGGAGAACAATCACACCAACCACATGACAAATATACAACTCCCTCCCACATAGGCATCTTCATACAATTGTTTCTGGGCTGGCATGACGGCATAGAGGTATCTAGCCTGGGTTTGAATCTCGGCCCAGCTACAAACGGTCATCAGGGTGTCTCGCAGACATGGTAAGCGTGCTCTCCTTCAAATGGATATTAAACTGGGTGTCCCATCTGCCATCATCAGTTAGGGGACGTTAGACGTCCCATCGTGTCCTTTGCATAGAATAAGTGAGCTATCGCCGGCCACCTGAACAAATCCCAAATTCCTGCCATAATCTCAAGGGGGCACTGCATCAGTGGCATAGCCATGCCCCCGGCAATCGTGCAACCAGGAGCTATACACTATACACAGGCTGTACACAAAATAAAGAAACAATCCTTACTATTGCCACACAGTCACGATGACAAAGATATTGTAATGGCAATCTGCAAAAGGATTGTGGTGCCATATTAGGTGTCATTCCAACCTCATGCCTGGTGTCGGCTTGATGGTTAAGGTGGTGGGCTTGGGTTCCTCGTGATCCTGAGTTCAAATCTCACTCGGCTGTTGAATTAATACCAGGTGGGGTTGACTCTGCCTGTCATCCTTCCGAGGTCGGCAAAATGAGTGCCAGCTTGCTGGTATCCTGTGTCAGAGTGGCGACCCGTCCAGGATTGTACCCAATAGCCCAGGAGACTGCTTAGGCAGCACCAACTCTCTGCACAGAGTATGGTCTCGATGGATGGATGGATGGATGGATGGATTCCGACCTTGTTTGGTTGTGTTTTTTGGGATTCCATCCAGACATGTTTTATCATTTTTAGATTTTTTTTTTCTGACTTGGACCTAATAAAGCTATAAAACACAAACCAGTATATAGGTAGATGTCGGTACATGTGAAACCGAAGCCAATATGCTGATGTGAGATCTCAATTATTCGTTTTGTACTGATAATAAAATAAGCCTCAGCTTGCGCACGCACACACGCATGTGTGCACACCACGAAAGCAAAGTGAGATCCAGTGTTTGTTCGAAACGATTATAAGCTCTTTGATGACCCATGGCAAAAAAAATAAATTGATCAATTCCTCAAAAGCAAAAATCAATGCAAATTAATTCAACATTCTGCTACATAAAAGAAGAGAAGAGATAATCAAGTGAAGCATTCCATATTACAATTCCAAAAATAAATCTGCAGGAGAATTTATTTTGTGTATTATTAAATAAGCTAAACAGAAATCTCCACCATGATCCTCAGATCAATGTCAAGAAAAAAAAAAGTCCAAACAAATCCATAATAAAGGGGAAAAAAAATCTCACAAATACGTAATCAGAGTTCAAGGTGTCTGACGATAAAGAAGATATTAGCACTTGGCAATGGAATGCACAATCAGCAGGTGAGAAATATATTAGGATGAGCTAGACACACACACACACACACACACACACACACACACACACACACACACACACACACACACACACACACACACACACACACACACACACACACACACACACACACACACACACACACACACACACACACACCTCGGTGTGGCTCCTCCTCCAGTTGCCTAGCCAGCAGTCACACCAGCACAGAGCCCAGCATCCGAGCCAAAGACGTACAACAGGAGGACGTGCCGGGATGTGCGCTCAAAAGCCGGTGAGTTGGACATTTTCCTTCTGCTTTCTTTGTCTTCAGTAATGATGGGCACACATTGTGAAAATGCAATATGAACCATGAATGGCACAAACTGAACCAGGTATGAAAATTAATCAACGAGGAGTCAATATATTTACTACGTCACTATTAAATGGAGAATTTTTCTGATTCAGTAAATGCTAAAAAATGCCAATTTCCACATGTACGAATACTTGAAAAATTATTCCTCGTCGTACCTCCTTTGGAGGCTGCTTGAGACGGCGTCGTTGCTCTGTAATGGATTCTAAAAAAATGTTGCATATGACATAATCAACTTCACCATGGATGGTATTTACCAAAAGTATCATTCTATACATACATGCGATTGCCATGGATGTACCAGTTCCTTGGACTGCCAAGTTAATCCAGCTTAGAAACTCCACAGGTGTCTTACCTTGCTTTCCTGCACAGCACCAGACGTGTCATAAGTGTGATCTGGAACCTTAGCAATGCACGAAACTTGGTGGAGGAAGTCTTGAGAATACAAACATTCTTATAACCATTGCCAAAGTAATGTGAACATCACCAACAGAAAGCTGCCATCGCGAAACTGACAAATATTTGCAGAAAGAGCCAAATGATAATGATCAGAGTGTTTGCTTTGTGCTAAACAAAGGACCTTCTTTGGTTAATTCAAGGTGTTGCAGTTTTAACAGAGCAGTGTAATCCCTCAACCCTCCCAGAACAATCTCACCACACTCCTTAAATATCTGTACATGCCTGATTTAGCTGGACAATAGAAGAGGAAGAGATGGAGGTAGAGGATTGGGAATGCCATTAACCCTCTAGAGCCCACGAAATGTTCTGGGTGAACAAAAAAATAACCCCTGGGGCTCTCGAGAGTTAATGAGCTCAAGGTAACAAATGTACCGTACCAAAAAAACAATCCTACCGTTTTAAAATGATAAACAGCTCGTATATCAACATCTCAATGCGTTTGCATTTCCTGGTTCGTTCACCAGTATAATTATATCCAAACAAATATAGAATGATCAGGAGAAAGATGGTTTACTTTGAGAAAGCAAAGCCAGGATCCAAGATTAGGCTAGTCATCAGGCTGGCAGGTACGTTCCAGCACCTTTAATTTGGCAATGTACTTCCTGCACTCCCGGTCCTCTGGCCCGGCTCCAACAGGTCACAATCCTTCTCACGTCCTCGTTCCTGGTTCGTGAGTTTCCCTCATGATGATGTCACAGAAAATTAAAGCATCATATATTGTGTTTGCAAGTTCATTGTCTCTTTATGTCCGGGTGAATTAATGTTAAAGTAAACCATGCGAGAGTAACAGGAAGCTCCATGAGCCTGTGACATGTCTCACCACATTTTTATAATTAATTACTATGGCTACTACTACTTGTACTACGACGTTTTGTCACACCATACATCACATATGGCGAATAATTACTCTAACTAGAGGGGGAGCACTCGGTAGAGTGCAAAACCTCCGCCGCCAATACTGCTGGGTCACTTAAGTGAACCTGATATCCTATTCATTGTAGGTCAAAACGGATCAGACTCCACTGAACCACGATTGAATAAACTAAACTCGATCGACGTGCATGTAGAAATGCCAAAAAATAAAATCGAAATGTTTTTGAACAAAGTTGCAAAATTTTGTTTGTTTTTTTCTCGAACAAATTAATTTTATTTTTTTTGGTTGGAAATCACTGAAAACATGAAGAAATGCAAAAACAAAAATTCAAATATTTTTTCAAAATGGCCACCATAGCGGCCATATTGGACTTTGAACCAAGTCCAAAATCTAATGTCATGATCCTTGGACCATACCTAATCCCCCCACCAAGTTTCGTCAAAATCCGTCGAGGAGTTTTTCCGTAATACTGTTCACAAACAAACAAACAAACAAACAAACAGAAAGGGGTGAAAACAGTAACCTCCATCCATCTTCGATGGCGGAGGTTAAATATGTACAAAACCCTCCATTTGAAGTTGGAAGCAATTCAATAACAATGCCCTTTGATTTTATGATGACCTGATATCAAGAAGTATAAAGTTTTGAGAAGAAACATCCCATATTCGGCTTTCAGGGTATTTTTATTATTATTATTTTAACAATTACAACTATTGACTGAACAATTATTTTCTTCTTCTTCTTCTTCTTCTTCTTCTTCTTCATTCATATGCAGCACAAAGCTATGAGGTAGCATCATTGGCCGAGGGCATGGCTGTGCCGCTGATGCAATGCCCTCTGCTGGTTAGGGCAGGAATTTACAATTTGTTGAGGGTGCAGCCGATAGCTCGTCTACTCTTCGCGAAGGACACAGTGGGATCTTTAACATCCACCGACGAATGCCAGCAGACGTGACACCGCACAACGTCCATCCAAGGGACGGCACACACCTTGATGAATCACCCTGCCTGTGAAACTCCGGGATGACAGTTTATAATAGCTGGGTTCAAACCCAGGTTAGACAGCTTAGAGACGAGTGTGTGTACCCGTCAGCCCTGCTCAACAAATGCAAACATGCCACAATATGTTACTTCTCATACATATATTGAAACTCAATAAATAATGACAAATTGTAACATTTCAAAACAGCATCATCTTGTCTTGTATGTCCTAAACTCCTTAAAGGAGTGGGAAGGAAACCACAAACCGTGAACATTACAACAGCAGAGAAAACCCTGCACGGACTGCTACTCCGCTGCAGGGTGCTTTGGTCGGCCAGGAATTTGGTCGGGATACCGGCACACAATAGCCTTCACTTGAAAAAGACGATTGCGCAACCTGCATAACGTACCTGTGGAGGACGGTGTACTCATTGCCGCACCAGGGTGACAGTTTATAGTTGGGAATCAGAGTCAGACGCGGACGAAACAGCTCAAAGGTGAATACACGACTGCGTTATACTCGACCAATCGTATTTCAAGATACGACGTCGCATGAAAATGAATAAACTAGTGCGATTATCCACAATATATCTTAAAACAATAACACACCACAATATATCTCTATCAAGCAGCTTTTTATATCGAGGTTGAGGCTCATGGAAGAGCTAAGAAACTTCCATTGAACCATTACAGAATGGCTCATTAGCACTGCAACAGGAATGGTGAACATCACCACCAGCTCAGTTGGTGTGTTGGAAAGCTAAGCACCTCATGCTGTCACATTCTCGTGATGAATGCCCGTCACCTGCCTGTTAACACCACGAAGCACGACAACGCCAACATGTGTGTGCACGTGCGGATGTGCGCGTGCACGTTCGTTGATCGATGTTAACATTTAAACCTTGCGATTACAATCACTTCCGAATAAATGTTCATGTTACAGCATTTCGAGTGTCTTGAAATTTCACAATCGACGAAAGGAAGACAAATGAGGAAGCATCATCTCTGTGGAAAGCTACACGTAACGCTTTGCCAATGTTTTCCAGCATTTTTAATTTAAAAAGTTATTTCTACTAACCTATCACTTTTCCCCCTTTATTACTTAACACGAGCACTGTGTCAACAGCATCCATCTGATAAATACCACCCCAACCACCACTCCTCCCACATTCACAAATCATGACATGAGGGCAAATAATAATAATAATAATAAAAAAACTATATTCCACTTCACGACTGGTAATTCTATCTTTATGGGTGCATTCCATGTCCTTCGTTTTGAAGGTTTATGATGGAGATCAAGAATTAATTCCAAAATGGGCTCTGCATTGCTACAAAATATGAGCACAGCAAATGGGCCCAAACACAGGGAAGCAATTGTCCTTCAAGTAAATAAGATATATATGTGTGGCCTGTGGGAAAGATAGGGTGATGAAAACGAGATGTTACGTGATCTTTCTTGGGGGAACGGCTCGATCGATGGCATTCGGGAACAGTGACATCGTGTCGTGCGTTCTAGCAAATAGATTGAAATCCAACAACCAGGGATGTACCAACGAGCTGCACCTGATGCAATCAAATTATTGTGACCATTTCGTGATTCCACCATAGCACAAGGTGCAAGCTGGGGGACGAATGAAACGAAACAGAAGGCCGAGTGAGAATAGAATAAAAATGACCGATTACAAGCCATTGTCATTAACTTATCGCAATGTGGTAAAGGCACGTGAGATTTCGAAAGCATAGGCCAACGATCAATCTTAGAAAGCGCTATAATGCTCGAGCCTCTGCATACCTCCATTGCCAATGATTAATAACAATCGTTTCCCAGGTATCCAATGATGCCGGACCAAACATGGCTAACCGTCGGTACAGCTGGATGGATGTAGAGCCAGTCGGCCCAACGTCATTAGCTACATATGGTCCACGCCGTAACTGCGTAAATTACAGTTTTATTGTCAAATTTATTGAAACCTCATTGATCATGTGCTTGTAGATAAATCACTTGTCCGATAGAGGTGTTGTATTTTACATGTGTTGGAGAATAAGAGGAGAGCGGGGCTGGCAGGACATCTCAGACGTAGTGCAGTTGGACCAACGAGTGCACCGGATGAGCGTTCATTGCCTCAACAAGTCCATCGAAGAACGGTTAAAAACTTGGGTGTCCCAACGATTAGCATTTGCTGATGGATGTTAAAACATCCCGTGGGGAATTTCGCAAGAGAAGGCAATTGCGTGCTCGCGCTCTGGGCCAAATTCTAGCCCTAACTTAAAGCACCCTGGAATGGAATGGTGACTTTCCAAGTTTGCTTTTCAGCGAAGGAAACATTCCCAGATTGCTGCCACAAGTGACAAAATACTTGCATATTCACAATCGACGGCGAACTCCATTACATGCTGGTAAGCATCAGAACCTAAATTATAGCTGTGATACAAATACATCTGCTGACAAATTTTACAGAAAAAGAAAGAAACAAGAATTTCCAATACTTGTCTCTTTATTCCAAAGAAAAGGACAAAAAAAACCAGGAACACCATTTATGTAGACAGGAAGGAGCATCTGGGTGGATGGCCGGGTTTAACAACATTAGCTTCTGCGTGTTCACAGGATAATTGAGAGAAATACTGAGCTCCGTGTGTTTTATGTCTCAATGAGAGAACACAGACGATGAGCCCCGTCCCAGGGACATTGTGTAACTTGGTAATTTGGGTAGATGCATTTCAAAGATATTTACATTGGTAAAAGTTAAAATTACTGAGATTTATTAATTTATTTTTCACATTGAGAATATCACTTAAATCTGTGATGCACGAGGCAATTTAAAACTGTGACTACTCACTCATGCTATTTTACTTTGCACTAGTACAACCGCTCCCATAGGAAGTGTCATGTTATTATCCTTTCTGTGGTATATAGATTGCAGTAGATCTAGGCTTGGTACCGCTCTAGTCTGTGGGGAACACGATAAGCACATTATGCCTCAAGAACATCGGGTTTCCTCCCTTTCAGTTCAGTGTTAAACAGCAAGAGCGACTGTTTAAAAGGTATCTAATCATGTGTGTGTGTGTTTGTGGTTTATAATGTTTTTCAATTCTGGTCGGCTTTCCCTATGAAATGCCACAATAAGTGATGTATACACTTTAACGCAGTGTTTGTCCAAGGAGGAAAACCCCTTGGGGAAGGGGGATATTTTTTTATATCAATATTGTTTGGTAATAACATTTTAATATGATGCTATTGTCATTGGTGTTGTTATTACTTTTGTTATTAGAAGTGGCTTTGGAAAAATGCCACAATTCGCTATCTTAACAAAGACATCCATCTTAACTTAACACAGATTTCATCAAAGGCTGAATACCCCCTTGGGGAGGGGGGGGGGAGAAATGAAGTTAATACAACCTCTGCCGTGTGAACCTTAGTCCTCCTATCAAGTTTGGTTGAAATTGGATGAGTAACGACTGAATGCATCGCAGACAAACACACACCAAATTGCATATTTTAGTATGAAGACTCTGCTCTGAACTTCAATAAACTTAGGACAGCAATGTGGAATAAAGAACCAGTCTTACTGGTGAAGTTTAGTGTCAACCTGCATCAGCGTACAGTATAACAATCGATGGAAGCAACATGAGGTTGATCGAGGTGTGCTAACCATTATGAGAAGCAAGAAGTTGGCATTTCAGGCATTAACCTTTCATCAAAGCAAACGAGAGAGAGATGGGAGGGATAAAGGCGAGGGCTGATATCGGGTGGGACCGAGTCAAAGATGCATGCTTCAGAGCAGGGTCAGGGAGCACATGGAGGTGGGAATGACTGATTTTGAAAGGGTGGTCAGGGTTCAGCGGTTAAAAGTCAAAGGGACTGGTAGTTGGAGAAAAGTGACAGTAATAAGGAAACAACAAGAAGTGAAAGAAGGATGTTAGATAAACAAAAGCAACTTTGAAAAGGGATACAATAATAAATTAATTAATTGAAATGTTTAAAAAAAAAAATTTTCAGAAATAATAATGCAAATGAAAAGGAAAGATGAAAAGCACACAGAAAAGTGGGCAAAAAGTGGGAAGGAGAGAGATAAGAGGAAATGGGAAGAGAAGGGAGAATAAAAGGTGAAATAGAAAAAAATGAAATACAACAAACTAAAAAAGGGGGCGGGGGGAGGAAATGGATTGAAAGGTTGTAAGAGATGGGAGGTCTGTGAATGAAAAGCGCTTGTTGATTCCGTAGGGAACCAACATACCGATTCTGGGGATGTCTTTGCTCTTTTTGTTTACGACTGTCTGTGGTGCTGAAATGGAGAGAAATACAGGAAGGAGACTGCCATGTGACTGAACAAGCATCCGGGAACGTTGAAGTGTCAAGAAACCGGCTTGGAGAGATCTGTGCTGCTGGTTCATAAATCAAGCAAGTGTTCAAAGAAGCGATCACCAGTTTTCGGCTGGTTTCGCCGGCGTACATCTTCTTGCAAAACAGTGCACGTGGTTCGGTAGATTACATTCGTGGATGTTCAGTCAAAGTGGTCCGTGAAAGGTTTCTCTGCATAATGCTGACTCGAAGGTCGATGGGATAGTACATCAATATGTACAGAAATCTTTCTTCAGGTTTTGTTTTTTCCTAAAGAGGTTGTAAAGCTGTTTGTCTATCGGCATTGCAGGCACACTCCAGTGCACCAGCCACAATGGAGGTGTGAAGGGTAGGCTTGGTGATTAATTTCCACATCTCATTCGATTTTGATTTTAAGCTAGAATGTTCACTGCACATAAAGAGTCTTGAGGAAGTCATGGGAACATGGACATGGGATGGGTGAGAGGATAAATATACAAAGTAGCTGTGGTATGGTGGCAAGTATCCTTGCAATGGTGGCAAGTCACAGTTGCCTTTTACCAAAACATCGATGTTGAGAGAGGTGACAAAAGTAACTGAGATCTCCCATGTGAAATCAAGGGAACATTGGAAAAAATTGACAAAGTCAATAAACCATTCAAGACTCTCTCTGCTATAGGATGCAGTGCCGATGTAGTTGTACAAGTAGTGGCCAAATAATTAAGGGATGGGACCATTTAAGTCATCAAATTAAACTCATTAAAACTGACAAAGAACTGCATAGCTCGGTCTCATTTTGATGTCCAGTTATGCTATTCATTTGCTTGTAGAATTCACCGACAAACGAGAAGTTGAGGGTGAAGACAGATGCGAGTCATTCCACCTCATATCACCGGAGGCCTCCCAGTTGACCAACTGAGATTTACTTTAAACTTTCATAAAATAGTTCCCAGGTATCAAAATGAAGCTGCGTAAAATTTTAGGTCCATAGATGCGGTCAACTCCGAGATATTGAGGGTTGAAAATGTGGTTGTGGCCCGATTTTTATGGTCGTTGCGAGCATCACAAAATGAACGGCTACTTTTAAACTCCCACAACTTTTTAAATATTAATGCTAGAGCCTTGAAATTTTCAGAGATTATTCTTCTATAACTGCTCTGTAAGAAACAAACACAAAACTGAGTATACCTCAATTAAATTTTATGACCTGATCAATTGAAATCCAGAAAAAAAAAAATGTTGGTTTTGTATGAAGACCCAACTTTGAGACCCCATACATTTTTTATTGACCCATCCCAGAAGCTTGAAATTTTTTCATGTAATAACTGTATGGTAGTAGTATTCAAATACATGTTTACTTTTCTTAATCAGTCATATATAATACAGTCATGATCCCTCAAAAATTGAAAATTTTCATTTTTCCCCAAAATTCAGGTGAAGATTGCAAATATATGACAAGGTATACCACTTCAAATTGTTCACTATTGGAAAGAGCATATTCAAGTTTACAAAAGTGTCAAATATCAAAGTGGTATATTTAAAAATATATATATTTTCTATTTTTTTTTTTTTTTTAAACTGTTGTTAACACAGTCGTGAATACATGAAGTGTGTGCATTGTGTGGGCACCATGGTAATCATGAATGATTAGTTCTATGATTCAAATTAATAATACAAAAATATATCACATACTGCAATAACAATGTAATAAAACATTTCACGTAAATGATCTGAATAGGTCCTTGATCTGCTTTTCCAAGTCAGGTGCGAGCTTGTACTACCTCCCAGTTAACGTTAGGGGAGCATCAATAACTTTCATCACATGGACCAAAGGAACCCAACAAATGTCCTCCCTTGAATGTAAGTATATACACTGCTGACATCAGCAGATCAGCCACTATTCCTGAGTTCCATTTTAGCCCCAGCCAGATAAGTCTTGCTATTTACAAATGAGAAACAAAGAATTACAAATTCAAATTTCAAAGTATTGTGTTCATGGTATCTTAATAGCAGATGATATGTATGTACATTGTATATACATGTACTACACATATGTACTACATGTAAAAGGATTTCATTAAATCGCACACACAAAACGCACAGCACTGGCAGAACATCATTTCTTCAAATATTAAAAAAATATTGATAGAAACATTATACCACTTTGATATTTAACACTTTTGTAAATTTGAATATGCTCTTTCCAATGGTGAACAATTTGAAGTGGTATACCTTGTCATATTTTTGCAATCCTCACCTGAATTTCGGGGGAAAATGAAAATTTTCAATTTTTGAGGGATCATGACTGGATTATATATGACTGATTAAGAAAAGTAAACATGAATTTGAATACTACTACCATACAGTTATTTCCTGAAAAAATATCAAGCTTCTGGGATGGGTCAATAAAAATAGATGGGGTCTTAAAGTTGGGTCTTCATACAAAACCAACATTTTTTTTTCTGGATTTCAACTGATCAGGTCATAAAAATTAAGAGGTGTACTCCGTTTTATGTTTGTTTATTATAGAGCAGTTATAGAAGAATAATCTCTGAAAATTTCAAGGCTCTAGCATTAATATTTAAAAAGTTGTGGGAGTTTAAAAGTAGCCGATCATTTTGTGATGCTCGCAACGACCATAAAAATAGGGCCACAACCACATTTTCAACCCTCAATATCTCGGAGTTGACCGCATCTATGGACCTAAAATTTTACGCAGCTTCATTTTGATACCTGGGAACTATTTTATGAAAGTTTAAAGTAAATCTCAGTTGGTCAACTGGGAACATTTTCTTAAATTTGGTGATTTCGGATGGAATGACTCATAAGCAGTGTTCGAGTATGATGGCATTAATGTAGCCAGGACCAATAGCATAAGGTAAGTCCAGCTATTCCATCATGATTTTCAATTCTTCGGCAGCATTTGAAAGTAGCATGGATCTGTGGAACATCCACTGAATGTAAAATGTGGTTTAAAGTCCCCAACTCCAAATCCTCAACCTCCCCCTCCAAACCCTATGGCTTCAACCCCCTCCCCACTCTTAGCCTTAAAAAAAACATTCCCACCCCCACCCCCTCCAACCACAACTCATCAAAACAGTGGCATATTTAATTCTTCCTTTCCCTTTCTTTCTTATCAGCAACTTCACAGAAACCACAATTGAAATAGCAACAACATGGCTCAGACATGGCCCATCACAGTCACCTGTCCAACTCACAATCCCATGAGATATGGTCTCTGAGTGATTTGAATTCCCCTGATCACAAACAACTTAAGTTATTAATTGCTTTGTTGAAGGACAGATTGGGTTCGAGACGATTATCATCCACACTGAAAGCACCCCGCTTCCAGCATGATGACCGCTCAAACCGCCATTTGTGTGTCAGGTGTGAGGGAGTACCAGTGCGTCACTTAGCCAGCTCAGACATTTAACCGAAGCATGGTAGCACCTGTATCTCCCTCTTTGTAGTCCCTCCACTCTCAACCCATGCCAATGAATTGCCTATTTGTGTACAGGCATTATTTCAATCATGTTATGTCTTCATTTTTTTATTTTTGTCTCGAATATTTATTTCACTGAAGGTCAAGTTAAGTTAGGGTGACCAAAAAATTTTCCCTGGCAATGCATCCCCCCATTATAGCAAGATGTATATGGGAAAAATCAGATCCAAATAACATTTTAGGATTACATCCACAACATATATGCCTGGTGTTGGCTTAATGGTAAGGGTGGTGGGCTTGAGATACCAGCATCCTGAGTACAAATCCCACTCGGCTGTTGAATTAATACCAGTGGGGTTGACTCTGCCTGTCATCCTTCTGAGGTCGGCAAAATGAGTGCCAGCGTGCTGGTATCCGACCCGTCCAGAATTGTGCCCAATCGCCAAGGAGACTGCTTAGGCAGCACCAACGCTCTGCACAGAGTCTCGTCCCAATGGCTGGATGGATCTATAACGTAAATCAGTGACTTGCTTTTTACAAATGACTTAAAGTAAATAATGATGGATGTTTTCTTTCACAATCTCACGAGATTCCTGGAACCTTCAGACAAAAACCTATTTCATGGCGTGGGTTTTATGGTCCTTGGTCGAGTCGTTTAAGAGAAAACAGTCAGAAACAGACCGCTGCCTCAATCGCTCCCAAAAATAAAAATAAATAAAAAAACTCAGGTTCCCAAAAATAAACAAGCTCAAATGAGCTAAGATCCTCGTCCTCTTAATGATGACGTCATAAAAACGAATATGACGTCATTGTGATGTATCAAGTTTGCGATAAATTATCTGTGCTAATGCCCGGCTTGATTCCCGCAAACAAAATTCAAACAGCTTGCCTAGTTTCGGAGATAATGGTATAGGTGATTTCCATTAGCAGCGATATTATGACGTCAACTTTTTTTCTCGGTAGAATTCCCAAAATCGGAGATGGTTACTGCCTGCGCATGGCATGGGCTTTCTGCATATACATGGCAAGTTTCACGAAGATCCGATGAAAACTCTGGGTTGTGAAACAAAAAATGTCAAAAAATAGGAATGACGTCATAAAAAGTGGTGACGTCATATGATGTCATAATGATGTGTCATATGTGAGGTAATTCATCTCTGTGAATGCCCTGTTCGATTCCCGCAAACAGAATTGAAAAAGCTTGCCTAGTTTCAGAGATAATTTTTTAGGTGATTTCCATTAGCGGAGATATTTTGACGTCATAACTTTTTTTTCTCGGAGGAATTTTCAAAATCGGAGATGGTTACTGTCTGCGCAGGGTATTTTTACATATATATGCCAAGTTTTAGGAAGTTTCGATGAAAACTGTAGGCTGTGAAACAAAAAGGTCCACAAGAAGAAGATGAAGAACAACAACGTAAGTAAGACTTAGAGATCCTCCAAGAGGATCTAAAAACAACCTCCGTGGTAAAAGCCCTGCTTGAGAGAATGCCACACAATTATTTGGGTAGTTTGACGAAAGGCACAGACAACAGACCGCTTCCTCAATCGCTGAGACCGATCTTCAAAAGGCGCATGACACCTATCAGCTAAAAATCCTGCTAACTGTCCCTTTGGTCATTTTACAATGAAGGGAAAACTTATAGGGAAGGCATGGCGATTGTGAATATGACAACTCCCAACAGGTCTTTGACTTTGCACAGCAGTAAGCAGCAACATGACGACCGTATGATTATTTTTTTCAAGCTTAAATTGTGGGTGAAGTCGGCTGAGCTGTCCAACGAATGGGTGGAACGGAACGTTATACGCAGACAGATGGACAAACAAGCGTATTATGATATAGATAAACACAATATCGCTGGCAAATTTGTAGGTGGTTTTGTTTTCTTCTTTGATATTTATTCCCTTTTCTTTTGTAATTTAGTTGTTGTAACACTCCTTGGAAAGCAGTGAACACCTTGTCTGATGCCTTTTCTGATATTGAACATTGTCACTCCAGAAGATGTAGTTTCAAGGTTGAGGTCTTTGTTGCGCAATGGTAGACTTCATCAAACGTGTTGATATATATATATATATATATATATATATATATATATATATATATATATATATATATATATATATTAGGTCATAAGTTTTAGAACACCCCCATTTTTCAGTTTTTACTGAAATTTGAGCAGTTCAAGTTCAGTGAATAACCTGAAATGGTACAAAGCTAAGCAGTAAACTTCCAGAGGTTAAAAAAAGTTTGGGTGACCAAAAACTGAAAAATAATGTAAATTTCAGAGTTGTTAAAAAGCCCCTTTTCAGGGAACAAGTAATGGGTTGGCAACTGCAGCTGTTCTGCAGCAATGGAAGTAAATTAAGCCTTGAAAGTTGATGCAAACAATTCCAACAGGTGTAACAACTTTTGTTTATTAGTTACAAACCCTCTGTCTGTATAAAAGCAGTGTTGTAACAGACAGTGTTGCTACACCCTCTGAAGTATTATTTGGACAATATTGCACTGCAGAAAGTAGTATATTGCTCTCATAATGGCGAGAAAAAGACAATAAACAAAGGAAGACAGACAGACCATTATAACCCTTAAAAGTATAGGTCTTTCCTTTGGAGAAATTGCAAAACAAGCCAAGGTGTCGGTGAGTACAGTTTCCTACACCATCAAAAGGTACTTGGAAACTGGAGGAAACTCTAGCAGGAAGAGGTCTGGCAGACGCAAAGCCACAACACAATCAGAAGACAAGTTTGTGAAAGTCAACAGCTTGCGTGATAGGCGGCTCACAGGACAGCAGCTTCAAGCACAGCTTAAAACTGGTCGAAGTAAGGAAGTCTCAGTTTCAACTGTGAAGGAAGACTTCGAGCTGCAGGTTTGACAGGTCGAGTGGCAGTAAGAAAGCCATTGCTAAGATGGCAAAATAAGAAAAAGAGGCTTGCCTGGGCCATGAAGTGCCAGTGGACTACTGAAAACTGGAAGAAGGTCTTATGGACCGATGAATCAAAATTTGAAATCTTCGCTTCACGATGCAAGGTTTTTGTAAGTCGTCAAGTCGACGAAAGGATGGTTCCTCAGTGTGTGACACCAACTGTCAAATATGGGGGAGGAAGCGTGATGATCTGGGGCTCTTTTGCTGGATCCAGAGTCGGCGACTTGCACAGAGTGACACACCCTGAACCACAAGGGCGACCACAGCATTTTGCCATGCCATGCAATACCCTCTGGTCTACGCCTAGTTGGTCAGAGGTTCATCCTCCAGCAAAATAACGACCCAGAACATACCTCCAGGCTATGTCAGAACTACCTTAGAAGAAAAGAACAAGACGGTAGGCTTCAAATCATGGAATGGTCAGGTCAGCACAGTCTCCAGACTTAAACCCCATCGAGCTGGTTTTGGATGAACTGGACAGAAGGGTGAAAGCAAAGCAACCGACAAGTGCAACACATTTGTGGGAACTTCTGCAACAGTGTTGGGAAGAACTTTCCGTAAAATATTTGATTTCCATTGTAGAAAGAATGTCACGAGTATGTTCGGCTGTTATATCTGCAAAAGGTGGCTACTTTGATGAGTCAAAATTTTAGATTAAATTTTGTTCAACAAAACGATTCCATGATTTCTTTTTTATTTGCAATTGTTTATTTGTTCTACGCTTTATTTCAGAGTACATTGAAACATTAAACTGCTTAAATTTCAGAAAAACTGGAAAAATTGGGGGTGCTCTAAAACTTTTGACCGGTCGAGTGTGTTTGTGTGTGTATACTGTATGTATGTATATATATATATATATATATATATATATATATATATATATATATATATATATATATATATATATATATATATATATTTGATATTTGGCAATGTAGAGTTTGTATGGTGGCATTTGTTTCCTCACACCAAAGACTTTTTCATAATCAATGGCAATTTGTGTACAATGTATGTACTCGGTAGATTTTTTTCCAGAAGATTTATCGTTTGAAGGAGATCCATCATTGTGAATGTCGTTTTGAAACACGTTTGTTTCCATGGTTGGTTGTTGTACAGTTCGATGGTGAGTTGGTTATTGATAATTGATTTTCAATTTATAAATATTGGGGAGCATGGTAATCGAATGGTCATTGTGCAGGTCCATCTTATCTCTGTTTTTTGTGGATGAAAAACAGCTCAGCGTTGCTTTATTTGCAATGTTACAAAAACATTTTTCACCTTCCACACAATGGGATAACATTGATATTCGATGATGCAGAAAATAACATGCATGTAATGATGATGTAAGCCCATGGTCCACTGAGGGTGGTTTGTAAAGTTTTTGCTAATTTACTGTGGAGCAATACACCACCATCATTAATTGCATCTGTAACATTTTCATCTTCTCATGCTTTTTAAATGCAAATGCATTGTGTCCTTCTTCTTCTTCTTCTTCTTCCGTATGCAGCACAAGGATGTGAGGTAGCATCATTGGCTGAAGGCACGGCTGTGGCACAGATGCAATACCCTTTGTAAGTTCAGGCAGGAATTTGGCCAGGGTGCCGGTGATGGCTCGCCTAATCTTCACAAAGGACACCGCGGGATCTTTAACGTCCACTAATGCTGGCAGATGGGATGCCCAATCAACGTCCATCTGAGGGAGGCACACACTAATGAGTCAACCTGCCTGTGAAACACCGGGATGACAGTTTATAGCGAGGCCAAGAATCAAACCCAGGCAAGACAGCTTGGAGTTGAGCATGCGTACCTCGAGGCCAAAAAAGGGACGTCACCAGTCGTCACAGGCAGCATGGCTTTGTTTTTATCCACACAACTCATTACCTTAAATGAAGTGCTGAAAGAGTCCACCACCATGTCGCAGGCACAAATTCATTCTTCGCAGCATGTTCTCCAACACAGAGTGTAGCATTTTTTGGGGAATATTCTTGATTGTGTCACTGATTGTTGCTTTTAATTCACCAAGAGTGTGTGGATGGGTAGTGACACTATATCCTTCAAATATCCCCATAAAAAGAAAGCTGGTGACGTCAGACCTGGGGATCGAGGTGGCCATAATGACTTGTACACGACACGGTCACCAAAGAGTAGCCAAAGTTTGTTCATGCTGTATCGCGAAGTGTGACTCGTGGCACCATCTTGCTGAAACCGTCCTTGGTTGATTTTGTCTTCTGTAAGGCGCCCAAGAAACTCATGGATTATGTTGATGTAACATTCTGAGGTTTCCTGTTTCTTAGAAGAAAATTGGGCTCATCTTGTTCTCTTTCCATCCTCTGGAGCCACTCACAGTAGGCTACACCTTTCTCTTTATCTGACTCCAGTAACTGATGCACTGCAGTCATTTTGTAGGGATAAAGTTTGATTGTCTTGAACGCCTTCCTTACACTGGAATATGAACAGTGAGCTTGTTGTGCTAAACGGCTGAGATTTATTTGGGCTTGCTTCCATTCTTTACCGCACTTCATTCACTTTCTCTGGTGCAACACCACTTGGCTGGGGCATGTGCTTTTTAACTTGCACGCAGCCGGTTTCTCTTTACTGCTTCACCAGTTTCCATCAAACTAATTTTGAAGGTTTTGTACGACCACCAAAGCGACTTTGGAATGCAATTTGACATTGCCTAAAGGATGTGTTCTTGATGTAATGTTCAACGAGAAATGCGTTCTTCCACAGCGAGCGCTATGGCGTGACCGAGTGAAAACCATGAAACGTCACTGCCGGGTCACGTGATACCTGATAACTCTCAGGATCATGTTAAGTCGTTGTGTAACATGAGGCTACATTTACGAAAAATATTACATTTCTAAGATATAGTTTTTAGTATATGGGAAATATTTAGGGTTCTCAAATGGAAAAAAAAAATCACCCTGTATAGTAGGTATTTAGCAAGTTTCATAATTAAATGTGATCGCTGCATTTTAGGATTATGCTTCTGCTTTCTTCTTTTAAGGATAAAATCTCAGGGTGTCTCATCAGAGAACTTCTCTATTATAGTCAGGTTCGCTATGTTAAGAGCCAAACTTTCGTTCAATACCGATGGAGATTTGTAACTATTCCCATTTTTGGAAAGCCCTGGTCCACTTAACACAAAAACCAATATTTCCATTTGAATCGAAACCTTTTTCAGTCGCCATCTTAGATTTCAAAATGGCCGCCATTTAGTTACTGTTTTTATGAGTAACAAAAAATAAGCAAGATACGAAAATGATTTCAATGACTATACCCACATTTTTGGGGTGGAGGAAAATGATGGTGCAAGTAGAAATCGATTTTGATGGCAGCAATGTTGGAATTCAAGATGGCTGTCATCAAAAACCTCTTTTGTTTGTTCTTGTTTCAATTATTGTATTAAAATTGGAACACAATTATTAGCGATAAGAACCTAACATTTGAAGCTAAGGAAATTGATGCATGTGTTGACATCAAATTGAAATTATGTAAGAATTCAAAATGCAGGTTATCTTATTATCCACGATGGTCACCATTCAAAATCTATTTTGGTCTACAACCTCCTTGGAGCTCAAGTATTGTGAGCAGAGTAGCCTCGGGTCAACTCCACATTTTCAAATTTGAGGAAAGTGATGGTGCAGCTATTTGAAAAGGTTTTGGTGTTGGCTTGCTGCAACCTACGATATTTGCCCACCAGTAGTTATTTCTGCATCACTTACAGCTATTTTGTATCACTTACAGTATTTCTGCATCACTTACAGTGACAATGTCTGATGTCGTTATAGCCTTTTCCAGACAGGTTTTTGCCTCTCTCACTGATTCCACTTTTTCCTACTTATCCTCCTTACCACAGACAGCATCTGCTGTCTCTGAGCAACAATCACGTAAATGAGGATATTCTTTGAAGAATTCATCCAAAGCGAGATCGTACAAGGCCATGTATGAATAGATGTGAGCTCGAAGTGCATGTTTGTAGTGGGTGTACTTCGATATCTGTCTTGTTGTGGCTGAGCCATATAGGTCAGCCTCAGCCCAAGCATCATCAATGCCAGAGTTCTCCATAGATACGCCAATAGCCCTCAATGCAGCCATCACAACATGCAGTTCCCCGAGCCTTGGAACAACTATGTCCTTCAAATCAGGTCTGGCATTGAACAGCTGCACCACTTTTTCATACAAAGCTAGATCAAAAGTTATTATTGTGGGATGAGAATCTCCAACTTCCATGTGTCTTAACCGATTGAGGTGCACAATCACAGTCAGCAATGTTTACCAGTCATGGGTGATTTCCGGAAGCAGAGGCAATGCACCTACATATATTTGAGGTTGGCTGAAAGAAATCAATGAGTTGAATCCTGCCCAGCCAGGTATCTTACACCCATCTGCTCCATCTCTTGCTCTTGCAAGAAATGATGCAAATACCCATCCAAGGTGTGTCAATTGGTATTTTTCTGGGATGCCAGTCTTGCTTACAGTGAAGTCAGTGTCCCTCTTAACTGACTGTGGCTTGGGCTTACTATACTCCAACACTGGAACATGATATGGTGATACAGTCAGGCTCCTCGATTCTACAATGTCAAGTGGTGGAGCTAAAGGCTGTCCATCTGCAGTCACTCTCTGGTACACGGCAACGATGGTGCCATCTGTTGTACCATTACCATCTGGAGTATCTTCATCAAAGTCTGCATTGTCTGCAGCAAAGAACGGAAAAGCTCCCTTCTTCATAAATGGTGGGGCATCGAGTCCTCCAGCCAGCTTGCTGTTTTTCACAACTGCATTGGCAATTGTAGTCTCCAATTGAAGAACATGACTGTATTGAATACAAAAGCCTTGAGCACTGAATAACTCAATCAGTGATTTGTTTTGTGTGTCATGATGTGCAGTAAGTGCCAGCCCTTTAACCTGAGCATTTTCTCTGGAGTATGGAGCTTGAAATGCTGTGGAAGAATCCTTTGGCTTGTGTTGCACCTGTTGTGTTGATTGTACCCATACATCACGTTTTGGCGCACTAAGTGCGGATCGATCAACGATGCGGGATCTCTTTTCCGTCTGTAGCTTGGAAACTGGTCCAACCATTACCCAGCGAATTATTGAATACAGTTCAGCAGGGACATCACTGTCAGAGCTGGTGACCTGCATATTATCCAAAGAGTCACCCGATGTTTTTGTTGCAAAACCAGTGATAGCCTTTCGTATCACAACTGCTACCTTGTATACGAGATTCATATTACTCATTTCATCCTCCTCATTTTCAAGTGCTGATTGCATGAAAATAGCAGAGGGTGCAAGACCAGAAAGGAGGTGGTAGAAGACAGAGAATAAAAACCTGTCGGCGATGGCATAATGATAAGCCTATAGACTCAGCTTTATCGCGGGAGATTCCAAGAATCTTGACTCCAATAATCTTGAAGATCTTGGTTTCCACAGCATCAAGTTGATCAAGACATGAGCCATGGGAGCCAGGCCAGAGAGGAGAGCAGTACTCCATCAAGCTGCTAATGAAGGCTTTGCAGGTAGATAGGAGTTCAGGTGTGCCAAGGAAGGCCTTTGTATGCTGGAGGATGCCCAGTCAGCAGCTGGCTTTGGAGGCGAACATTGAAATGTCGTTTGCTCAAAAAAGATCATGGCTGGCAGTGAGACCCAGGAGTTTGAATGACTGAACCTCCTCATGACTATTGTTGAGAAAGTAGATTGGGGGTGGGAGGTTGCCAGATGGTCCTTTCGGAGAGAGATAGTGAGTGTGAGATTTGTTAGGATTGAAAGACATATTCCAAGTCTTTGACTATCTTGTGATGTTTTTTCAAGGTCTGAAGAGAGGGAAGAGGCTGCAGCCTGCCTGTCTGAAGGATGATGGACGTCATGGCACAGTGTGGCATCATCAGCAAATCTAAAAAGGGGATTTTCCAGAGTCAGCGAGATCATTGATGAAGATCAGGAATAGGACTGGGCCCAGGACACTGCCTTGGGGCACTCCAGCCTTAACAGGCAGAGGAGATGAAAGGATTCCGTTGAGAGCCACATGGTGGCTATGAGAGTAGAGGAAGTCAGTAAGCCGTGTAGAGTTGGCCTTGGATTTTCTTCATCAATTTCATGATTATGTGTACAGTTTTATCGGATGTACTCTTTTAACTCACAAATATTTCCCAACTCGGGTTTAATCAGAAATTTCATCCACAAGTACTTTCTTCCTCTTTGCCCCTTGTGTAGAGCGGCACGGTCTACGCCCCCACAACCATTTTTCAACTGCAATTAATTTACCCCTTATGTCTTAATTCACCAAATCCACCTTCATCCCATTTTAAGTTTTCTATTTTCAGGGGCGTCAGACATTTTTTTTCCACATCAGGATGCAGTGATATACGTATTCAAATCCAGTGTCCAATGGGAGCCAAGTCAAAGCCATATATTTTTCTCTTGGCACCCTCTGCCCTGTCATCATGACTGTTCCTATAATCAATAATCCTAAAGCTTCTGAGTCTGAGGGTCATTGTTTTAACATATCACAAAATGTTGGGGGGTTTCGGTATTCATCCCAGAGTTGGCAAAGAGGGTTAGTGAAGGAGCTCTCCATCTGGTTCCTACTCTTTGACCTTCTCACCATGGGTGATCCGGCTGATATTGACACTTGGAGTCATTGGAACACGGTAATGACATCACCATACAATGATGGACCATCATCAATGCAGATGTCTAAAGCATGTAAAAAACCAAAAAAAAAAACATTTGAGGCCTTCCATCTTAATGGAAGCATCAAACCACAACAACAATTTCTACAATCACACACTGTACGGAAGAAATAACTATTGTGCAGCACACAAACAATGTTCTAGATGCATACACGAAATAGATTCAAGAAGTTTAAAACTGTACATATGCAAATGGTTTTGCGCTATATCCGTATAAAGTTAACACATGTACCCAAAATACAAACATTCTCTGCATTTAATTTGCTCTTACAACACAAACTTTTGATGAACACCAAACATTTAAAAAATGTTTTGTGAGAAAAAGTCTTAAAGCCTCACTTCATGTAATACTACAGCCATTTTGATCAGTTTATATGCTTTAAAATAGCAGGCAGTGCCACGGCCACAAAATCAGCAGGCCGTGCTGCCCCCACAAATTGTCAAGCCGTGCCGCTCCAACAAATCAGCAAGCAATGTCACTTGAACTCGGAAGACCGTGCTGCCCCCGTAAAGGCGGCAAGCCATGCCGCTTGAAGTGGCAGGCCGTGCCGCCCCCACAAATCAACAGGCCATGCCACTTGAACTCGGTAGACCGTGCTGCCCACATAAATCGATTGGCAGGTCATGCCGCTTGAACGTAGCACACCGTGCTGCCCCACAAATCAGCAGGCCATGCCACTGAAGTTGGTAGACCATGTCGCTTGAACTCGGCAGACCGTGCTGCTCTCAAAAAATCAGCAGGCCATACCGCTTGAACTTGATAGACTGTGCCGCCCACATAAATCGGCAGGCCATGCAGCCCCCATAAATCAGCAGGCCATGCCGCTTGAACTCGGTAGACCGTGCTGCCCCGTAAAATTGGCAAGCCATGCCACTTGAATGTAGCACACCGTGCTGCCCCACAAATCAGCAGGCCATGCTGCTTGAACTCGGCAGACCGTGCCGCCCCGACAAATCAGCAGGCCATGCCGCTGAAGTTGGTAGACCATGCCGCTTGAACTCGGCAGATCGTGCTGCTCCCAAAAATCAGCAGGCCATTCCGCTTGAACTTGATAGACTGTGCCGCCCACATAAATCAGCAGGCCATGCAGCCCCCATAAATCGATTGGCAGGCCATGCCGCTTGAACTTAGCAGACCGTGCTGCTCCCACAAATTAGCAGGCCATGCTGTTTGAACTCGGCAGACCGTGCCACCCCCACAAATCAGCAGACAAGCCGCTTGAACTTGGTAGACTGTGCCGCCTCCATAAATCAGCAGACAATGCTGCCCCCATAAATCGATCGGCAGACCAAGCTGCTTGAACTTGGCAGACCATGCTGCCCCCATAAATCGATTGGCAGGCCATGCTGCTTGGACTTGATAGACTGTGCCGCCCACATAAATCGGCAGGCCATGAGGCCCCCATAAATCGATTGGCAGGCCATGCCGCTTGAACTTGGCAGACCGTGCTGGCTCCCACAAATTAGCAGGCCATGCTGTTTGAACTCGGCAGACCATGCCACCCCCACAAATCAGCAGACCATGCCGCTTGAACTTGGTAGACCATGCTGCCACCATAAATCGGCAGGCCATGCCGCCCCCACAAATCGATCAGCAGGCCATGCCGCTTGAACTCGGCAGATCGTGCCGCCACCACAAATCAGCAGGTCATGCCGCTTGAACTTGTTGGACCGTGCTTCCCCCATAAATCGGCAGACCTTGCTGCCCCAACAAATCAGCAGGCCATGCTGCTTGAACTCGGTCGACCTTGCTGCTTAAACTAGTATCTTCAAATATCAAACACAAAACAAACAGCCTGAATCCCGATATTTCTACTGTTGTGATGTTCAATTTCCTCCACAAATGCCTGGTTCTGCATTGCCAAATGGAGCAATATAGACATGCCTTAAGCAATGAATAGCTCACCTCCTCTCTGCTATAGACATTCCCAATCATTTAAAAGGCCACATAATGAGTATGATGTAATATTCACCATTTGCCTGCATGGGAGCATCTGAAACAACACTTCAGAGGCTGCAGCTGCATCAGAGCAGGACAGAGCTGCATGCTTACGATGGTAATTGGATCACCATGATATTAAATATTTATGGCAAGTCACACGAGCAATCCACGCCTGCAGTGTGTACTATGTAAAGAATGTAGTGTGTCAACTCACCCTCTTATACTCAAACAACTCCTCACAGCCCAATAATTTGTTACCATCAATAACTACAAGAGCAGCATTATTCTGGGAATCGCAACACATTCACTTCCATGCCGAAAGGCACAGCAACCCGACTTAGACATACTGTAGATTGCCACTCCATTTTCACCGCATCAACATACAAAATTCTCTACCAAGTATACCAATCACAGACGAACCATTCCCACGAGGAGTGCAGTGGTTTAATACGAGTTATCTTGCAAGGAACTTCAATGCAGTCAGAGCCATTAGGCCCCTCAAGCCTCGGTGCATTGGTCACCAACCCATGGTTGTTTCTCAATGCTTTGTCCTTCCATAAATGCTCAGTGTCAATCAAGCAAGGAAGCAGCACGTTCCATTTTTAAAGTCTTTGGTATGACTCGGTCCGGGTTCAAACTGCAGACTTACCAGGCTCTAAGTTTGGTAGAAGAAAGCCCGCCACTCTCTTTTCAGAGTAATTTGGAATGAGCACTAACTTTAACAGATGTAAGCAGCACCACACATATTCTATCAGCGAGTAAAGGAAATAAAAGTGTGCAACCGAGCAGAAGTCACAATTTCGCCATTCAACAAAATTACATTATATGCGCGTGTCGATGGAACTAGTGGAGATAATCATCACTCCTTCTCCCACCCAACGGAAATTTAGTGTGGGTACGACACATTTTGAAACAAGGTCCTTGCCGAGATACAATCTGTGACCTTAGTTTGCAGTTTCACCATCCTCCTTTGATAAATATAAATAGCACATCAACATGAATTAAAGGGCAGTAACCAGGCTATCATTTAACGCTGTGAAAATGTCATTTCAAATTGAGGAAATAATCATGAACAATTCAGAAACAATTATACTTCTGAGCCACAGTCCACAACTTGTCCAACGGCATCATGTAAGCCCAATACACCTGCTGGAGGGTGCAATGGGTAACCGTTTCATTTGCATGTTCTATATTTTCTGAAATGAAATATTACATTGTGCGATAAACAATTATTTCATGAAAATAAAGTCAATGTATACGTTTATCAATTAAATAAATTGTTAAAATAATGATAAAGATAATATTGTTCCTCTTACAAAAATCTTGTACGCATTTCTCATGGGAACGAATGAGAATGTATACTATGAAAAAGGTGTCAAATGAGGAAATGTCAGTGGCAGGAAAGCAATTGGGCGTACCCCAACCAAGCCCCATCATGTACTTAAAGCGGAATGCAAGTTGTCCCGTCATATGCTTCGTTTCATAAAGTTTGCATTTCCAATGGGCGACTGTAATTACCTCTGCCGCCAAAAGGTAGACTGTGAGCAGGATGTCTCAAAAAGTTGTGGATGGATGTTGAATGAAACTTGGGGGACAGGTTGGGTGCATGATCAGGAATAAATGATTCGATTTTGGTGCAGATCTGCATCAGTATCTGAGAATGTTTTTAACGATTCTTCACCATTGGGTGATGGGGCTAAAATGATGTCTAGCACGATATCTCAAAACGTTGCAGACGGATTCAGACGAAACTTGGTGGATGAGTTGGGTAGATGACGAGAACAAGCCAATTGGATGTTGGTTCAGGTCCAGATGCAGATGCAGATCCAGCCTATCAGTGGGATACAAAACGTAAACTGTGCGGCCTGGCGGAGGTTTGCCCTCGACCGCTTGCCATTCTAATTACCGTAATGTTTTTCTTTTCTTCAAACACCAGTCCCAATTGACTAGTTCAGGCAAAAGTTTTTAGGTAATGTTAAAAAACAGGCAAAGTCAATTTGCACATCTATGGTATATTTCTGCTATTTAGTTCGTAAGCAGCTGCAGTTATCGCAAACACCTGTTATTTTGAAACGTGTTCAGCCACACAGAGGCCGACAGAAAGGGTGCATGGCACCCTGGGCACATGACACATTGTCCTGCAGGGCTTGCAGACTTTTAGACGGTTGCCAATAGGAAGATCGAGTCTCCATGCAATAATATGCCGAGTAAAAATTTGATAAAACCTCGAACCATTTCGGTTTTTTGACAAAAGATAACTTTGCAGATCCAATTGAGGCTGGCTTATTCATTGTGATATGATGGGGGCTGAAAATGGTGTTGTGGATGGTGCTTGCAACACCAGCACCAACAAAACATAAAATGCCAACAGTTTAAGGGATGCTCTTTTTCATATTCAACACATACAAAAATTATAGACAGAGTACTGAAATCAATCGATGACTTCCATTTTACTTGCGCTACAAGGATATGCCTTTTCAAAGTCGTTCCTCTGTACATGTCTCACAGCACTACACAACCTTCAACAAATGTTTTGTAGTGACACGGAAAAGTCACACAAATCGGCTAGAGTCAAGATTTGACAAAAACCCGACAACATGAAAATGGTAAGACAAAAGGATGGACGTGTTTACACACTCAAAACAACTATTTTCAATCAGAAACAAGGCATTCATCAAATATGCTGGCAGTTTTGCACATAATATTGGCAAAAGATTATGCAGAGCAGGTAAACAACAACAAAAGCCATTCCAAATTAAATACACATCCGCAGTCTGATCACGTGTGAAGGTTCATAAACCAAATGACAATGCAAGTGTCAAAAAAGTGTTAGTTTAACGAAATCCTAATTATTTCACACGGTTTGCATTGTTCAAACAAAGACATGCAGATTTTCAACCTTCATACCCTCCCGAGTCGATCAAATTGCTCACCTGCCCTTTCAGTCAGGCTTCCACGATTACCTCGCCAACCCCTCAGCGAGTGATTAAACCACCATTTAAACCGAGCAATCAAAATCACAGCCGTGAAACCAAGTGTCATTAGCATAATAATGACAGGCAGAGGTGGCACTGTTATATGAATGCAATGCCGGCCGCTTTGTTATGACCCGTAACCTGATGAACCATGACAAATCCATCTCTTTACTACCGTAGCAGCTATCAATCAATCCCACCTCGCCAAGCGCTCGGTCAACTCATCAAATACAGTGAAGTGGACAATTTTCTTTCGGTAAGCCAACGCGGGTCAGTGCAGGACAAAAACGTTGAAAAAATATTGGCACACTCAAGGCTAATTTTGAAGGTGCTTCATTTTTTTGTATACATGCAAGATGGGTATGTGGGTGTGTCAACGGGAGAGGGTGTGTGTGTGTGTGTGTGTGTGTGTGTGTGTGTGTGTGTGTGTGTGTGTGTGTGTGTGTGTGTGTGTGTGTGTGTGTGTGTGTGTGTGTGTGTGTGTGTGTGTGTGTGTGTGTGTGTGTAAACTGAAAGCTCAGCTTTCACTTGCCTTTGTTCTTGAAAACAAGAGAAGCAAATGAAACACCTTTAAAAGGTTTTCAAGTGAATAATGTACCCAAGTTCAAACGTATTTTAAGCATCCTCGACACGAGAGCACAATCTAATTATACGTTCTTTGAACTATTGAAACAACTCAATTGCACACATGGAGCCATCAGCTCATTACAAACATCAGCCCTGCAAATATGCCTTTCCAATGCCGAGGTGAGCTCGTGACTGAAAACTAGCAAAGGGGAAAAAAATGTCCTTCAAATGTGCCGTTTATCAAAGTTTAAAAGAGAAAGTCAATGGGAAATACAAGCTCTGCTCAACATTTCAATACAAAATAAGAGCATAATATGAAGATCTCCAATCAGACATTCCATCAATAAAATAAAAAATAATAATAATCGATGCTTTCACAACAAATGTAAGTAATAGAAAAATCACACAAAAGAAGCCAGTGTGTAAAGTATCAGAGCTATTGGCAGATGGAATGGGGGAAGATTATAGGAGAGGGTAGCTGTAGAAGGTGGTGGAGATGGCACTTCATTGAAGAAGAAACGGTCATCGGATAATCAATGGGAATGAATGACAAAAAGCAGCTGTTTGGTCTATCCAAACCATGAATCTCCAAGTTATTGTTAAAAGTTTAAAAATGAAAAGAACATCAAAAACCACAAAATTAGAGTTCATAGAACACCTTGATATACATGTACAGTGTTTAAGTATATAAATAAATTGAAATAAAGTAATGATTTTAAAGGTCAAATTAAAAAAAAAAATTCTGCAAGTTTCCTGCTGTTGATGCAGTCTTATATACCACCTTATTTAACATGTCCAAGTACTGCAAAACTGGAGTTTTTTGGAGGTGGCAAGAAGGCTATTTGTGTTGTCGTGGTCAAGTACCATATAAATAAATTTTTTTTAAATTATGATTTTAAAGGTCGTATTTAAAAATATATATATTTTTTTTAATCCCGGAAGTTTACCACCGCTAACGCAGCGTCTTTTACACCACCCGATTCAACACATTACATTAGTTCTTCATGTCTATTGTTTGTTCTTTTATAACGTCCTTAAAAACAGTAAGTTTCCTGTTTGGAATGATTTTCTATTTTGTTTGACTGCCAGACAGGCAGAGACAGACCGACTCAAAAAATTCTCATTCCTCTCTGCGCATGTGCAATCGGGACCAATTCAGAGCCAAAGCACTGTTAAACTACAGGTTCATTTTCTGATTCATGTTCAAAATAAAACATTCAACTGAAATCAAGTTGTTCCTCAATCATTAGCAAACGTTTGTGGATGGACAGACAGACGTGAACTTATTGCTTAACCCAGCTTTTCGCTTTGTGTGCACAGATTAATAAGATACAGTTGTCTAGGTGAAAAAAAACTTCCATCACCATCTTAAACTCACTCATGAGTGGTTTTGTTTTTTTTTCCATACAAAATTGAAGCTCATGCATGAGCGACGTGACAGGGGGAGTGTGGAAGACACACTGACAGTGGGGGCAACAAGGCCACAAAAGCAGGGGAATAAATGAAGAAAAGAGGAAGGGGATGATACATAACAGCAGACCCAAATGAGGCCCGCGAGTGTATACAGCCTGGACAAGGGCCGTGTGTTCCACTGGGCCTCATTCAAGTTTGTTGCAACACATTGTTTGGGTCTAAACCCAGCACAAAAATGCACGCAAAGGCACACAGCGACATGTGGAAAAACATAACATCAACAATTAACAAAAATTGTTAAACAAGAGCATTCCAATATGGATAATCTCAGATTCCAAAGACGGCCTCCCCGAGCAGAGAATATGGTCACAGAGCAACCAATAACTGGAACCCATTCCATAACCAGATCGATTCAGATAGTGTATATCAACACTATTAAAATTGCAATAATGACTTTCAAGAGAAGAAATAGATATCATATCATATAACTAAAGCAAAGGTCGACTGGTATCTTACAGTTTGTTGTACTGCGTTACATTTAGATCAATTGTGAAATCATCATATCTATAAACAACTATTTAAAACCATATCAGTAGTAAGCCCATTTTTCTCTTCTGTTTCTTCATGTCTAACAATTAATCATGTCTCCCGATTCACAATAATTTAACGATTTCATGATGAAGTCATAACTGCCAAACTGTTATGCCTGTCCAAAATACTATGGAATTAGAATTGCCATAAATAAGCATTTGCAAAATAAATCTCCCCTGTGAATCAGGAAACTGGAGCAGATCTCGGAAGCACAGAGTTGTCCTGTTTACGTTGCCAAAAATAAAATTAAATCTACAAAAACCGCACACTTGAAAGAAAAGAAAGCAATTCAATTTGACGCTTCCAAGATGTGTCATTATGGTGAGAACACAAGGACGGAACAAAGGAACCACCAATAGAAAATAGATTGTGTAAGTATAAGAGATGACAATCCAGAAAGATCGAGATGAGTTTTACATTTTTACCGAACCCCAATGACATCCTCTTCAAACAAACTGCCTTTACCTTCTAGGCCCATTTGAATGATTAATTACAATAACAAAAGCTTTAACGGTACAGAAGCCATTCAATTGAAAATCCTATTTGCATTCATAATGTAAAATTAGAGTGAAACACAATTTATCTGGCACAACTAAAGAACCCAAAATGAATGCTATTTCGTTGCAGCACATTGAAAGCTTGTAACTGTTTCTAATGTATATGTATATGTGAAAAGCTGACAATTCACAACCCAGATAATCTCATGAATGACACAAACAAGTCAGTGCCAAAGCTATACCGACGGGTGAAAAAGACCTTCAACAAATCTCAGGGTGGTTCATAGCACGAGACATTTCATGGCATTTGGGCCTGGGAAACTTCCGGAGGTGTAAGATAAATTAAACTGTCATAATGTACCGAAGGAAAGTTTAAATGGCTAACAATATGGCTTCACTTGCCTCTCACCACCCTAACTTGAGAAACTGAAATGGATCAGAGATTGTCCAGTGATGAGAGACAGCGCAGTACCAGATACATGCCATCTGTAGCTTACAATGGCAACAATAAGCAGTAGGTCTACATATGTTTAGCAAAGCTAAAAATACACATTTGCGATAACAAACTGGGCCTACAGCTGAAACATCACAGATCCAAAAATGGTCATGATCAGGACCTCAAATGCGAGGTTTATTTATTGTATTTATTTAATTTGTGTCGAGGAATGGCACGGTTTTCATGGAAGGGTATGTGGTTCCACCTTACAAGGAAGAAAACGATAAGATGGACACACTTAGCCATCAAACAAAAGAACAACAATGGAAAGAGAATGGAGATGTTTTAGCACCAAGTGTTACACATAAAAAATGTGGAAATATAACAATACACTTGATAGAATCATTAGAATAAGCTGAGACGAGATAGAACATTGTTTATTACAAAGACAATGCACTTTTCCTCTGCTATTATATAAATTGCGATTATGTCTAATAATTATAATCAAAAAGCGAGACTAATATCTGTCCTGTTTTAGGGTTTTAATAACATCTTAAACATATACCATATTTACACATTTACTAAAAAATGATACACTCTACAACACTTCCTCAAAGTCACGATACCGAAGTAAACATTTGTGGTTTGTGAGTGCGGAGGGATTGCTTAACAGGGAACTGCCTGTGAGCAGACAATCCAAAGGAGAAACAATGACTATGTCTTAATGTCCCATTCAATAGCAAATAAATAATCCTACTCTGCATGGGTTTCCTTGGATCGAGTCACCAGAGAAGTGACTGTACAGGTCTTAATTCGAGTTTAGTGCATATCTGTATCATGAAAAAAAAATATAATTTAATGAATTACAGGTGTCACTGGATGAAAATTACGACTTTGCCAGATTCAGGATACAAGGAGAGCGAGACAACTTGTCAGGACTCGACTTGAGGGCTACTCGCTATATATAGGGAGATTTTAGGAAGATCACTGGGTCAAAAAGTTGGAAGTGAACACTTAAAATGTCACGAAGAAGCAGAAGAAGAGGAAAGAAAGGAAGGAGGACAGAAAATATATTGTCGTGCCCATGCCGGTTAAGACTGACCTGTACGGATAGCCGAACAGTTCTCCCTTGGAGGCGAACAGCCAAGTTCCTTGAAGATTATGGCACGCGCGGGGTGGAGGGCGGCAAGGACACGCAGCAGACGAAGGCACACGGGTTTATACTCAAACCCACAACGAATAGACACACACAAGCAATCTTTAATAAACAAGTGTGTAATGAACATGAATCAAATATTTATAAGAGAAATAAGTCAAAGCACAATAATAAAAATAAATCAAAACATGAGGTAATGTAAAACATGAGGTAAATTAGAGCAAATTTTGAGACGTCTCCACACAGACAAGGGGAATGATATAATAAAATAAAATCCCTTACTTTATTCTGGCACTGAGCTGGGTGTCCAGAGATGATCTTTGAGGAGCTTGGGGATCGAACCGCATCATCATGTGCGGGGAACCACACTCAAAATGGTGCCAAGCCACTCTACCAGGGCCGCTCGCTGTAAATGGTCGCCACGTTTCTCCTTGACCATATGACGGGACAATTTTGAGGCCACGAGATAAGGTCATGAGGCGTGCTCTTCTTCTCTTCTTCTCTTCTTCTCTCCTCTCAGAAACGTACAACTTCAAGACTCAGCCAAACAGACGATGGCTAGCATCTTGCTCCAGCACGCGGGCAAAATCATATTAGCATGAACAACAAGAATCGCGCTGCTATATTTCGTCGTCACCGAGAGGCGAGCAAAAACGAGTTCCTCTGTCTCAACCGCGTTCTTCACACCAACTATCTCCTCTCTCATCATGACCCCTTCCTCTCACGTCACACCGACCAATCAAAAGTCTCGGTGCGTGGTTTGTTGGCATGAAGCCGAGAAGGCGGGGTTTCTTGCCTGCTCGGAAATGTTCGGGTCTTGTTGTTATTGTTGTTGAAAGTGTGGTTCTTTTATTTCTGGATTTTTTTAATATGAAAACATAGGAAAAGGTCACAGGGTTCAATCACATACCGGGAGAAATAAGCCTTAATCCCTGCCTAATTAACACAGCACCGCCCTCCGTATGGTGACACATAACAACCTTAAGCTGACGGTTTCCCGACTTAAATTACATTGAGATGTCTCCTGCTCATCCACGGACCATACTACTCTATACAATCCTACTCTTGCTATGAAATTTCTCTATCTTCCCCAAAAACATAACAATATTATTAAATCACAAACTAAAAATATGTGCAGATGCACAAATACGCACAAACCCCAAGTTTTCACAAATATCATAAAACAATGTGACTTTAAAATCTGTATAAGGCCAAATAAAATTTTAAGAAACACCAGTTGATCGTCCCCGCCTGCTTCCTTTTTTGAAGCTGCCTCATTTTTTTGTTATTTGTTATTTTGTCAAACATCCTGAAAGAAAATCCATATCTTCGTGAGGAACTTGCGCCATTCTCTGAATTGATCATTTATTTTTATAACCGAGCCGCAGTGCTGAGTGCTGTGCTGCCACTTTCCGCTCACTGCACTTTCCATTGTCATGCCGTTTCCCACTTCTGTGACACTTTTCATTTGTAAAGATAGTTTTCATGTGCTCGCAAATTCAGATGGGAACTAAAATTCTGAAGCCATGATGTGCTAGAACAATTCTTGATGGGCAACGCTCACTGTGTGACGTTTTCTTCAATTTCGCTTGTGGGGAGTTGGACCAGGGAGAGGCCATACAGGAGCAAGACCAAACAGCACTGGTGAGTCTGCATCCCACACATGTAGATATGTATATTTAAATAAATGTTTAGTGTCGATCAATATAGAAAGATGGCATAGCAAATAATTTGAATATGCATGAAGTGTGTAGTTTTTTGTGTCTTGCCATACACTACTGGTCAAAAGTTTTAGAACACCCACATTTTTCCAGTTTTCACTGAAATTTAAGTAGTTGAAGTCCAGTGAATAACCTGAAATGGTACAAAGCTAAGCGGTAAACTGCCAGAGATTAAAAAAAAAAAAGCAAAGTTTAGGTTACCAAAAACTGAAAAATAATGTAAATTTCAGAGTTGTTAAAAAGGCCCGTTTCAGGGAACAAGTAATGGGTTAGCAACTGCAGTTGTTCTGCAGCAATGGAAGTAAATTAAGCCTTGAAAGTTGATGCAAACAATTCCTACAGGTGTAACAACTTTTGTTGATTAGTAACAAACCCTCTGTCTGTATAAAAGCAGTGTTGGAACATATTGTGTTGCTACACCCTCTGAAGCATTATTTGGACAATATTACACTGCATGAAGTAGTATATTGTGCTCATAATGGTGAGAAAAAGACAACAAACAAAGGAAGACAGACAGACCATTATAACCCTTAAAAGTGTAGGTCTTTCCTTTGGGGAAATTGCAAAGCAAGCCAAGGTGTCGGTGAGTACAGTTTCCTACACCATCAAAAGGCACTTGGAAACTGGAGGAAACTCTGACAGGAAGAGGTCTGGCAGACCCAAAGCCACAACACAATCAGAAGACAAGTTTCTGAGAGTCAAGAGCTTGCGTGATAGGCGGCTCACAGGACAGCAGCTTCAAGCACAGCTTAACACAGCTAGAAGTAAGGAAGTCTCAGTTTCAATTGTGAAGAGAAGACTTTGAGCTTCAGGTTTGACAGGTCGAGTAGCAGTAAGAAAGCCATTGCTAAGATGGCAAAATAAGAAAAAGGGGATTGCCTGGGTTATGAAGCACCACCAGTGGACTACTGAAAACTAGAAGAAGGTCTTATGGACCGATGCATCAAAATTTGAAATCTTCGGTTCATCACGCAGGGTTTTTGTACGCCGTCAAGTCGACGAAAGGATGGTTCCTCAGTATGTGACACCAACTGTCAAACATGGAGGAGGAAGTGTGATGATCTGGGGCTCTTTTGCTGTGCCATGCAATACCCTCTGGTCTATGCCTAGTTGGTCAGGGGTTCATCCTACAGCAAGACAACGACCCAAAACATACCTCCAGGCTATGTCAGAACTACCTCAGAAGAAAATAAGAAGACGGTAGGCTTCAAATCATGGAATGGCCAGCACAGTCTCCAGACTTAAACCCCATCGAGCTGGTTTGGGATGAACTGGACAGAAGGGTGAAAGCAAAGCAACCTACAAGTGCAACACATTTGTGGGAACTTCTGCAACAGTGTTGGGAATAACTTTCCGAACAATATTCGATTTGCATTGTAGAATGCCACGAGTAAGTTCGGCTGTTATATCTGCAAAATGGGGCGACTTTGATGAGTCAAAATTTTTGATTAAATTTTGTTCAACGAAACGATTCCATGATTTCTTTTTTTTAATCTGCAATTGTTTATTTGTTCTTTGCTTTAATTTCAGAGTACATTGAAACATTAAACTGCTTAAATTTCAGTAAAAACTGGAAAAATGGGGGTGTTCTAAAACTTTTGACTGGTAGTGTACATTTAAATATATTTGTTTTGAACTGTGGATTGTATTTTTAATCGGCCTTGTGACTGTGTTGGTGTGGTGGCATGTCGGGTATATGACGCACGTCATGATATTTCTTTGGGGGTAGAAAACTGACATGTCTGACACAATTTATTTATTTTTCATTGTTTCTGCACATGAAACATTAAGGGTCCTTGAATGAAAATGTCAGTGGCCAATTTGTCAGTGGCCAATTTGAACTAATATTTGGTGGCCATCTTGAATCTAAAAGCCAGCGGCAATTTTGAAAAAAAAAACAAAAAAACAAGCAACAAATAAAAAGGGCCTCCTTCCTTTTTAAAAACATCTGGACGATCAACCGATATTATTTTATACGGCCCAATATGTTATTGCAAATGAGAACCGTAATTTAAAAAAAAAACAAACACATGTTCCCTTACAAGGAACTTCAACGCAGAATGAAGATGATAATGAGAAGAATTTGAATAAGAAAGGAAAATAAACCAAAACTCTACTAGGATGATGGGGGTCGGGAGTCACTCTGCTGCCATGCATGTTCCAAGCAACTTCCTGCATCAGGTTCCTCAGCTTATCTTGGTGGGTCAGCTACTCTGCCTTTGTGCTGGAGCACTTCAGCATTTGCCTCATGCAATTGGATTGCAAGGCATTGCCATAAATTAAAAAAAACGAATTCTGCCAAGTTTGGCCTGTCCAATGAGTCATTGGACCGTTTGGAGATGGTTAGAAGAAACTCCTCTCTGTGTCAGCCCCATCAGCCAGTGTTCAGAAATCAAGAGGGTTAACACTTGGGATGGGTGGGAGTGTCCCTTCCAGCAACTGCTCCTGGGGGTATAGATCTTCTTTCCCTTCCCTTGTTTCAGATGTGCAGCCAGGATCAGTAACAGCTTTCCTGAGGGTATTTATGTAGAAATTATGTTAGGCCAAGGAAATATCCACTGAGATGTGTGATGCATTACTTGTGTCTTAAATGATGACATCCAGCTGTTTTTCTGTCTCATACAGACAGCAGGGCTCTCGAGGATATGTTGGATGCACATCAACCTTCACTACTATCCCAACTCCCTCTTTTGATTTGACAAAGGGTTAATACCTGAGATGCTCCTTACATCCCACAGTGCTTAGCAACATTCCTCATTGAACATTATTATCAATTCAAACCATTGTTCCGAGTGATAACTGTGGTTATCGGTATCGCAGCTGAGACTGCTTTTAGCATTGGGTTATTCTGCGTCTTTCATGGACTGAAACCCAAGCAGGACATTCCATTTTAATTGTAATGTGTTTTTTCCTTGCTACAATTCAAAATCCTCATTAACTGTGTAATAGACTGAGATCTAAACAGGATTAGTAAAAGTGGCAGGTGTCCCATGTTGGTCAAGACTTTACATTGTCTTGGGTGAAAGACTTTGCACAACAGAAGATGCCCAGTTGTAGGATGGCTTTGAAGGCCAACTATGTGGTTTGGTCAAGAGAAATTGTCACTAGTGTTGAAGCCTAAATTTCTTTAAACAATTCATCAATGGGAGCATTCGCCAGACAGTAGATGGGAGCATTTGCCAGACAGTCCTTCCAGAGAGTCAGAGTGAGTGTGCGAGATATTTCAGTGATGAAAGACATATTCCAAGTGTTGGACCAGCTCCCGATTCAATCAAGCTCTGTGGAGGGGAACGAGGCTGCCGACTGCCTATCTGAAAGATGAGGGTTGCGAAGGAGTGGGTTAAAGTGTCAGCAAAAAAATGAGGGTTTTCTGGAGAATCATAAAAATTGTTGATGAAGATGGGCCCAAGACAGTGCTGAGCACTCCACCCTCAGCAAGAAGAGCAGATGAGAGTATCCCATTGAGAGCCAGATGCTTCATAGTGTAGAAGAAGTCAGGAAGCCCTGACATAAGTTGGATGTGGATACCACAGACAGATTTTGGTAAGCAAGTCAGGGTGTGCCAGATTGTGTCAAATGCTCAAGCTATGCCAGTGACATCACCTATCAATTGTCTACAATCCAGCGCCTCTATCCATCATTGTGAGAGTAGCAGCAGCATGTCTTTGCTGGATTGGCCATGTCAGAAACCAAACTCATAGTCCAACATCAGGCCAAGAAAAAGATGGATTTAATGTTAATAATGTCAATAACGAAGGATCCATCCCATTTGTCTGTCAGTTTCGCATGGTTTCTCAAATAGTAATGCACGGATTTGGATGAAACTTGGTGGACAGGTTGGGTGTGCGAGAAGGACGAAATGATTATTTTGGTGAAGATCCAGATCCTGATACTACGATTTTATAAGTGATTCTTCACGATTGAGAGAAAGAACCAAAAACGATATAATTGCACAATATGTCAAAAAAATATGGACGGATTCGGACAAAACTTTGTGGACTGGTTTGTTTTGTGGACAAGGACCAATTGATTTCATTTTGGTGAATATCTGGATTGAGATCCAGATTTGATAAACTTTAAGTGGTTCTTCACCATTGAGAGAAAAGGACAAAAACTATACAAGTAATAAAAACATTTATTTTTAAATGTAAAAGGATGTAGGGATGTTCCTCCAAAAAGTATGTAAACATGGTTGGGATGGTCACAAGAAATGATCATGTGAAACTATCCCAATATCTTTCTTTGAATAATGGTTGGCTCCACACAAGACAGTGTGTGTGAGTGTGTGTGTGTGTGTGTGTGTGTGTGTGTGTGTGTGTGTGTGTGTGTGTGTGTGTGTGTGTGTGTGTGTGTGTGTGTGTGTGTGTGTGTGTGTGTGTGTGTGTGTGTGTGTGTGTGTGTGTGTGTGTGTGTGTGTGTGTGTGTGTGTGTGTGTGTGTGTGTGTGTGAGCGTGCGTGTGTGCGTGCGTGCGCGCGCGCGCAGGGGCGCGTGTGCATCGACTTTTCTTTAATTTATATACAATTCCACACCACTTGTCCAATCTCCATTTTTGTGCGCGCACGCACGCACGCACACACGCGCACACACACACACGCACACACGCACGGCTGCTTCACCAACGGAAATATTGAGGGAGAGTGGGAGAGTGGGAGAGAGGGCTGGGACACAGAGCAAGAGGGGTGGGACACAGAGCAAGAGGGGTGGGACACAGAGCAAGAGGGGTGGGACACAGAGCAAGAGGGGTGGGACACAGAGCAAGAGGGGTGGGACACAGAGCAAGAGGGGTGGGACACAGAGCAAGAGGGGTGGGACACAGAGCAAGAGGGGTGGGACACAGAGCAAGAGGGGTGGGACACAGAGCAAGAGGGGTGGGAAAGAGAGGAAGAGGGGTGGGAAAGAGAGGAAGAGGGGTGGGAAAGAGAGGAAGAGGGGTGGGAAAGAGAGGAAGAGGGGTGGGAAAGATAGGAAGAGGGGTGGGACAGAGAGGAAGAGGAGTGGGACAGGGGTGGGACAGAGAGAGAGGAGGGGTGGGACAGAGAGGAAGAGGGGTGGGACAGGGGTGGGACAGGGGTGGGACAGAGAGAGGAGGGGTGGGACGGGGTGGGAGAGAGAGTACGAGGTGAAGGAGAGAGGCGCGAGGGAATTTAACATCCATCCGAAAGACGGCACAAACATTGATGAATCCCCCTGCCTGTGAAGCACAGGATGAAAGTTTATGAAAAGCTGGGTTGAGATTTGAATCCAGGCTGGACAGCTTTAAGCGAGTGTGTGCACCTCTCAACTTTCCTGCCATGGTGTGGGGATTGATTGTTTTGTATTTTATAGCCAATGAAAACATTTTTCAATTCTCTCTTGAACTAATTGTAATCCTCTAACTTATTTTGCCTTCCTTACTCTGGAGATGTTAAGCACTCCAACAAACCGGTTGAAAAAAACTTTTAAAAATAAAACGTTAATTTTTTAATATGTTTCTATCTATGCCAAAGTGACGGGTCTTATAATGAAAGAATATCATACAAAAAAGGGAAACGTGGTGTGAAATAAAATTGCACCAGCGAGTGAACCACCACCTGATGCACCACCCGAGGTACCGCATGGCTAAATGCAGGCGAATGGGCCCTGAACTTTATTCAATTCGATCAATTTATTCAGTGACAGTGCGTATATTATAGAGCGCTCACCAAGTGCGTTAAGCACTCAAGCAAGCACTCTAACGAAATGGTTGATGAGGAACGGCTGGCTTGGCAAGGGATCAGCGATCGCCGATCGGTCATATAAACCCATGCACCCGGAAATACCCAAGCAATGTCCGAATTGGACAAATGAAGACTTTTTTAGCAGTCAGACCCGCTGCTAAAATAAATAAAAAAAATTTATTTTGAAATTCTGTTGAGATGAAGAGATTTTTGAGGTGATGACGTGCGGAAATGAAATAAAGCCATGAACACTGGCGTCTCCAGGCATTTATAATCATTGCAATGTACACAGCGATTCATATGTATGATGATCAGGCTTTTGATTTGATAATATGAGTGAGGAAAGTGAAATGAAAACTTTATCATGAAGAAACCGTTGCAGCCTGTTCCAAGTCAAGGCATTGTTGAGCAGGCCGAAAGAAAAATGGTGAATTAAGACACCAGCAAGCTGACAGAAGGCTAACAATTTTTTGATTTGGGACTTTTTTGGGGACTTCCAGTGAACACACTCGCTCCAACAATTTTGGGACTTCCGGTTCTGGGTTTGCAACAACGACAGGTTCTCTCAGTCGTCTCTGACGACTTTCTCAAAGTTAAGTTTCCGGTCGTTATTTGTCCCTTTTCAACTGTTAATTTTCTCACCTACATGTTACTGTGTGTGCCCAGTTTGGTTTTGTTTCTAAAGTCATGCTATTTTGTGAGTTTTCGTCGACCTTGTCGAAACGGGTTCCTTCAGGCCTACCCATCCTTCCCCTCGAGGTGTACAATCTTTTTTATTTGTATTCTCTCCCTATCACCTTCAATTTCTATTTTCCCCACTTTCCCAATGCCCCATCCCTCCCAACTAAACACTATGTTTCTTGTCTTATATTTAAAAGAAAAAAAAACGACCTTTCTCCCTGCATACTAATTAGTCCTGATCCTTCTTCTTCTTCTTCTTCCTCCTGCTGGCACACCATCTTTCTTCTATTTAAGCTGACCCACTCTCACCATTACCTTCACAATTTCTTCCTACAACCTTCCATTCCAGAATCTTACCTAATCTTCAAAAATCCATTAAAAGAATAATAATTTTCCTTGTATCCTTTCTATTGATACACTTCCTGTAACCACGTGTCTCTCTACCCTCTTCCTGATACTTTTCATCGATCCATCAGCTTCACTCTGCGTTTACCATTCCAAATTCACCATACACCTCCACGATTTTACTTCAACCTTCCCTTTTCCGAATATTATGCAATCCTTATTTAATATAAATAAATAAATTAATCCACTTTTTACTATACAACTCCCGTAGCCACGTGCTTCTCCCGTACCCATACTATCTGTTTCCACCCTCTGCGTTTAGCAATCCAAATTCACCATTAACCTCAATTTTTTCTACAACCTATCCATTACCTAATCAAATGAAAACTCTCTCAAAAAAAAGAAATAATAACAATGATGATAATAATAATAATAATAATAATAATAATAATAAAAACAATCTCTTATAATGCTTCATCTTCCTCTTTCACACGTGTAGTTCTCATTACTGTTTCATAATTCACCACTCTTCTTCTATTTCAAGACTGCTCTCAATTCAACCTTTCCCTCATACCTTGTCGAAAAAAAATCCAACTGTTACAACGTTTCTTCTCTCCATTCTCTTCATTCGCCTTAATTGCATCCATCAAGAAATGTCTTTAATCGCATTTCTGACCTTGAAATTTTAAAAAACCCCAGTTTGCAAAGAATGTTCGCTTTCAATCAACCATTCTTTTTTTCCAACTTCAGTCCCAACTCAGCCCTCTCACCCCTCACTCTCAAAGCAACCATCACACACTTCTCCCTCCAAGATTCCCTCTCACCTCTCTAAAAAAACTCCCCCCTCACCTTTCTCCCTCAACTCTCCCCACTCATCCTCCTCCCACCATTCACCCCCTCCCCTCCCATCCCCTGCACCAAAAGCCTCCTCCGCTCCCTCTTCAATAACAGTGTGGACCTCAAATATCCAGGGCCTTCGCTCAAACCTTACAGATCTTTCCATACAGTTTGCCACAAACAAAGCAGACATAATCTGCCTAACAGAAACTTTCCTCCCTCAAGACGTCTCTGACTCCCAAGTATCTCTCCTTGGTTACTCCCTCCTCCGGTCAGAGAGACCTGAGCCTCGTCCTGGTGGAGGAGTTGCTCTCTTCATCAAAGACTATCCCTCATTCCATGCATTGCCCTCACTCCGCCACAACCCCAGGAATACCTCAGGCTATGGCTTCCCCTCCAATCCCACCTCATGTTTATATGTGTACTGTACCGTCCACCAAACAGTGATGACTCCATTTGCACCTCATTATCCGAAAACATGGACCAACTTCTACCCTCTCATCGGACTCTCTCTGCCTCATATATGGTGACTTCAATTGTCATCCTGCCAGTTGACGAGGTGTAGGTACCCCTCTCACCTGTCATGGCACTTCAGCAAAAGACTTCTGCGACTCATTGGGACTAACTCAATTGGTCAACTTCCCAACCCGGATATCAACCAATGGTACTCTATCTCTTCTGGGTCTGATTTTGACAAATTTCCCTGAAAATATCTGCTGTTCTTCTACCGTTCCAATCGGTTCTTCTGATCATGTGCTTGTCAAAGTAAACATCTCTCTGGCTGCTACTAAAGAACCACCTCAGCGCCATTGAGTCTGTCATTTCACTTCGGTCAACTGGCAGGGTCTCCAAACAGCCATCAAACTTCTAGACTGGTCTCCCATCACGACTTTTTCCAACATCAACTCATCCTGGGAATTTTTCAAAGAAACTTCCTCTCCCTCATGCACAGATTTATCCCCCCTCGTCACTAGTTGTCCTACCCTTCATCCCGCCCATGATTCACTGAAGCTTGTGGTGAGGCAGTTGTCCTGAAACAACTTGCCTTTTTTTTTTTTTTGTATACCTTGGTGGAGGCTCGTATGAGAGCTATGCCTTTTCCTCATGGAAAGCAAATCCACCTGAAGGTAATCTCAGCTCCTTCCATAAAGCTCGGAACAATTGTGTATCCATCCTTAGGAGAGCCAAAAAACAACATATTTCGAAGCTCAAGTCTGAACTCTCAAACCTCTCTCCCCCATCCAAATACTGGTGGCGTCTAATCAAATCTGTTTCTGGTGTATGTTCTCCCTCCATCCCCTATACTATCTTACCTCAAATGGCCGCACTGTTGATGCCGCACGTGAAAAGGCTGAATGCCTAAACATCTTGTGTCAGAAACCCATCACTTTCTCTACCCACCTTACCCAGTTGCACCCAACTGTCCCTGTACTCTGTGTCCTTTTCTTCCGACAAAGTGGAGAGCTTGCTGTCAAACCTCTACTCAGATTCTGCAACCGGCCCAGATGGCATCAGCCCACGTGTCCTAAAAATCTGCTCCTCTGCTCTTGCTCACTCTCTCTCAGTTCTATTCACCCTCTCATTTGCTCAACGTCATCTGCGATCTGCTTGGAAATCAGCAAGCATTACTGCTCTGCAGAAAAAGGTGCAAAAACAGGAATACAGAAAAAAAACTACAGACCAATCAGCCTTCTCCAAATCATCAGCAAGGTTATGGAATCCATCATCGCTTCAGACATTAAATCCTTCCTCTTCTCCAATGGCTTGATTTCCAATCATAAATTTGGTTTCAGACCAGGTCACTCTACCCTGGATATGCTGCTTCTGCTCTCCCAACAATGGATGGAGGTCCTCAATGCCAGACATGAAATCAGAGCCATATCCCTTTTGCGCGTGTGAGGGGAGAGGAGACATATCGCATGCTTTGGACATGGTCTGGCACCCTGCCCTGCTCACCAAACTCTCTTCCTAAGGTATCCAAGGCCATCTCCACTCATGGCTCGCAGATTTCCTCTCCTTTCGCTGCAAACGTGTGGCCCTAAATGCAGTTCTTTCATCCCCTCTTCCTGTCCAGGCTGGAGTTCCTCAAGGTAGCGTTCTGGACCCAGTTCTTTTTCTGGTTTTCATCAATGATCTCTCCGACTCTCTGGAAAATCCTTTATCTCTTTGCTGATGACTCCACCCTCTGCCGTACCATCTGTCATCCCTCAGATCGGCAAAAAGCTTCTTCGCTCTCTGCAGATCTGGGTAAAATCACAAACTGATCCAATACGTGGAACATGTCTTTCAATCCTGACAAATCTCACTCTCACTATGTCTCTCTGAAAGGACCATATGGAACCCCCCCCCCATCTACTTTCACAACAATCCTCTGGAAGAAGTCCCTTCTTTCAAGCTTCTGGGTCTCACTATCTGCCATGATCTTTCCTGGGAAAGCCACATTTCCAACCTGGCCTCCAAAGCCAGTCACCGACTGGGAATCCTCCATCGTGCAAAGTCCTTCCTCGGCCCACCTGAGCTCCTGACCACATACAAATGGCCTTATTTAATTATCCTTCATCAAGGCATCATCCTTTGTTTTTGGGGTTTTTTTGTCTGCAGCCTGATGGAGTACTGCTCTCCCCTCTGGGCTGGTGCTCCTGCGTCTCACCTTTCTCGGCTTCACGCTGTGGAAACCAAGGCATTTTGGATTACTGGTATCTCCCGCGATTAATGCCAAGTCTTTGGGCCTCTCACTCTCTCACTGCAGGCAGGTCGGTGGTCTTTCTGTATTCTACCGTCTCCTCTCCAGTCTCGGCACCCCAGCCTGCTCTGTCTGCGATTTGTCCCCACCATATTTCCACAGGGCGCTGAAGGTCCACCAACAACCCCTTTCTGGTAAAACTACCAAAATCACGAATCACTGCTCACCTTCACCCTTTCATTCCTCTTTTTTCCTGCCTTTGGAATAAACTCCCTCATTCTGGTCAATCCCATTCTTCCCACCAGGCCTTCAAAACAGCTGTACACCACCACCTCTTATCGTCCCCCATCCAAATCCTCGATCTTTTATACCCCCGTTAATCTACCCCAAGCCCACCTACTTCAAATTCCCGGCTATCCTTCCTGAAAGTCCCTGTAATGTCCATCTTGTACACCCCATGTCCCCACCCCAACCCTCTCCCTTCCACAGAACTCCTAATGTCTCTGTTCCCCACTGTTTTGTCCTTCCCACTCCCGCCCCTCTTGCCTCATGCCCTCCTTGCTGTGAGTTGTGTTGCCTCTCATACGAGCCTCGACAAGGTATACAAAAAAAAAAAAAAAACAAAGGATGATGCCTTGATGAAGGATAATTAAATAAGGCCATTAATTTTCTTCAAAAGGGGTGTTTAAATTAACCCAAACACCCAATTTTCATTCCTGCAATCCCTCTGAGTTCCCTTAACCCTCTGGAGCCCACAAAATGTTCTGGGTGAACAAAAAAAACACCCCTGGGGCTCTAGAGGGTTAATATGTATGCAAAGTTTCAAGCCGCTAGGTTTCATGGTTTTGGAGTTGTGGAGGAGACACATTGACACATATTAGAGAGATAGAGATATCCATCGTTACAATCTTATCCTTCAAATGTAGCTCTGTCATGCTCCACACTTAAAATCTTTATTCTCCTCAGGGAGATAGTGGATATAAAGTAGACTAGTGAACATCCTTCTGCAGTTGGGTTACCTTCCCGAGGAGGTTGCTGGCAGGATTTGCACTCTGGCCACCACATAACATTTCACTCCACAAAACACACTGTAGTGTACATCGAGGTGGTGCTGAGGTGTCGTCCACCGGACGGCAGTCTCCCCGGGTCAAACTGAGGCGGTCCCTTCGGGCCGGTGCCTGGCATGTCCTATCCCTAAGAGATGGGGATGGGCCAGGCATCTGCCTGGGGGATGGCCAGATGGAGGCCGCTGGAGTACCGGCAAAAAGTGAATGCAGCGACACGCCGTGGCGTATGGTATGTATGTATGTATGTATGTATGTATGTATGTATGTATGTATTAAAGGTGGAATTAAAATCTCTTATTCACCAGGAATTTGGATTTTGGATCAAACGCCTTGTAATGGGCATGCGATGGATTAGCATTTTGGAATATGCCATTTTTCAGAAGGGGCTTTACATACAAGCTGCTGTCCCAACTGCATTCACTAATGAATGTTAAATACTGGAAAATGATATCTTCCAGAAAGAGAATCCATGTCCAAGAATCTGAAGATTTCCAAGCTTTGGAGAAGCTATTTCACTTATGATATTATCATACCGATGATTTATCGATACAATAATAAATTAATGTACAAGTTTACCTATTTTTACTATGGACTAAACCATTTCATAATCATCATCATCATCGTCAAGCTACGTAGGTGATATCTCTCAGGCAAAAATGTTGCAGTTAGAACTATAGTATATGAGAGTAATACTCCGACCTCAGATCGTAACAGATCGGTAACGGATCTGACTACAGTCTGCAGAGAATTACTACAGGAAAGGAATTCACTTTCCTCACTTATATTATAGAATGCCTGATCATCATACCGATGAATTTGGCTGAGCGCTTTTAATTCTGGATCACTCCATCACAGTTGATTTCTATACGAGGTATGAACGTGCACAAGGAACCAAGGAAGATTGAATCACTGTACCCACCAATGTTTGTCTAGCTTTATATTAAATGTCTGTGTCGTATCTGCCTCCAACACAGTCTGTGGAAGAACATTCCAATATTCAAAGTCTGTTTAATAAAACAATTAGTTCTTGCATCTCATCATCGATCATCTTTCAAGAGTTTGAGTGGATGACCTCTTGAGTGGATGATTAATCTTATTCCATTTCATTTTTTCATGGGTTCTAGCAAACAATCACCTACTGTTTGCAACAGATATCATTGTATCTTTTGTATCACAACCTAAAAGCAGACACATTGACATCTGAAAAAGACAGCGTGCTGAAAGATAGAATGTCATCCACCAGCACTTCATCAGAACAGCAGTTTGTTTGGTTTAACCTTGTTAGGGCTCAAACCCAAAATAGAAAGCTCAATATCATGGTGCTGGCATTCTGCCCAATTATCCTGAATAGTATTATATTGTAAATAAAACTCTCTCCTTGTGCGATGACAAAAAAAAAAGACACGATGCATTTGTTATAATGAAATAAATTTGATAAGAAAAATGACTTTTAATGAAATTTCTTGAAACTAGTGTTCCTTATAAAGAGATCACAGTGTATATTTTTGTCTTACCTGCAGCATTTATTTGATTTCTCTTCAAGAGTTTATATCAATTAAATATTAAACTGATATTTAGGAAGCTGTTAGGTTTTTTCCAAACCTTTTACAAATTATCTTGAATGTTAAGCTATCCCATACTTTTTACAGAAGGTCAGGGTGCTCGCTAAAAGTCGTGAACATTGTTTGCTGAGAACCAAACCTGGACAGGTAACCCACTCCATCGCAGGTGGTTCGGGCAGGAATGTGAAACATGACCAAGGGGTCAGCACCCAATGGCATCCTCATTACTCATGCAAAAGACGTCACGGGATCTTTAACATCCAACAGAAAATGCTTTGCAGATGGGGCACCCAGTTTAATGTCCAGCCAAAAGACAGTGCACTCTGATGAAATTCCCTGCCTGCAAAAACATCAGGGTGACAGTGGAGATGGAGTAGGAATTGAACTGAAACAAAACAGCTCAAAGGTGAGTGCACCATCTCTGAGCTCTCCCGCAAGCTCACATAATTATAATAACTTAGATTAAGCCAACACAGAAAAAGGGCCACTTCACAAGCACACGATATACTGAACATCAAATATCATATAGTACTCGATTGGTGTTTCTGCTGTATCGCCTCACATCCTACCATACACTTCAGTTCCATCCAGCAGAAAATTATCTTAATAAAAACTTTGCAATTAAGTCAGTCACACAAAATTGAACTGGTCATCACACTTCATAAATCTTCTTCTTCTTCTTCTTCTTCTTTCGGCTGCTCCCGTTAGGGGTCGCCACAGCGGATCATACGGATGATCCGCATAGTGATTTGGCACATGTTTTATGCCGGATGCCCTTCCCGACGCAACCCTGGTCGCATGTTACGACACAGAGATATGGTACACCTATTTTAACCGGGGTATACACCGGCCCAGTATACTGGTACTCATTTCGCCGACCTCGGAAGGATGACAGGCTGAGTCAACCCCCTGGTGTATTAATTCAGTGGCCCAACGGGGCTTGAACTCAGGACCTCTTGGATCCCAAGCCGCTGCCCTAACCACTGCGCCAACACCAGGCTATCACACTTCATAAATGTGTACCGTATTATTGTCAAAACATTTTAAGTGCTTCTAAAGTATTAATTCAGCAGCAAAACTGCTGCCATTAATGATCAAATAATAACGGTACTGATTATTAATAATAAAGTGTACAAATATAAAGACAGCCTTCTGAACATGACCTACCTGCCGAGCTCAGGAGACGATGGTAGTCCGTAGCACATGATGCTCTTCCAGCTCCCTCCGTCTCCACTCCATCCAGCCCTAGATTTAGGGGTTCTTCATCATATCGTTGCCAATTACTGACTAGTGTACGCCTTGAAAACCGTCTTTCTATTTCCTCTTCTTCTTCTTCATGTTGCTCCTCAGTTTTCTGTACAATAAAAATAAATAGAGCTGCATCAAAATAAACAGAAGGAAAATTTGGCCAATTACCGGTATAATAATACCTCGCTTAGCACTCAGTACCGTAAGCGATCCTGGAAAATGCACTAAATGGGGTCATCATACCACTGTTGATTTGTAGATGCATTCCTGACAATGTTATTTCTTACACACAAGCCATTTCTGAGGGCTTCATTAGGGTATCGATAATAGCGCTAATAATACAGATGGTAAACATATTGTTGCGGTTGCGGGGGTAGATGGAGGAATAAAATAGAGAAGTTAGGATTGAATAGAGTTGTTTGGTCTGTGGACATGTAGGAGACATCTCAATATAATTAAGTAGGGAAACTATGAGCTTAAGTGTTACATGCCACCACATGGGGGGTAGTGTAGTGTCAATTAGATAGGGATTAAGAATGAGTTCCCCCAGTACGTGATTGCCCCCCTGTAACCTATTCCTAAGTCGCATTTACAAGCGAGCCAGGTGTGCCGAGCAGGTCGAGGCCCCACCTTCCTGGGTTTCGTGTGAGCAAGCCACGCCCCGGAGGAGAAAACAGGGATTCGGTGTGATGTCAGTCAGAGTTGAGAGATTGGGAGAGCGCATGCAGGATGTCAGTGTGAAGAGGGGTTGAGTGCGGAGTGAGGAACACACGTAGATAGGAGATGTCGAGAGAGAACGTAGTTAGGAGATGGCCTGTAAGAACAGGGCTTTACGGCTGGCTTTCCTTCGGCACATGAAGAAGACGGCACGATTCTTGTATTCGTGTTGAGGCGATTTGACTCGTGTGGTGAAGCAAGACGGTTGGGTTTGGACGTGAGGAACAGACCCTGACCCTCGTGGATGTCAAATAGCAGGTCGGTGAGGACAATCGACGCACGAAGCAGCTGCACAGGGTCTCTGAGCCTTGGTGTTGAACACCGCTCACAAATTGCCTGAAATACGTTTGTCCCGCTACGAGAGAGCGACTTGGCACCATTTTGCGCACATCTACATGTACAAATACAAGTGCCTTGATTCCAAGTTCCACAAAGCTAAGTGCCAAGCCAAGTGCCATCTCGGGGCCAAGCTAAGTGCCAGAATGAAAGGAGGGATTTTCTTTTATTTTGTTTCCCCTTGTCTGTATTTAAGTCTGTGTGTAGAGGCGCCTTGACTTTGAGTTTAATTTACCTCCCATATTTATAATTATTCCATTTATAATTACCCTTGTAAATATTCCTATTGTCATTAAATACCGTGTTCATTTTAAGTTGCTTTGTCCATGTATTTGTCGTGGGGTTCGAGTATAAACCCCCCTGTGCGTCCATTTCTGTGCCCCCATTGAACCGCCATTGCGCCCCACCCTTCCTCTGTGCGTGATAATCTCTGAGGATCAACGTGTCCACCTCCTATTAATAAGGAAAAGACCGCTCAAGCGCCTGGGTTGGCGGTGTTAACCACCCGTCACCACAATTTGGGTTGGGGGATTAACCTTGGTCGCCAGCGCCGCGACAATATATTATAAATAAAAATAATATTTTTCTCATAATAACATGAGCAAGTATTAACAAAAACATAAAATATGTACAAACAACAAAAAAAGCACAAGCCGGTAGGCGACGAGGGATTCGCTAGGATCGAAGCGCTGGATACGATGCTTTTCATTCTGACCGATCCACCGACGAAGATTCATTGCCAAGACGTATTGGTTCACATACAATTGTTCCTCTGCCTGGCAAGATTTTTCCTATTGCGTATTTTGCCAACTGGCACTCCTCATAAAAAATGACGGTAAATAGACACCCGATTTTTGAAGGACTACCATTTGAAAAATAAAACCTCAATCAAAAATCGGCTCAAGCAAAATTTTCTAAATATCTCGAAGTGTTTAATTCCGGTCTCGTTTCTCTCCATTCAAAACTGAAGGACAAGTATTGAAATACTGTACACGGTTTTTCGGCCGCTGCACAGCAATGGGTGGTTGCTGGGCAACGAAATTCAAATGCGCACATTCCCAGCACATATTGCAAACGTTGGCAAAGTTTCATCGAAATTGGTTCGCTGGTTCGTGCTGTGGAGCCTCGCGTTGCAGACACAGACACAGACACAGACACAGACACACACACACCGAAAACCCGACAATAAGGGATATCTAGCATATATAGCGAATCCAATAATTGCCATCACTCCTACTCCTCCAACATGGTAGTGGTGGGAAATAATGTGGGAGGAGGCTCAACCTGCTACAAAATGAAGGCGGAGTAAACAGCGCTGATTGGCTCAGAGTGTGTGCATGCAGTACACACAATGGTGGTGGGTGTGTTTACTCGATGAGTGGCTGTATGATGGATTTTCTTCATTTTTGGGGTTTTTAGTATAAAAAAAAATTCTCCAGGAAAAAAAAAACCCATAATGAATCAGCATTCTATGGGGCAACGTTAAGTGAGGTATTGCTATTTATAAATTTGCATTGTTTTAACGATACATGTTCCAACAGTTCACCAATTTCTGGTGTCAAATAGCCATATAGCGAGCTAAACACAGATTCTTACATGCCTGTGAATGCATCATCTAATTATGTTATTGTGAAACAGCAGCATGGCTTTCAACTCTTGATGGTTGTTTTTGGCAATTCAGGTCAGGTCAGGTATGGGAGCATGTGCCAGAACAGCGCGTCGCGGCGTCCACTTTCCGCCGGTACTCCAGGGGCCTCCGTCTGGCCATCCCCCAGGCAGATGCCTGGCCCATCCCCATCTCCTTGAGATGATGGTCAACCTGCTGCAACCACGAGGCACGTGGTCGGCCCACTTGCCTCCTCCACTCATGAGACTCCCTCGCCGAGAGAATCTGGTAAGCAGGATCAGCGTCAGGAAAACGAGCCACATGTCCATACAGCCGCAACTGACGCTCACGGACTATGCAGGTAACAAATCTCATCCGAGTCTCTCTCAGCAACCGCTCGTTGGACTCAAAATCTGACCAGCGATAGCCAAGGATTCTCCGAAGAGACCTGGTACCAAAAGAATTAAGTCTCCGTCTCAGATCCTTGGTCAGAGTCCAAGTCTCGCATCCATAGAGCAAGACTGGAAGTACCAAGGACCTGAAGACTCGGACTTTCGTCCTCCTGCACAGGTACCGGCAGCGTCACACCCCATGATCCAGTGAATCCATGACTCCCCAGGCCCGACCCAGACATCTATTGACCTCTGACTCGCAGCCAGCAGAGACATGAATATCACTGCCAAGGTAAGTGAATCTCTCCACGACCTCAACATCCTCACCACAAACAGGCACAGACAGGACAGCAGCATCCAAGATGTCACCGAAAGCCTGGATCTTAGTTTTGACCCAAGAAACCCGTAATCCCAGCGGCTCCGACTCCTCATTCAGCACCTCGAGGGCCCCCAAAAGGATGTCTAAAGTCTCCGCAAAGATGACTGCATCATCTGCAAAATCAAGGTCCGAGATCTTGACATTCCCAAATGATGCACCGCAACTTGATCTCTCAGACATCCTCCTGAAAATCCAGTCCATACAAGTGCTGAAAAGTGTGGGGGCCAGTACACATCCCTGACGAACTCCAGTAACAACTGGAAATAAGTCAGAGATGGTACCACCACACTTCACAGCACTCTCAGTACCAGAGTAGAGTTCAGACATCAGATCGATCAGTTTGGGTGGCACCCCACGAAGACCAAGAATCCTCCAGAGGACATCCCGATTCACTGAATCGAACGCTTTACAGAGATCAACATAGGCTGCAAGCAGCCCCTGCCGAAACTCTCGTCTGCGTTCGGTGAGGAGATCGTTTTGGCAATTCCAGGAGGAGATCTCCAATTCTAAGGAGAAATGTCTTACTTTGAGCTGGTAGAATAACATTGCCTCATCAGTTACAAGCAAAGATATGGAAAAAACCATTGACAACGAAGTAGCATTTGCTGTTACCATCAAGCTATTCAATCTGGGTCTGTCCACACATTATCAACATCATGATACAATTTTTCCACCATTATTGGTCACTGGGGCTTAGCAAAGAGCACCTTAAAAACACTTATCAAACAAGAGTTTTCTTTGTGTGAAGTTTAAGGTGGTGAAGTAATATTCGATCCAATCACATTGATGTACCATCCTCCCGACATATCAGATGTTGCCTTGTACTGCTGTTGTACAAAAACGTGAGCCTTTTTGATGTTTATAGTCCGGGAGCCAACCGATCAAAATTAAAAAAAAATTGCCCGGTCTGCTATAAAATTTTTGTGTTGATTTTCATAAAGAGACACCCTTTGAGTATATGAAAACCAATGTTGGCAATGGTGAAACTCTTGCGCAACAACACAGTCAACACTTTTGCGAGCCCCCTCTGATAACACAATGTTGGCAAAAGCGAAGATGTAGGATGGGGGTAGGGGCAATTCATATTGTCCTAAAATCATAACCACTAAACCTATATACACAAATGACCCCTCTTATTAAAGAGGAGTTCATTTCCTATATCACAATTGGTGTAGATTTAACCTACCTACAATTGACAAGGTTATATGTCAAACAACAAAAGATTTATGCAACTCAGAAATGCTTGACTATCAATGGGGTCAGGAACAAGAACATACTTTTACATGCCATGGTTTTAAGGAAGATAAAATTAGAAATGGATTAACACAATATTGTGACATGAAACATCCTCTTCAGAGGAAGAGTCACTCTCTGAAACAACTCCACCACATGAACCTCTCTGACGAAGGCATATGCATGTCACTCAGCAAGGCACAGCAGCCTTTTTGCATGAACATCGTTTCAGACATTTGGATAATTTGCACATGCAAGACACCGTTTTGTCTATGTTTGGCTTGGCTGGCTTAGACATGAGAATTGGGACCAGTTTTCCATTGATAAGGGTTCTGCCAAATGTTGTGGCTGGGGGAAGTGCTCGGTCACTGAGATGTGCACGTCTATACAGAAGCAATTGATATAATGCTCTTAAAACAAGGAAGTAAAACGCATCTTCTGTTGCTGGCAGTGACCTAAGGTCTAATTTTGAAGAGACAAACATATGCTGCCTGAGGGTATCCAAACAGCTGAACCCTTTTTGGCCATGCAGAGCAGTCCAGTATACTCTGGCCTCATCAATGACACATTCTGTTGCTGCCATTTCACTATCTCTTCCAAAATCAACAAGGTGGGGAAGGTTTCCTATCAGTCCCAGAGAAACCTGTGCCGCTCTTCTTTTCACAGGAACACAGGCATCATCCCAACTGACTGGAAGAGGGGCCTTGTTGTCCCTCTCTGGAAAGGGAAGGGTGATCGCCAAGACTGCAACAACTACCGAGGGGTGACGCTGCTCTCAGTGCCGGGCAAGGTCTTTGCTCGGATAATTCTTGATAGGGTTCGCCACCATCTGCTTGAGCACCAGCGTCCAGAGCACTCAGGCTTTACACCAAAGAGGTCAACGATTGACCGTATCCTTGCCCTTCGTGTCCTCACCGAACGCAGACGAGAGTTTTCGGCAGGGGCTGCTTGCAGCCTATGTTGATCTCTGTAAAGCGTTCGATTCAGTGAATCGGGATGTCCTCTGGAGGATTCTTGGTCTTCGTGGGGTGCCACCGAAACTGATCGATCTGATGTCTGAACTCTACTCTGGTACTGAGAGTGCTGTGAAGTGTGGTGGTACCATCTCTGACTTATTTCCAGTTGTTACTGGAGTTCGTCAGGGATGTGTACTTGCCCCCACACTTTTCAGCACTTGTATGGACTGGATTTTAGGGAGGATGTCGGAGAGATCAAGTTGCGGTGCATCGTTTGGCAATGTCAAGATCTCGGACCTTGATTTTGCAGATGATGCAGTCATCTTTGCGGAGACTTTAGACATCCTCTTGGGGGCCCTCGAGGTGCTGAATGAGGAGTCGGAGCCGTTGGGATTACGGATTTCTTGGGTCAAAACTAAGATCCAGGCTTTCGGTGACATCTTGGATGCTGCTGTCCTGTCTGTGTCTGTTTGTGGTGAGGATGTTGAGGTCGTGGAGAGATTCACTTACCTTGGCAGTGATATTCATGTCTCCGCAGGTTGTGAGCCGGAGGTCAATAGACGTCTGGGTCGGGCCTGGGGAGTCATGGATTTACTGGATCATGGGGTGTGGCGCTGCCGGTACCTGTGCGGGAGGACGAAAGTCCGAGTCTTCAGGTCCTTGGTACTTCCAGTCTTGCTCTATGGGTGCGAGACTTGGACTTTGACCAAGGATCTGAGACAGAGACTTAATTCCTTTGGTACCAGGTCTCTTCGAAGAATCCTTGGCTATCGCTGGTCGGATTTTGTGTCCAACGAGCGGTTGCTGAGAGAGACTCGGATGAGATTTGTTACCTGCATAGTCCGTGAGCGTCAGCTGCGGCTGTATGGACATGTGGCTCGTTTTCCTGATGCTGATCCTGCTCACCAGATTCTCTCAGCGAGGGAGTCTCATGAGTGGAGGAGGCCAGTGGGCCGACCACGTGCCTCATGGTTGCAGCAGGTTGACCATCATCTCAAGGAGATGGGGATGGGCCTGGCATCTGCCTGGGGGATGGCCAGACGGAGGCCCCTGGAGTACCGGCGGAAAGTGGACGCAGCGACGCACTGTTCTGGCACATGCTCCCATACTTGACCTGACCTCTTCTTTTCCCCTTCTGAATGGGTAGCTCACTGTGTCACATCCACACAACACATATGTGCACAGAAGTGTAGCTGCGACATCAAGAGGATTTTCTGGTACTTCTTGCTCAACACTTCTACCAGCTCATGAATAGGTAGGTATTGATTCTGCCGTTGTATCCAGAGTTCTTGCAATGTGTTCAAGCAGCAGAAGTGATATATACACAGCATAATTATGTCTGTATCTGTTGCATGCACAACAGCTCGATGGTGATCAAGATATTCCACACAATATGCAAGATGAGCAATAATCCTTGTGTCTGCCTCTTCATGTTCTTCACAAGGTAAGTCCAGAACTGAACTTGATGCTGATGTGATGGAAAGAGTGTGACCTTTGTTTTCCATCATACCACCAAGAATGATGGTCACTCCATCCGGAATAGCTTCAGGACTCTCACAAAGGGAAGTGCCAATGAAGTTCTGAAGATTTCCTTTATTTCTTGGATTCTTCATGAGTAAATTCCAGTCCGGAATTTCTAGACTCTTGGATGGTGAGAATTGTCTTGCCTGGTCTGTCTGGTTTCTCCTCTGCTGCTCATCACCCTTCAAAGTATGGCTATCATCAAAATCATACTGATCACCAATGATGTTGACACAGTTGCACATTTCAGGTTTCAACTGCAGGAGCTTGCGAAGATACAGCTGGGGAAGTTCACCAAATGTTTTCACACCCATTTTTTTGGTATTTATTTACAAATGCCATTGTGTCTACCAGATAAACTGTGTATAGGTCACTCTGTGGTAATGATGGCAGCTGTAAAACAACATCCTGCTCAGCTTCAGCAATTAGCACTGCCACGAAATCAGACTTGTTGCCTTTGCGCATTACAACCCCCTGTGCTAAGCGTGGATCAACCTCAAACAGGGATGATGGGTAGTCTGTCCACTCATGGGAAAATGCAATCTGTCTTGTGACTGGGTCGGCATCTCGATAGAAACACAGCACACGTGTAGCTGCAGTCTCATCTTGATAGATCCTGATTAAACTCTGTTGCCTTGATGGGTTTGATTTCTTCTGTGAGGAGAAAGTTACCAGCTTCAGTGGTTCAATCTTAATAGAGACCACCTCTTCTGCTTTCATAATGGCTTCCATGCCCTTAGCTTGAGCATGGACCAAGTCTTTTGAAGCATCCTTCTCACCAGTTGCTCTATTGAGCAGATCCACTTGGTTGTTACACTGGAATGGGTTTATCATCTGCTGGCATATCACTTTCTTGATCTCCTCAACATGCATATGTTCTTCTGTTGCCTGCTTATGTGTTTCTCCATGATGAGTAGATTCCTGTTGGCCTAGATTAGCCATAGACTTTATGTTCTCTGATACAGCTGTGAGAAATGGTGCTGTCTTCACATATTTATCTCGAGCAGCTGGTGCCTGAGATATGCCTTTGAACAGAGATGTCTTCCCTTCATTGTTGTATGTCTGCTCCAGGGCCATGTCACTCCAAACACCATTGAATTTTCCTTTGGAAGAGTGAACTGTGAAGTACCCAACCTGGATCCAGCAAACCTTAACCGAACTGTGTTCAATAGAGTAAGAGGATTTTGGGGGTAGGGGTAACTTTGGTTGACAAAAATGTTAATTTTCTCTTTAAAAATTGATAGAACTCAATCAAATTTGCTGTTTTAATTAGCCATGGATACCATGTTCATATCACATTAAGAGAAATTAGTATTCTAATGCAGCATCTGCCTATGATAAGAAAAGTTCTAAAGGCCATCTTCAAAAAACGTTATTTTTAAGGCATTTTTCACAAAATTATGTACTTTTACGAGGTTTACTTCCACAAAGGCAATTTTTTTTTTGTCATTTTACAATGCACTGATTGAATTCTTACATTTAGTTCACATTTATTTTTAATGAATGTGATTTTTTAATTTTTTTAGAAATTTTATTGACAATTACTGTTTTATCAAATTTTTCAAATCTTCCTCAAACAAAAACGTCCGCCAAAATTTTTCGCAAGAGCTTATGAATTGCCAACATTGGTTTTCATGAACTGCAAACATATATCTAAACATCCTGGGGGTGTAAAATTTTATAGCAGAGGCTGTAAGGTCCAACCCTAAAACAGCCTCGTACACAGGTTGGCTCCCGGACTATTAGAGCTTTTCTAAAGACTAATATCTGACCCCAACATAATGTCGCATCAAAGTCCCAGCCAATGTAGATACTCTGCACCGTGGGTTTGTACAATCCCTGCGAATGACTGAAACAATGTTTGCCAAATTCACACTGCGTTCAAAATTACCATTACCATTTACAATCCCCAATGATCACCCAAATGCAAGCCAAAACTGGGGGTTGGTCACACGTGGGAGGGCAAAAGGCAGGAAGATGTTTCTGATAGTTAAAATGTTTATTGTAATAAATATTGGGTGTTGTGCAAGGAACAAGACACTAATGACTACAAATATCAGACCTTCACTCAAAAGAAACAAGAAAAGGGGAAGAAGGAACACGCAAATTTATGGACAATGAAAAAAAACTCGTACAAAAAACCAGTGAGGAGCCATGAACATGGAACAGACTCAAACTGGATAATGGAGGAGCAGGCAAGGACTTTGTAGGCATGAACTGTTCTTTGGTCCACCTTAATGGTGGCTTGAGCAGGGTCAGGTCATGCAGGATGGCTGGAGCGATGATGAGGAGTCTCTGAGGCTGCCCGAACTCCAACTCTCCTGCTGTCCCTTATCCTCTCTCGGTATTTGTCCTCCGAGACCCCACCCTTCTGCACGGTGGGTCTTCTGGCCCTCTCTCTCAGTACACGGTGGGCCGTAATTGCCAGCCACTTCTGGGGGGTGGTGCTGTTATGGGGCCGGGTCTCGGTGGCGAGCACGACCGCTAGGGGGAGCGGTAGAGTCGGCTCCACCGAACACCCAGAATTTAGGTCGTACCTTTCAGATAAATCCCTAAGGTCACGGGTCCCTTATCAGACCGAAGATCGCCACTAGGTCGACCACGTGGGATAGGGTCAATTGCCAATTTCAATATACTTAAATACCCACGCAGTCTAACTACCGGGGAACTACACCCTCGGCCGACTCTGTCCAATCCGAGTCGCAGGTAACGGCTCGGATCCGGCGTAACCGAGCGGAGTTACCAGAGCCGCGCTGGACCAAATGAACAATTTGCTGCTTTGCAATTTTCCAACACACACCATGCTAAGCCAATGAAAGAACACAGAAACGAGCTGGTACATTCAACAAAAAGGGGAATTTATTAACAATAGTCAGGGGCGAGGGAAGCACGTAAGGGAAGAGTTATCCGAATATAGCAAGGCAAATAATGCAAAAGGAACATAGGCACTTAACAGTTTCTACTTATCAGACGCGGCCACGGGCACACACGCACACACACACACACACACACACACACACACACACACACACACACACACACACACACACACACACACACACACACACACACACACACACACACACACACACACACACACACACACACACACCTAGAAATGGACCATGGCGGGTCTTTATTGAAGGCTTCCAGCTTGAGGAAAGGTGAGCTGGAGAGCAGAGCTAGCTTGGACCTGTCCGCCTCGTGCGGTCTTCGACGTTCTGGCTCAGCGGGACTCGAACCAGCAACAACGATGCCACTCCAAACACCAGGGACGAAGGGTGAAGGACGGACGCCAACTAGCACGAGGGCGGACAAGGCAGCGAGCGCCAGCAGGCAAGGCGAGGCGATCCGAGACGATCTGGCAGGCAAACCCCAACTGCCCCCAGTCGAATCGCGCCGATCAATGATATTCACTCCCCATCCAGGGGGAGGGGACTCCCTCTCGTAACCCCCCCGCCTTACTGGATGGTTTTGGCGCGCGATCCGCTTGTTGCCCGTGATTGGCCAAAAGGGGCGCCAAATCCGCTGATTGGACCGGGGGGCATGGCGGGCCGCCCCTCAAATAGGAAGATGAGTAATATTGTCCTGCGTTGGCTCCCATTGGCCGAACGACAGCAAACTCGCTCGCATCTCTCTGATTGGTCGAGAGACGCCAAGTCCTTCATTGAACTCCGCCCACCGCGAGCGTTATGGCATCAAGATGGAGCGAGGCGAAGGTGTTGTTGTTGTTGTTGTAGTTGAAAATGTAAAAGAAAACCCTGACTATAAAAATAACTCTGCAGAGCACGAACATTTAATCACCCATTAAACAAAGGGACGGGACCCTGACTATAAACACATACTTACCGATATAACTGATCTTTGGGACCTGAATGTTGAGTGCTCATGGTTTCAAAATTTGTAACAGTGCCACATGATCCGACATCCTGCCCCTCTCCAAGGCTCTTCAGTCGAATATGCCACCATGGGTTGCAATCCGCCGGCCAAACAGTTCTTGATGGTGCCATTCAATGTACCATTGCTTTTCAAGCCTGCCATTCAAAGGCCTCCCCTGTACAGGACGGACATGATACAACCTGACTATACTGATCGAAGATTGCGATCATAGCATTCTCGGTGCACATATTACACGTGGTGCACATATTACCTGACAGACCCCTAATCAATACTAACGTGTGTGTGTGTGTGTGTGTGTGTGTGTGTGTGTGTGTGTGTGTGTGTGTGTGTGTGTGTGTGTGTGTGTGTGTGTGTGTCCGCTGTTTCTCGACAACCACCAGTCCGATCTAATTGAAACTTACCAGGTATATTGCTGAGGACCTGAGTATGTGCCTTTTCAAGGTTTGATATTAATCAGACAAGTGGTTCCCAAGTTATGGCCATTTATTTACCAAACCTATGACAGGACACGTTGCTGCGAAGGCGTGGCCGATGGGGAAAGAGCGCGTTCCCCATTACGGGTTGCAACGTATGGACTTCCGGATAGTGATGACTGTGTATTCTAATAATTTCTCGATTTCTTATGTGCATTTATAGATAAACACAATGCCCCAATCCAGTCGTCGTTTACGAGAGCGAAGGAACGGCCTGTGTGGTTGTTTGAAAGTTGTTTTTTTGGGCACGTACAGCCACGCACGTACGGGCACGCGAGAGCGAAGGAACAGCCTATGTGGTGGTTGTTGTTTCTGGCACGCAGTTTGAAAGTTTTTTTTTTGCACGTACGGCCACGCGAGAGCGAAGGAACGGCCTGTGTGTTTGTTGTTTCTGGCACGAGGTTTGAATTTTTTTGTTTTTTTTGCACGTACGGCCACGCACTAGTTTTTAATAAATTCGTTTAAAAATAACTCGAAAAACATGTTTTCACTCTGTTATTATGGGGTATTTTGTGAAAAATCGGTGAAAAAAAGTAAATGAATCCATTTTAAATTCAGGCTGTAACACAACAAAATATGACAAAATTTGAGGGGTGTGAATACTTTCTGAAGCCACTGCATGTTGAGATTGTCATGGGTGCAGCGGTTAGTTTAATTCCCCAACCAAAATTGTGGTGGACCGGCAGTTCACACCAACCAGGCCTGGATTGCCGGGCAGTTTTCCTTCAGAGGCGGACACGTGATCCTCAGACATCATCGCACGCGCGGGAGTGGCATTGGCGGCACTGGCGGAGCGACGGAAGCAGAGATGGATAAACAGCACAAGGGGTTTATACTCAAACACCATGACAAATACACGGACACAGCAACTTAAAATAAACGGGGAGATTTAATGAAAATATAAATATTTACAAGGGTAATTCAAAATGTAATAATAATAATAATAATAATAACGTGAAGTAAATTAAGCCGAAAGTCGAGGTGCCACAACACACGGACTTTGATACAGACAAGGGGGAAAGAAAATAAAACAAAAGCAAATCCTCCCTTTATTCTGCCACTTAGCTTGGTCCAGAGATGGTCTTTGGGAAACTTTGGAATCAAGGTGCTTCGTCCTGCATGGGTAGACGCGCCCAAAATAGGGCCGAGCTGCTCTGGGTTGGAAATGCATGTGAGGCAATTCGTGAAGCGGTATTCAACGGCAAGGCTCAGAGACAGCCGTCTGGCAACCTCGTTGATCGTGCTTGCCGATACACTCTCTGCAGAATGGCACCGCTTCCTTCGGTGACATACATGAGGCTTTGAGGTCCGTCTCTCACGACCAGCCAAGAGTCGATGGCCAACGTCTTGCTCAGTACGCGAGCCAATTCACAGCATGACACGAGAATCATGCAGCCATTTTGTCATGCTGAGATGAGAGCAAAGCAAGATCCTCCGTCCCAGCCACGTTCCTCTCACAACTATTACTGTGAACCTCACCCTTCTTCCACCTCTGGGTGTGGCTTGCTGGCACAAAACCCGGGAAGGCAGGGCCTCTGCCTGCTCGGCACGTTTTTCTTGCTTGTTGTTATCATTGGGGTTGTTATAAAACGCAACACCTTCATGGCAAGCTTGTAAATGCAAAAACGTAGGAATAGGTCACAGCGGGGCAATTACATAATGGGGGAACTCATTCTTAATCCCGATCCAATTTTCACCGGACCACCCCCCATGTGGTGACACACAACACTTAAGCTCACGGTCTCCCTATTTATTTACATCGAGATGTCTCCTACACGTTCACGGCCCAAACAATTCTATACAATCCTAACTTCGCTACGAAATTCCTCCATCTCCCCAGACAACCGTAACAATAAATATAAGAATTGGAGTTTTTTTTAAATAAAGTATGATCATTTTCACTGGCATATAACATGACTGCAGTAAGTAGTTTCAGGCAGAACTGATAGCTTTTAAGAAGATACCAACATAGCAAGACAAATATAGATATACACCCGAACTTAGAGGAATTCTTTTTCCAAAAATGGTGTCGGAATTTCTCCATTGGTAGAGGTCAGTTGTTAAACCACATGCACGACACTATGTGTACAGGTGGAAATTGCAAGTTGTTTACCCACCCAGGCATGGGAGGTATGGGGGAGGGAGGCTTATTTTATGTCCATGGCCTGGCCCTGGATATCTCGAGCACATTTGAAAAAAGATTCCTTCAACATCCAGTTAACGATCAGCACTGCATGGCAAGTCGGCAGAAAAATAAGTAGAGGAAGGGTGGATGATGTCAGTTGTCAGGAGCCGGTCACAGTGCACCAAGCCTCGTACAACCAATCAGCAGCATCTCATGACTCATCCACACTTGCTTTGTCTGGGCATTTATTTGATGTAAATAATGTAACTTGTTTTGTTTGTTTGTGCAAATCAAAAAAGAATTTGACCATGCACTTCCTGGGTCCTTAGTAATGAAAATGGTCCCATTCGTTTTTTTTCATATTATTAAACTTTGTGCGACCAGCGGTTTAGGAGATGCAAAATGGAAGGTGGGATGAATGCATGCGCACACACACACGCACGCACGCACGCACGCACGCACGCACGCACACACACACACACACACACACACACACACACACACACGCACGCACGCACGCACGCACGCACGCACGCACACACACACACAGGATTTTATTACGTACATGTTTAAACACCTCTACGCTCATGTTTACATCAGGCTGGCAGGATGGTCCTGAGATACGCAAACTCACCTCTAAGCTGTCTAGCCTGAGTTCCAATCTCGGCCCAGGGTTCCAAACTGCCAACCTGGAGGTTCACAAGCAGGGGAAACCCGGTGTTTGCCTGGTTAGGATAGCTGGCTAAGGATCTTAGGGTCATTAGTTCAAGCCCCTGTTAAAAACCGTTGAATTAACACCAGGTAGGTTGACTCAGCCTGCCATCCTTCCGAGGTGGGTGAAATGAGTACCAGCGTGCTGGTAACAGGGGGAATTGCATCAGCATCACAGCTGTGCCCCCAGGAAATGATGCAGCCAAGCAGCCACAGAATGCATACGAATAAATAAACAAGCAGGCAGATTTATCAATGAGTGCACCCTCCCTCAGAGAGACATTAAATGGGAGCCCAGTCTGCTGACATGAGTTGGTGTACGTTAAAGAACCCATGGTGTCCTTCACAATGGTGAGGTGAGCGAACAATGGCACCACAGCCAAATTAACACATTGCTGCCCTTACCTTAGTAGAACGTCATGCCTGGCCAGTTGGTTTGTGAAAGAGTTGGGCTAAGCTACCCCCAGTCAATCCCCAACAAAAAGTGTATCCACAAAATTACAAAGAAGCATAAAAATTCCTCATGAATTACATAATCAGCTGTTAAACTAAACTGACCTCTCCACCCGTTGATAATGACTTGTGACGCTCCATATGACCACCGCCCCTGCTTCCATGCTGCCAATGTGAATGATCTTTGCTCCTTTGGTCACCTCGAGCACCGTAGGCACCCTGAGATCCTCGACCACCTCGACCACCTCGACCACCACGACCACCACGCCCACGACGAGCATTGATTGACTCACCACGGCCCTCACCCATCCCCTGCCCTGAAAGAGCTCGATGATGACGACTCCCTTTATGTCCCCTGTGTGTATCTGGCCTCATTGTGTGACAGTCGGTCCCTGTTCAGACCAATCCACACTGGGATTGAGGAGAAGGAAGAGAGAAACATTCACTTAGGAAGGACAATTGATGCAAAAAGAAACAAAAAATACTTTGCAGATAACTACGAAACGTAATTGAAAAAAAAAAATACTAAATGACCAAAACTGAGAGACCACAATTACACTGAGGAACAGACCATCGACCCATGATTACACTGAGGAACAGACCATAGACATGTTATTACACTGAGGAACAGACCATAGACATGTTATTACACTGAGGAACAGACCATAGACAAGTTATTACACTGAGGAACAGACCATCGACCCGTGATTACACTGAGGCACAGACCATAGACATGTTATTACACTGAGGAACAGACCATCGACCCATGATTACACTGAGGAACAGACCATAGACATGTTATTACACTGAGGAACAGACCATAGACATGTTATTACACTGAGGAACAGACCATAGACATGTTATTACACTGAGGAACAGACCATCGACCCGTGATTACACTGAGGCACAGACCATAGACATGTTATTACACTGAGGAACAGACCATCGACCCATGATTACACTGAGGAACAGACCATAGACATGTTATTACACTGAGGAACAGACCATAGACATGTTATTACACTGAGGAACAGACCATCGACCCGTGATTACACTGAGGAACAGACCATAGACATGTTATTACACTGAGGAACAGACCATCGACCCGTGATTACATTGAGGAACAGACCATCGACCCGTGATTACATTGAGGAACAGACCATCGACATGTTATTACACTGAGGAACAGACCATCGACCCGTGATTACATTGAGGAACAGACCATCGACCCGTGATTACATTGAGGAACAGACCATAGACATGTTATTACACTGAGGAACAGACCATCGACCCGTGATTACACTGAGGAACAGACCATCGACCCGTGATTACATTGAGGAACAGACCATCGACCCGTGATTACATTGAGGAACAGACCATAGACATGTTATTACACTGAGGAACAGACCATCGACCCGTGATTACATTGAGGAACAGACCATCGACCCGTGATTACATTGAGGAACAGACCATAGACATGTTATTACACTGAGGAACAGACCATCGACCCGTGATTACACTGAGGAACAGACCATCGACCCGTGATTACATTGAGGAACAGACCATAGACATGTTATTACACTGAGGAACAGACCATCGACCCGTGATTACACTGAGGAACAGACCATCGACATGTTATTACACTGAGGAACAGACCATCGACCCGTGATTACATTGAGGAACAGACCATCGACCCGTGATTACATTGAGGAACAGACCATAGACATGTTATTACACTGAGGAACAGACCATAGACCCATGATTACACTGAGGAACAGACCATAGACATGTTATTACACTGAGGAACAGACCATCGACCCGTGATTACATTGAGGAACAGACCATCGACCCGTGATTACATTGAGGAACAGACCATAGACATGTTATTACACTGAGGAACAGACCATCGACCCGTGATTACACTGAGGAACAGACCATCGACCCGTGATTACATTGAGGAACAGACCATAGACATGTTATTACACTGAGGAACAGACCATAGACATGTTATTACACTGAGGAACAGACCATCGACCCGTGATTACACTGAGGAACAGACCATCGACCCGTGATTACATTGAGGAACAGACCATAGACATGTTATTACACTGAGGAACAGACCATCGACCCGTGATTACACTGAGGAACAGACCATAGACATGTTATTACACTGAGGAACAGACCATCGACCCGTGATTACACTGAGGAACAGACCATCGACCCATGATTACACTGAGGAACAGACCATCGACCCGTGATTACACTGAGGAACAGACCATCGACCCGTGATTACATTGAGGAACAGACCATCGACCCGTGATTACATTGAGGAACAGACCATAGACATGTTATTACACTGAGGAACAGACCATCGACCCGTGATTACACTGAGGAACAGACCATAGACATGTTATTACACTGAGGAACAGACCATAGACATGTTATTACACTGAGGAACAGACCATCGACCCGTGATTACACTGAGGAACAGACCATCGACCCGTGATTACATTGAGGAACAGACCATAGACATGTTATTACACTGAGGAACAGACCATCGACCCGTGATTACACTGAGGAACAGACCATCGACCCGTGATTACACTGAGGAACAGACCATCGACCCGTGATTACATTGAGGAACAGACCATAGACATGTTATTACACTGAGGAACAGACCATCGACCCGTGATTACACTGAGGAACAGACCATAGACATGTTATTACACTGAGGAACAGACCATCGACCCGTGATTACACTGAGGAACAGACCATCGACCCATGATTACACTGAGGAACAGACCATCGACCCGTGATTACACTGAGGAACAGACCATCGACCCGTGATTACATTGAGGAACAGACCATCGACCCGTGATTACATTGAGGAACAGACCATAGACATGTTATTACACTGAGGAACAGACCATCGACCCGTGATTACATTGAGGAACAGACCATCGACCCGTGATTACATTGAGGAACAGACCATAGACATGTTATTACACTGAGGAACAGACCATCGACCCGTGATTACACTGAGGAACAGACCATCGACATGTTATTACACTGAGGAACAGACCATCGACCCGTGATTACATTGAGGAACAGACCATCGACCCGTGATTACATTGAGGAACAGACCATAGACATGTTATTACACTGAGGAACAGACCATCGACCCGTGATTACACTGAGGAACAGACCATAGACATGTTATTACACTGAGGAACAGACCATCGACCCGTGATTACACTGAGGAACAGACCATCGACCCGTGATTACATTGAGGAACAGACCATCGACCCGTGATTACATTGAGGAACAGACCATAGACATGTTATTACACTGAGGAACAGACCATCGACCCGTGATTACATTGAGGAACAGACCATCGACCCGTGATTACATTGAGGAACAGACCATCGACCCGTGATTACATTGAGGAACAGACCATCGACCCGTGATTACATTGAGGAACAGACCATAGACATGTTATTACACTGAGGAACAGACCATCGACCCGTGATTACACTGAGGAACAGACCATCGACATGTTATTACACTGAGGAACAGACCATCGACCCGTGATTACATTGAGGAACAGACCATCGACCCGTGATTACATTGAGGAACAGACCATAGACATGTTATTACACTGAGGAACAGACCATCGACCCGTGATTACACTGAGGAACAGACCATAGACATGTTATTACACTGAGGAACAGACCATCGACCCGTGATTACACTGAGGAACAGACCATAGACATGTTATTACACTGAGGAACAGACCATCGACCCGTGATTACACTGAGGAACAGACCATAGACATGTTATTACACTGAGGAACAGACCATCGACCCGTGATTACACTGAGGAACAGACCATAGACATGTTATTACACTGAGGAACAGACCATCGACCCGTGATTACACTGAGGAAGACCATAGACATGTTATTACACTGAGGAACAGACCATCGACCCGTGATTACACTGAGGAACAGACCATAGACATGTTATTACACTGAGGAACAGACCATCGACCCGTGATTACACTGAGGAACAGACCATAGACATGTTATTACACTGAGGAACAGACCATCGACCCGTGATTACACTGAGGAACAGACCATCGACCCATGATTACATTGAGGCACAGACCATAGACATGTTATTACACTGAGGAACAGACCATCGACCTGTCATAACACAGACCATAGACATGTTATTACACTGAGGAACAGACAATAGACCTGTAATTACACTGAGGCACAGACCATCGACCTGTCATAACACAGACCATAGACATGCAATTACACTGGGACAAAGACCATAGACATGTTATTACACTGAGGAACAGACAATAGACCTGTCATTACACTGAGGCACAAAGCATCGACCCGCGATTCGATTGGGACACAGACCACAGACCTGTCTTTACACTGAGGCACGGACCATAGGCACAGACCATCGACCTGTAATTACACTGAGGAAGAGACCATCAACTGCAATTACACTGAGGCACGGACCATAGACCTGTCATTACACTGGGGCACATAATATAGACCTGTCATTACATTGAGGAACAGACCATCGGCCTGTCATTACACTGGGGGACAGACCATAGACCTGTCCATACACTGGGGCACGGACCATAGACCCGTGACTCGACTGCGGCACAGACCATATACCTGTCATTACACTGAGGAACGGACCATAGAACTGTCATTACACTGGGGCACAGACCATAGACCTGTCCTTGCACTGAGGCACAGACCATAGACCCGTGACCCGCTGTACGGTATTTGAATCGATGTAGAATGTGTTCAGTTTTAACACAGAATCTCGTTCATTTGCGTCATCAGTAACTACAGTTCGTCAACATCCGTTCGATACACCGAGACATAACACGTGCACATCCAAGGCCTTCCCCCAATAGTAAATAATAACCACCATTTCCCGTGACATATGGTGTCGGATTCCAAGCGGACAGTAATCCCACAGGAGGCCTAATCTCTGGGCCCAGACCAGCCTGTGCTAGTGACCTTAAGGGACCAAATTCACACTCATTCCGCAGGAATACCTTCCGAACCGAACAGCGAGGGTGGAAACCGTAAACTCTTCCGGCAGAGGGAGCACTTGGACTTCACCGTCAACATGGCGCTGATAGAACGTGTCTCTCAGGAATTTCGTGTCAACAAATCATTTACTATACACCGCCTAATGTTTACCACGTTCGCAAATAAATATTTCAACCCCCACCGAACAGGTGTGCGTCGTATCCTCGCAGAAATAAAGAGAATTAAGGAAATAATTACCGAAATTATCATTCAGATTTTCACCTCCCTTCATGGAGGAAGTGACGCAGCCTTGTTCGGAGGCCGGACGGACGAGTTTATAAAGGAAACATTTTTTCGAGAGTCGGTACAAGTGGTGGCTCGGCGAGTCAGCAGGGTGGGGGGGGGGGTGTCTTGCAGCAGGGAATTTGTTTTTCCCTTCAACTCGTTTCCTCGAATAGTTGTTGTTTTTGTTCCCTCAATTTCGTATTCTTCTTCCCCTTCTTGCTAATTATAGAGTTAATATTCATTTCCTTGTGTGAGTGAGCGGCATCACTTTGCCTTTGGTTTATAAATACGTTGTTATGCTTTCGCTTTGGTTTATTTGGTGATTATTTCCGGCGGTGGTTGGTTTCGCCGCTGATTTGGAAAATACATGGGAGCAAAGCCATTCAAGGCACACGGAGCGCAGTGTCGCCACTTAGCCGCCATGTTGGTCAGCACAGTAAGCCAGGGGGTGTCACCACTTTGCTGCCATGTTGGTCAGCACAGGAAACCAGCGGGTGCCACTACTTAGCCGCCATGTTGGTCAGCACAGGAAGCCAGGCAGTGTCGCTACTTAACCGCCATGTTGGTCAGCACAGGAAGTCAGGGGGTGTCGCCACTTAGCCGCCAGGTTGGTTAACACAGGAAGCCAGGGGGTGTCACCACTTAGCCGCCATGTTGGTCAACACAGGAAGCCAGGGGGTGTCACCACTTAGCCACCATGTTGGTCAGCACAGGAAGTCAGGGGGTGTCACCACTTAGCCGCCATGTTGGTCAACACAGGAAGCCAGGGGGTGTCACCACTTCGCCGCCATGGTCAGCACAGGAAGCCAGGGGGTGTCACCACTTCGCCGCCATGGTCAGCACAGGAAGCCAGGGGGTGTCACCACTTAGCCGCCATGTTGGTCAGCACAGGAAGCCAGGGGGTGTCACCACTTAGCCGCCATGTTGGTCAGCACAGGAAGCCAGGGGGTGTCACCACTTAGCCGCCATGTTGGTCAACACAGGAAGCCAGGGGGTGTCGCCACTTAGCTGCCATGTTGGTCAACACAGGAAGCCAGGGGGTGTCACCACTTAGCCGCCATGTTGGTCAACACAAGAAGCCAGGGGGTGTCACCACTTAGCCACCATGTTGGTCAGCACAGGAAGCCAGGGGGTGTCACCACTTCGCCGCCATGGTCAGCACAGGAAGCCAGGGGGTGTCACCACTTAGCCGCCATGTTGGTCAACACAGGAAGCCAGGGGGTGTCACCACTTAGCCGCCATGTTGGTCAACACAGGAAGCCAGGGGGTGTCACCACTTCGCCGCCATGGTCAACACAGGAAGCCAGGGGGTGTCACCACTTAGCCGCCATGTTGGTCAACACAAGAAGCCAGGGGGTGTCACCACTTAGCCGCCATGTTGGTCAACACAGGAAGCCAGGGGGTGTCACCACTTCGCCGCCATGGTCAGCACAGGAAGCCAGGGGGTGTCACCACTTAGCCGCCATGTTGGTCAACACAGGAAGCCAGGGGGTGTCACCACTTAGCCGCCATGTTGGTCAGCACAGGAAGTCAGGGGGTGTCACCACTTAGCCGCCATGTTGGTCAGCACAGGAAGTCAGGGGGTGTCACCACTTAGCCGCCATGTTGGTCAACACAGGAAGCCAGGGGGTGTCCCCACTTAGCCGCCATGTTGGTCAACACAGGAAGCCAGCGCCACAATGGTTAAAGGGAATCCCCAACGGAGCACCGAGGCCAAACACCAGTCTTAGTGAGGTTGAAATCAACTTTAATAACACACACGATACAACGTGCCCGACTAGGCCAAACCTTCCACGATACAGCACCCCTGCACGGTAACCCCGTGCACTACGCTCGCACGACGGATTAAACCACGTACTCCACTGGCGTAACCACTTTTTTTACGAGGTCATTCATCTACTATCATGCTTGGTGTTATAAATGAAGAAAGTAGGTGACAGTACATGACTTCAAATACTGAGGCAGAGTACACAAAGTTAAACAAGGATAACAGTCACTTAACCTGGAGGAGGTCACATAAATCATGTACCAGTCAGTCAGATATACTGAGACCATCACCGGGTAGACTGCCCTCCGGTCTCGGGGATTATTCTGCCCCATTACAGTTTCTGCAAGCATTGTGACCACAATATGACTCCAAGCATCCAAAATAAAATCCTCGAAGTGTTTGGGCTGGTAACGTACACGGTTGGAGCGTCTTGGTGTCCACACGGTTGGGGACACCGTAGGATGTTCCTCACAGGTGTCGCCGATGGCTTTGGAGTAACCAGGACTACAGGTGTCAAGCCTCGGGGATGCATCAGAACCTAGATCCGGTACCTGGCTACTAGGGATTGGGAAGGATTCAGCACTGTCGGCAGGTGAAGACAGCTCATAGAGGATGAATGGGGGGTCTGGTGGTTTTGTTGCTGGTTGGAGGCAAACGTCCTCGGTTTGTTGTGCAACACCATATCCCCGATTGCGAGGGAGTGGGAGCGTATCCTTCCAGTAGTCTGGGACTTTGTAGCATTCAGACTTTTTCACCCGATAAGCTGCACTCCTCAATTGGGACCCCACAAATTTACGTATGTTGCACCAGGGTCCAGAGACGAGGTAGCGGTTTCTTGCGCATGACTTGTTACGATCAGAGTACAAATAGATCAAATCACCGACTTCCACTGACACATTGGGCTTGACGGACCCCATGGGTGCCTTCGACTTCTCACTATGGGGGTGGTTTATGGAACGAAGACGGTGTTGGGCTTGTATCATTTGTAAGTCCAAGAAAGGGATTTGTTGATTGGTGAACTGATCCCGCCGGCACCACATCTCTCGGGCCGAGAGTCCCCGTGCACGAACTCGTGAGTTCATACTGGCGGTGGCCAGTGCGAGGGTTAGTGGAGTTACTGGTCCTCCCATCGGCTCCTGTCGTAGAAGTTCGTCTTCACATTCACGAACTGCCTTCTCGGCGATGGGATTCTTGTTGAGATTTTTAATGCGACCAATCTCGATGCACATCCGGTGATGTTTAAGAAGCTCATCGTGGACCAGATGTGTGAAGTCGGGAGCCGGATCGGTGCGGATGACAGCAAGTGGTCCATCCAATGGCCAGAGCTCGATGCATAAGCGGATCAAGTTGTCGCGGAGAGTGATGTGTTGTTCATTCTCTACAATGCACGATGTGGTGTAGGAAGTGGAACATTCTCGCAATATGAGAACTAGCTGGTGATTGTGCTTGATGATATCCGCTGTGAAGGATAACCCAACAGCACCAGGGGGTTCTCCAGTGGACTGCTTGGTAATGGTATGAGGAATGTTGTGCAATGGAGCACACTGGTGACACCTCGAGGTTACCTGATCGATTGCTCTGTCCAAGTCAAGAGCATAAAAATAGCGGTGAATCACAGAACTGAGTTGATGATGACTCGGGTGATCCAGTTGGATGTGTAATGCTGTTAGTGAGCTATTGACGACCTGACGTGGGACAATAATGCACTCACATGCCGACGACAAGGGCTTGTCCCGACGGACTACAACTAGGCCATCTTTGGAAAGTGACGCAACCTGGAGGTAACGTTTGACATCCTTGATGTTGGTTGTTTTCTTCGATGGGCGGGTGCCCTGAATCAGATGGGCATGAGTCCGCCGTAAGTCTGCGCACTCTGCCTGAACTGCGATCCAGGCAGTTCTGTTGGTGAAGGGCAGTTTGGTTCGGCCAGAAATAATGTCTTGGGCTGACACCTGCAGGACTACGGCCTCCTCCTCAAGTCTTATGAAGGTGCAAATTTGACAGGAGGTGTCGGTACAGTCTGGTGCATTGCGGCTGGCAAAATCAGATGGGACATTGGCGGATCCTGCGAGGTGTCGTACGGTCACTTGATAACGGCTGACGGTGGACAGGAATGTGGATAGACGAGGGCTCGCTGAAAACTCGCCACAACAGAGCTTCTCATCCACTTGTACGCACGGCTTGCCATCAGTGAGGATGGATGCATGATGTTTAGATAGGATAATGAAGGGACTGAAGTGTTTTAGTGACACAGCAATGGAAAGGGCCTCCACTTCACATGGCAACCAGGTAGGTTGGCGTCCGCGTAACTTTGCGCTAAAAAAAACCCGCAAGGTGAGGTCTTCCATTGCGCGTGATGTACAGAGTTGATCCAATGCTGTGTTTTTTGACAGAACCATCCGCCACGATCCATAGCTGATCACTTGGACGAGGAAGAGTAATTGTACGAGCTGACGAAAGAGCGGCTTGGGCTCTGTGGAAGGCAGAATGTAACTCATCAGTCCACACAACTCTGTCCAGTGATTGGCATCCAGCCACAACATCATCCAAGGGGGATAAGAGAGCGGAGCAGTTGGGGATAACACGAGTAAGAACCTTATTTGCCCCGATAAAGGATCTCATTCCCCTGACCTTCCCAGGAGACGAACAAGTAGAGAGTGTAGCCACACGGTGTGGGCTGGCCTGGATAGTTCCGCTAGACCAGATCCATCCTAAGTTGGTGGTGCTCTTTGGACATACAACTGTCTTCGTCGCAGAGAGGTGAAGTCGACATTTACGCAGAGCCTGCAACACCATTCTCCAGTTCTGGAGAAGTTCGTCCAATGTGTCACCACCGCAATAGAGGTCGTCAGCGAGTTTGGCGACGGTCCCCTTCTCTAAGAGATCACCAAGGACGCGACACACGAGTTCTTCGAGTGCCGTCTCTGATCCAGGCATACCCATAGCGGATCTGGTATACACACGTATTCCCGGAAGGGTGTGGCTACACCGCAGTACTTCATGGACTGGCGAGATAATGGGATTTGGTAGAAGGCACTCGTAAGGTCGGGAGTAATTAGATACTTCCACTGAGCAATTTTGCGGAGGATGGAATCTACGTTTGGCATAAGAGAGGGTTGGGGCTTGTTGTATCGGCCCACATCAGCAAAGGCTGTGACGAAGCGGAACCCGCCACTGGGCTTCTTGATCAAGAATGAAGGATTCAGGTATTCCACAGCAATCCCCATGTCCTCAGGGCGAGCAAAGACTCCAAGCTTTTCTCGTTCATCAAATGTGTTGTAGTTCACGCAGTTTATCTTGCGCATACTGTGGTCGAAGGCCTTTGCGTTGTGGAAGCTGAACGGGGCCCATGTTAACAACATCCTCAAAGGGGCCTGCAACACCATTGTCGCCTTGGAACACTGGGTCAAACACTTCATCATACTCTTCAAGAAGGGCACAAAACTTTGATCGTGTGTCAGGAGCGAACATGTTGTCAGGGTCGAGGGTGACAGTCGAAGAGTGTCCTGAGAGTGAAGTGAGTGTGCGTTTTAATTTGGGGGGGGGGGGGGGCTGGTCTCGGTATAGTCATCTGGGTGTTCTTCGGGTATGTACACAGGGCGGATTTGGCAAAATTGCTCATGTCGTTTGAGAACTCGTGGTTCGTTAGTTAAATTGGGGATACGAACCTTCCCGCTGATGCTACGGATGACACTCGGTGGGGGCCAGTACTCAATGGGTCGCAGCGACCTCGCACTGGGGGCATCCGTGCGAGGTTCGAGTGCGAACGCTGAGTCGATACTCGACATGTCACATAGAAGGACCATTTCGATGAACCCACCGGGCCACAGAGTAGTTGTGTGGGGTGGGGCACGTACGACATGAGCTCGGCGTACTGCATGGCGATTAAGGCTCCCTTCCTGAGAACCATAAACGTACGCGGTGCCGTCACCCAGGATAACTTGATGCTTCGCAGGGAGGATTGAGATATCATCAGACTCCATGAAAGGTGTTCCTGCTCGTACTTCTACGTCAAGATTTTCGACAACCAGGCCCTCAAACTGAAATTCCCTTCCGTCGCGAGTCAGTGTCAGTCTGGTCTCACCAACCACTTGAAGAGGGGAAGACCCATCAGCCTGACGAGCTGACTGTGCACTCTTCTGAATCTTGGCTCCAAACCTCCTTACAGTCGTCTCACGAATCAGGTTACCCGTGGCCCCACTGTCGATGGTAACTCGGGTTGTGTGGTGGCCGTGGAAGGTGTCTAGATATGGAGACCGGCGAGTCTGGACACGCGAGATAGTGGACGGTTCTGTATAGTCTATGTTATTAACTACCTTGTCCATATGGGCATATGTTATGTCTCCGGACTCGTCGTCTGATTCTTCAGTTATGTCAGCCACATGGCGTGCTCTGGCGATGTACCGACGATCTCGTTCGGGGAGGAAAGGACACTCGCTGAGGAAATGACCGTAATCAGTGTGGCGTACTTGTTTGCAGAAGGGACAGGACTTCGTAAGGTTGTTGGAACGAGTCCCCGAAAAGACTTGAAGAGGTTTTGACGATGATGGGAACGATGCCGGGCGGGGGACCTGTGGTCGAGACGTTGAAGTGCGCAAGGACGTTGTTTCTTCAGCAGCATGGAGCTCATCTAATAGTGAGTCAAGCGCCTTAGTCCAGTAGAATTACACTATAACCTGAAACAAATTGCAATAGTTTTTTTTATTGCTGGATCTTGTTCAGGGGGTCACTCTGAATGTCCCAATATAAAATAGGACAAAATAGGACCACCGGAAGTGCCCTAATTTGCATAAATTCAAAATGGCCGCCATTGAGCACTTGGGGGGCTATCTCCTAAACGGTGCGTTTTAGACCCCATAAATGTATTATTAGCAGATAGGAAAGTGACCCCAAGGAATCCAAATATGTCGTCTAAATTTGTATATGACCTCATATATGTCAGAAATAACGTCATTGATGACGACATTGATATAATTTATGTTAAATTTATGTTTTCCTCAATGTTTTTGTAGGAAGTACATGTATGACGTTCTTTGGAAATATCCTAGTCTGAAATATGTTCCATGAGCTATGCCTTGAACATTAACAAATTCAAATTCAAATGTATACCTCCACAGAGTCTGTCCTATACATGTCCTGGCTTCTTCACATGATGAGGTTTCACTTAGTCTGAATCAATATCGGTGGCAACATCCCCCTTATTAGTGCATGATGTCCCTTTGCATCCCGTGCATGATGGTGAACACTCTAAGCCATTTTTCTGACAGCTGCAACGTAGGGTGTCACAATCACCCTTGCATTGGCACCGGATTATTTTCAACAGATATTCCGGTGCAGGAAGCAAGTCCATCTTGCTTGGCTGCATTCGACCATCTGACAAATGCCACCCCCAATCCGTTGGATTCAGTTCTTCTTTCCCCATCCAAACCTGGGCTTGATAGTAAACCCTCTGTGAGTGATATCTTGCTGCGTTGGATGTTGGAGGTAGCGTCTGTACTTGGACACTGCGAGCACTGGTAGCCACCTTTTCCGAGAACTTCCTGGCTCTCAGGTCATCCAGGCTTTCTTCCGTCTTTCCACCACATAGAAAGACAAGAGCGCTCTCTCCTGCTTTATCTACGTCCTCTACCCCCAACCCTTCTTGAGCCAACTTTAGAATTTGCGACTTAAACTCATGATGATTTTGGGATTTCTTCACGGGCGCTCCTTTCCCTATCCCAAATATCCTGGATGTTGTGTCGCATCCTGCAATGGCATGGATCACTGGCAAGAAACTACACAATTCTTTCCCCAACTGCTTCTTGAGGCAAACAATGTCCCAGACTCTCCTCTTCACCTCCTTCTCCCCACACCTGCGTTCTGACCTGAAGACGAGTCCTTTGCAATCATCACCGCAATAGAAACACAACAGTGCAAGAAGATCTGTATCTTCTCCTATTAGTTGCATACAAGCAGACGTTGAACACCTTACAGCCGTTTTCACAATCAAGACATCAGCATCACCATCTGCGCTTAGGGTCTTGATGCCGTTTTCTCCCATCTTCTGTAACGGAGTGGTATTTGCTTCCCTGTTGTGAAGTTTACACTACAAACTATGTGGTAAATGGCATCTGCCGCGTGAAGGTCAATGCAAGATGCCAAACGTCCCCGAACTTTCTCTGCCCAAGGATCGTTTGAGGGCCTTTGGTCGCATGCTTTAAAGATAGACCTCTGGAAGTCCCACATTTGAACAGGGTAAGAATCATCAGAGTTGGTGTCTGCTGACATCCCACAAAGGAAGCAGTGTTCCAAAAAGTTAAATATGGGTTCATAAGAACGGCGACTTGGCGGCTCTGGCTCCTCCCGAAACTTTCGTTTTAACGAAAACTGCATAGATTTCTTGTTGCAAAAGTCTAGTCTGCATTCAGAGTGGAACTTCTGCCCCACATCACGTTGATGGCAACTCCTCTTGACTTTGCAGCTTCCCTCACACTATGGGCGCCCTTCTCTGTCAAAGTAAACGTTTGTCGGCCATCATCAAGCTGTTTCTCGCACATGGCACACTTTGTGTCATCCATGGTCTAGATGTCGCCCTGTGGATGGAAAATTAGTTTTTAGGATATTGTCAAAGCTATGCTAAATTCCACGAAAATCAGTCAAGTAGTTTACCTAATGCTATGCGCGTACATACGACATCTAATACCCCACACAAACAATCTGAACCAAACACCATAGACACAGTACACTCTACAGCAGTCACGACACAAAGCATGCAAAATGAAATCGGTCATGCCCACAGTGTAAAAATAGCAGCATAAATCTGATGTATTGTACAGATACACTCATGATTACCTGAACAGAGTCACCTGGCCGTTGAGTCCATTTACCTTAGGTGAAATGTGCTGGTGTAGGTTACCCTGATGGGGAAGGGGGGGTTTGTTGTGTTCCATGTTGTGTTGCATAGTTTATTTGTCAATCCCAATGTATACTATATGATAAGGGAAAATAAACTCTTTTGAATTTGATTTGAATTTGTTTGACACCTATGACATCATATATGATGCCTATGACGTAATTTCTGACATATATGACATCTTATACAAATTTTGACGACATATTTGGATTCCTTGGGGTCACTTTCCTATCTGCTAATAATACATTTATGGGGTCTAAAACGCACCGTTTAGGAGATATCAGCCCCCAAGTGCTCAATGGCGGCCATTTTTGAATTTATGCAAATTAGGGCACTTCCGGTGGTCCTATTTTATTTTGGGACATTCAGAGTGACCCCCTGAACAAGATCCAGCAATAAAGATAAACTATTGCAATTTGTTTCAGGTTCAGCCATTCTGGGGCTAAATCTACTGGACGACCTGGGATATCTCCGGTTCGATGGAGGCTGAAGTGAAGGACCTGAGTTCGGTTCCATAGCGTCGTTTGACGAGTCCGGGGAGTCCACTGTGGACAAGGCAAAGCCATGTGAGCACAATAGAGTTCTCCAACGAGGGAGACAATTCCTCATCCTCCGTGATCGCCTGGTTATGGTGGAAGATGCCGCCATCTTGTCGAAGCAGGTTTTCCTCCACAAACGCCATCAGGCGTTGGTAGAAGTCTTCATGGCGCTCTTCGGGGTTATGGCGTGTCGCTGCAAAGTCAATGAAGTGTGCGTCCGTCGACTGGAATCCATCATGTTGTCGAATCGATTGCCATATGTTGACTACAGAGGTGGAGTTTCGGACTATGTTGTTGCGGGATATCGCAGGGCAGTAGTTTGCAATCTGACCCAGTACAAGTTCCAGTACGGTGACCTCCTGTTGGGCAGAGTGACGCTGCACACCGGGGACATCGTCACCATCATCCACACGTCCACGAAGAGGGAACGCTCTGCTCTTCTTCTCCCAGGTGACGCCCTCAGTGAGGAAGGGCGCAAAGTTGGGATCGAGTGATAAAATAAAGAAAATTGTCTCCAATTTTCAAACGAGTTCATCGTTTCACTCTTGCTAAGTGACCACCGCTTCGGTGCGCGGTGTGTGGTGTGTGGTGGCCATTTTGACGACGGGCACGTTGTACAGACGATGTTTATGACACAGCTACGGAGTGAGCTGGTTGGCCGCTCACCTTCGTGTGAGGTGCCATTGGGGTTCGAAGATGGCTCTCGGAGCAGGGACGTTCTGCCGATCGCCGTCTCCGGGGTGAAGAGTGCGTGGAGTCGGATCACGACGCTGCCACCACGCCACAATGGTTAAAGGGAATCCCCAACGGAGCACCGAGGCCAAACACCAGTCTTGGTGAGGTGGAAATCAACTTTAATAACACACACGATACAACGTGCCCGGCTCGGCCAAACCTTCCACGATACAGCACCCCTGCACAGTAACCCCGTGCACCACGCTCGCACGACGGATTAAACCACGTACTCCACTGGCGCAGGGGGTGTCACCACTTAGCCGCCATGTTAGTCAGCACAGGCAGCCAGGGGGTGTCGCCACTTAGCCGCCATATTGGTTAGCACAGGAAGCCAGGGGGTGTCGCCACTTAGCCGCCATGTTAGTCAGCACAGGCAGCCAGGGGGTGTCGCCACTTAGCCGCCATATTGGTTAGCACAGGAAGCCAGGGGGTGTCGCCACTTAGCCGCCATGTTTGTCAGCACAGGAGGCTCGGTGGCGATGTCACCATTGAACCGAACGAAGGGGATTTCAATCAAGCGTTTGCGTGTTCATTAAAGCGAAAAACGAGCACATTCATTCACCTTTTGTGTGACCGTTTGTCAAGAGGAAACCTCTCACAGTAACGACAACACTTTCCCTTATCGTCTCCATTTTGGAATAAAGTTCTATAACAAGTTCTGCAGTGAGTCTGTGATCAAGGTGAAGAACGCGATGCATTTTCATGAAGTTTATCAAGATCAAGTGTGCCCAGTTCCTTTCACCATTATTTATTTTGGTAAAAATTGACATAAATTTACCTGTCCTTTTGTTATTGGTTCACGAGTCAGTAAGTGACCACTATATTCGTTATGGGTCTGTCTGTCTGTCCTGTGTGTCTGTCCCGTCTGTCTGTCTGTCCCGAGCATAGCTCCGTGGGTTTTGATCCGATCCTGATAAAATTTGGGTGGGAGGTTTATATCATGATCTAGTTGTGTTTTCCTGAGAATGGGCGTGCTGCGCCCATTATGGGTGGAGCCACGCCCAAAAAACATGTTTTTAGGGGGTAGCCGATTTCAAGTTACATCTTCAGAGGGGGTTTGTCGAATCTGGCAGGGGTTTCGGTATTTGGTTCGCCCAATGGCAGCTGCATAGCCCCACGGAGCTCGATTTTTAATTTTCGTCCCAAGGTCAAGAACTTAGAAAATGTCAAAAAAATCAATAAATTGGGCATCGAGCTCCGAGAGTTTTCAACTGTTTCGATTGAAAGTTGGTATGCAAGTCGTGCTCTTCGAGTACTACAACTTTCATCATTTACGTTTTTCCCGATTCCCGCGTCCCCCCCGAATGTCAAAAAATAAAAAAGGCGAACCGTGTACATTGATCGTGAACCATCGCCGTCTCCAGACTTGTAATATTAATCTTCTTCACTCGAAATAGTTTGGTGACTCTTGTCAAATGTCATCACCACCTGCCATTGCCGTCACTCCCACTGTATTTCTTCTGACACTGATTTAGTCATTCGGTCCCTTTGGCTTTATGGCTTTCTCAAGATAATCACTATCATTGTCATCAATCAAACAAATCAAACATGGCGTACACCAGCACTCCACACTCAGTATACACACACTCTCAACTGTCTGAACCACACACCATACACGATGCACACCCGCATTCCCAGCAGTCTGACCGAGGCAAAACTTTACACATATGACTACCTATCCATGAGAAACAGAAGAGTCATACATACGATGTCATAGGTTACATGGTTTGGCAGCCATATTGGATTTACACTAAAACCAATAAAATCTACTGCTCCAGAACAGGTGGATAGATCGAGGGGAAGCTTCACACAAATGTTCCTCAAGCCATGGGTCTACAAGTTTGTCAAGGAATAATTGATGTCACATGGTTGGGCAGCCACGTTGGATTGAACAAAGATATTAAATAATGTTTTCTCTGGAACCGCTTAATAAATTGACGTGAAACTTCACAATTATGATCTTGCTGTGATACGGGGATACGTGTTAAATTTCAATTTGATCGAACGCATGGTTTGGCAGCCAGGATTATTTAATTTTTTTGATCTGGGTTCTTTTTTATCATTGTTGATTAAGGCTCACTTGGCTCTGCACCTGGATGGGTTTGAAGGTGGAGGAATAGCAACTGAAACCCAAATCCTATGACTTCAGCTGTGCTTTTTTCTTGTTTGGGTTCCTTCTGATTACTCCAATGCAGGACTGGACCTATTTGGTCTTCCATTTGATTTGAATTGAATTTATTTTAATCCCATTCTAAATTCAATTGAATAATAATTTTTTTTAAATGGAATGGGTCAGGGTCAGGTGTCCAATCAAAGCAGGATGTCTTCGTACCCGGTCATCACTGCCAGCAGTTATAAAGTAGTACGTCGAATCATGTCTCTTATTAATTACGTAACACACCAGCACACAAACGCCACAAAAAATACCACCATACAAAACTACACAAACATCAAATGTCCAAGCGAGGGTCTACAATCTGTGATTGCTCTTGTTCTTGGTCATATTTGAAAAGGGTGCAATGTTAAAGTTTTCAAAGCCACCAATCAGTTTATTTATTTTCAATTTCCCAACACGAGAATTACTCATTCTGGTGAAATTACACGAACAACTAGAACCAACTGGTATAAAGTACGTGCTGCACTTTAAAATCAGAGGAAGAGATGGGAGATGAGTAGATCGCAGGCCAACGCTGTGAACACAAATGTTTAAAACACAGGGGCAAATACCCCTGGGCGATCACCTGGTAGCGGCTGGATAAGATAACCAGGGAAGCACTCGTAGGCATAGATGACCCACAAAATATATAGTGGAGAAGAAAGTAAATACCTTTGGATATTTTTTTAATGCCGTGAACAAACTTTGGTACATCACGGATAATAAAGGTTGTGGTCAAGTTTCATCGAAATTGTGTGTGCGGTTGCAGAGAAGAAAGGAAATACTTATTTTGGAGGGCAACCCCCAAGTAGAATCCCTTCGACCCCAATTTTTTATTAATGTAGTAAACAAACTTTAGTACATCACGGGTGATGAAAGTTGTGGTGAAGTTTCATCCAAATCGTTTGTGTGGTTTCAGAGGAAAAAGCAAATACATATTTAGGGGGGCAACCTCCATAGACCCCCTAAAGTCCCGATTTTTTTTAATGCCATAAACAAATTTTGGTACATTCACGGTGATGAACGATGTGGTAAAGTTTCATCGGAATCGCATGTGTAGTTTCAGAGAAGAAGTTGAAAGTATTTGTGGACGGACGGATGGACAGACGACGCGCCATCCCATAAGGTCCCCGGAACTACGTTCCAGGTGAGCTGAATAAAAAACAACAAACCTATCAATGTTTCAAATTCTATTTTGTCATGAATGTTTTAATAAAATTATTGTTTTGCCGTATCTTACTTTAAACAGACAAATTCAAATAATCATCATTAAGTCGATATGCCTGTTTGCAACTTATCTGTTTCTATTTCATTTGGCCAGGTTTTGCCTTTATCCTGAGTAACGGAATCCATAGATATCTCCCATCCAAGAGATCCCACCATGCAGACAACGGACATTCCTCTCCATGAGACACCAAATAGCAGGAAAGCCTTTGGGGTCGAACGATTGGCAGGTGGAGACAAGTGACTTGAACTCCGATTGCCTTCTATCAAAGTGCGTTTCACTATGCTTAACCCTTACAACTACACTGAAGAAAACGGCACGGTGATGGTCCGACTCGACAGCAGCCTCAATGGCCAAAATGAGGGGCTTTCCCTGAGTGAAATTATCCCCATTGGTTTTCTCACTGGATTTGTGAGTTTAGCAACCATTGTGGGGAACCTGCTTGTGCCAGCAAGTTTCAAGGTGAACAAGCAGTTGCAGACTGTGAGCAACTATTATCTATTGAGTCTCGCTGTTGCCGATCTCATCATTGGTATATTCTCCATGAACCTCTTCACTTGTTATATTATAATGGGCCGGTGGGCCCTGGGAAGTGTTGCCTGCGACCTTTGGCTCGCTCTCGACTACGTGGCCAGCAATGCTTCGGTCATGAATCTCCTCGCAATAAGCTTCGATCGTTACTTCTCCATTACACGTCCACTCACATACCGGGCGAAACGAACCACCCGCCGAGCTGCCCTACTCATCGGTCTTGCCTGGACAGTTTCTTTTGTGTTGTGGGCACCAGCCATACTCTTCTGGCAATATATCATGGGGAAACGTACCGTTCCCGTCGGGGAGTGTACAATCCAGTTTTTCTCCGAGCCCATCATAACGTTCTGCACAGCAATTGCTGCGTTCTATCTACCCGTCACCATCATGGCTTCCATCTACTGGCGGATATACCGGGAGATTGAGAACAGGACGAGGGACTTGGCAAGCCTGCAAGCATCAAACTTTGGCAGTGACAGCACACTTCAACGTGGTGCGACTCTTGGAAGCAGCAGTAGGCGTTCAAAACCAATACAGAGATGCGAGAAAGGTCTCACCAGAAATTCTCGGCAAAACAGTCAGTCTTCTGAGGACGAGAGGTACGTGGAGGAAGACCGAAGCGTATACTCTATCATGCTGATGATGCCAAACGATCTCAGCCTCTACAGTTCACCTAACAGAAGTTCAAGATTCACAGAGACAGAAGGTGAGTGCAGTGAAAACAATCTGGATTGTAGATTACATGCGCTGGAAGAGATTTCACTGAGTTCATTAGACCACTCCCAAAGAGGTCAGAATAAAGGGACAATGATTGCTTCATCAAACACCTTGGACAATGTGTCATGTGGGAAGAAATGTACAACTACTCACAAGAGTAATGCAACGTCGAGGAAACAAATTATCCTCATTCGAGAGAAGAAGGCCGCTCGAACTTTAAGTGCGATTCTTCTCGCCTTCCTGATCACGTGGACCCCGTATAATATCATGGTTCTGGTGTCAACCTTCTGCACGGATTGCGTTCCACAAATCCTTTGGCATATTGGCTATTGGCTTTGTTATGTAAACAGCACCATAAACCCAGCCTGTTATGCCATGTCCAACAAACTCTTCCGTGATACCTTCAAACAAATTCTACTTTGCAAGTTCAAAAGAGAGACGATCGACTCCAAACGCATGAGAAGACTTGTTAAGTTTCAAAATCATATTGAATCCATGAGTACAATTTCATAAGGAACTTTTTACTCTTGCAGTTACAAATGAACAGTTATTATTATTATTATTATACATGGCACTAGACGAGTGACAGGGTGATGCAAAAACAGAACACTTTCCTTTGAGGTGTCTTGTTGGGGATTGATTCTCGACCCAACTATAAATTGTCGGATCAGTGCTCGAGCCTTCGAAAGGCAGGGCGACCACAAACTGTGGCGTCCCTTGGATGGACGTGAACCTGGGTGTCGCGTCAGCGATAATTAGTTGGAGGTTAAAGACCCCACGGTGTCTTTCGAAGAGACTATTATTACCAGCACTTTGAACAAGATACAATTTCCATGAAATACTTGGAAAGAAAAAACAAAAAGGTGGGAATAATTGGGGCAGTAGTCGTAGATAGTAGTCGTCGATGGTGGTAGTAGTAGTAGTAGTAGTAGTAGTAGTAGATAAGTCGTAGATAGAAGGCAATGGGTAATTAATGCTGCGTTTACTGTGAAGTTTCTGTACCTATTGCCATCCAATTGTTACTCACCATATGGTTTTATAATAAATACATTTCATCCGTTTCATATTACAACATAAATGGGACATATTGCTTCAAATTCTCTCAAAGGTAAAGCTGGTTTCCATTGACCTATTCATCTTTTGAATCCGTTGATGTCGGTAAGATTTTAAATCACACTTTGGTGTTATTCAACCTGTTATTTTTCTCAATAAAACTTCGTTTGAAAAACTTTTTCGTCCCCAGCAGTGTTCACACACACACACACACACACACACACACACACACACACACACACACACACACACACACACACACACACACACACACACACACACACACACACACACACACACACACACACACACACACACACACACACACACACACACACACACACCTCAAAATCTTGTCATCGCATGTACATTACATTGGAAATTAGCCATCGAGCTGTTTGTGTGTGCATCACCACCCACCCGGTTTCCCCCATCAAGTGTAATCAGGGAGGAAATTTGGCCAAGGTGCCACCACACAACATAACCAATCATAGACGTATATAAATCCATGGCCACCCTCTACAAAATTACAGGATGCCTTCTTCATGGATAAATATGCAAAATAAAGAACAATAACATGCAGATGTAATGATCAAATGGTCCCTTAGTTAAAGTAATCAGTGGGTGAAATTTCATCGTTAACAAGCGGGCATGGTTATTGGTCAGCGGTTATCACAAGATTTACAGAAGCAGGTGGGGACTGGTATACATACCCAGCTGTTTAGACTCGCAACTGAGGAATACAATGCCAGCCTTAAAATTTCAAATTTACTTTGGCCATAAAATGATTCATCAACTGATATTTTGCTTGCCTAAATGTAAGTGACTAATGGCACTATTTGATCACAAATGGATCAAAACAAGAAGGTAATCCAAAACTATCAAACTGAAGACTGCTCATATCACCAATTGATCCATACATCGTACTCCATTTGGAGCAATTCATGATCAATTTTGTCAATATGCAAATCTATGTATAGAAAACCCAAATTTGCTTGCTTGCTTGATGCAAGCTCCACCACCCTCCTCAGCAAGATGAGGTGGAGAAAAATTCAGAGAAACAAGCATGCGCAGATGAAGCTCCACCACCCTCCTCAGCAAGATGAGGCGGAGCAAAATTTGGAGAAACGAGCATGCGCGGTCAAAGCTCCACCACCCTCCTCAGCAAGACGAGGTAGAGCAAAATTCAGAGAAAACGAGCATGTACATTTGAAGCTCCACCACCCTCCTCAGCAAGATTAAGTGGAGCAAAATTGAGAAACGAGCATGCGCGGTCGAAGCTCCACCACCCTCCTCAGCAAGATGACGTGGAGCAAATTTTAGAGAAACGAGCATGCGTGGTCAAAGCTCCACCACCCTCCTCAGCAAGATGACGTGGAGCAAATTTTACAGAAACGAGCATGCGTGGTCAAAGCTCCACCACCCTCCTCAGCAAGATGACGTGGAGCAAACTTTAGAGAAACGAGCATGCGTGATCAAAGCTCCACCACCCTCCTCAGCAAGACGAGGTTGAGCAAAATTTAGAGAAACGAGCATGCGTGGTCAAAGCTCCACCACCCTCAGCAAGATGGTGGGGAGGATCTTTTTCTTTTTTGTTGTGGCTGACTCGTATTATAGATGTACAATATACATGAAAATGGCTACTCCATCCCACTATCACCACACAGGCCTATAATTTCTGGATGCGCCGAACGTTTCTGGATATACACTGGAATGGGCATAGAGAGGGTATTTGTGTCGATTAAGTACATGATTCGTGATTGCTGTGTCATGGTTGTGCTTATTACTGAATAATTTTGAAATAATTTTTAATTCTTCACGTAAGTAATTAAAGTTGAACTTTCTATACCGACCCATATGGTGGGTAAACAGGTGGTGATTAGATAATTTCAAAGTTTTGTTTTTTGGCAGTCTCCACAATCGTTTTTGCAGTCCCCACCATACTTAATCGATCAGCACTTAAAACAATTTAGAGAAATAATTGGGTTTTTTTTGCCATTACAAAAAAGTTTATTTCATGGCAAATTTTCACACCATAGAAAGCTTCAAAAGCAATCACCTCACTCCACTCCTTCCTTCCCAAACAGACAGAAATGAAATTTCGAGATTGAGGCAAGATCGAGTGACATTGAGAATAAAGCATAAAATGCCATTCATATGAAAACAACACTGTACAATGTACATACATATAAAACATGCTTTATTAGCCAGGCAACATCCCGTAACGATGAGAACCAAAGCGGCCTTTCCATGTATTAACAAACTTCTTTAATACAAAATGAGGTTAGCGCCATGCTCACACCACCGCAGCTGTCTGTGCCAATCACAGTGTGGTCACACATGCCTTAGAGCCGGATGCAGTGCACATACCACAATGATCAAAACAACTGTCTGAGTTTAACGTACCGCCGAGGCAGCGGTGTGTCCTGCCTCCAGATAAGCTGCTCGGAAAATGCAGCCAAGTAAGTGATTAAGACTTGAAACGATCCCTTCCGAAAGGGATAATTCGAACCCTGCATACAACTAATAAAAATAAAACACATAAAAGCCATGCCACGAGTTTTAACAATTGCAAATGCGCGGGTCGGGGCTCCACATGCAGCAGCAAATACTGACAAGCAAATTAAAGTCTTGTTCAAAAAAACAAAACAATTTAGAACCCGAAAGCGGAACTCAAGCCCAATGAAACAACAAGCAAGCAACGGAAGTGCAATCAAGCATTGTATAATTATGGTGAGCAGAAATAACTAAATAACAAGCTAATTACAGTGTGTAATCAAAATAACACGCATTCTGAAACAATTTGTGATAATCCCCTTTGTGGCATGTACTGTTCACAAGCCACCGAGAACATGGGTGCATTTTCAAGATAAACTGACAATCAAAATGTAGTGCAACCGCATGTGTAACCACAACAGAAATTGATGTGTGGAATCAGCAATTTCATTTTCTGAAACTGATCACAAATAAAACATTTAACATGTGGTTATGGTGGCAGCAAGTCAAGTTCTGCAATGAGGATTTTATGAAAAAATGGGGAGCAAAATCCATCATGTAACAGAAAGTAAACTTTATAAATTACACATAATGGCTCAGAAAGCAAAGGGATGGTGAAATAAAAATTAAAAAAAAACCCTGCAAATGGAGTCAAATTGCCATTGGACAAGAGATTGAAACTAAAAAAAAAAAACTAAAAAAAAAAAACACTTTTTCCCCCAAATCAGTGAAAAACTACCTGAAAATTTTCACCAAAATCATTGTATTTAGAGATTCTTCATGAACCTTGAAGTTTTTACGATATTTTTGCTTCATACGCATCTTTCCCTTTTCCCTTGCAGTAATTGATGTGATCAAGCATACGAAGTGTGCACCTCTCACGTCTCCATTTGTGAAATGTAGTGACACCAACATAGATATTATCAAACATCTCAACAAACTTCTTTCGTGGCGGCTGAACAACTGTTGTTCCAGCTTGCTTGGCAAGGTCTGTACACAGTGTGTGGATACGTATGTGCAACTATATGCAACCTGGGTTGAGCCATTTATTTGGATGTTAAAAAAAAGTTGTGTTTGTTTTATTTAAAATTTCCCTTACCCGATTTGAAAGGAAAACCTTTGGCAATATTATTTGATCATTATATTTTTTTTATCATTTTAAGATTTTTTGACGAAAGATGCAACACAGAGTCAGAGGAAAATCTTTCTTCATGGAAGCACAAATGATAAGATTGCAGGAGTGAGACTACAATGAAGTATACAAGTTCTGCAAGTGTTCTTTCATGTCCACTCTGAATTGAAATTGACACTGAAGGAAAGCTCAGCAAAGAAAATCGACCTTGTCTTGCTCTTTTAGAAGACAGCTGGCATTCTGACAAAGCCAAAGCAGTGTGTGATCTCCAAGTTAAAAAAAAAAAACCTCTTCTCTTATGGAAGTGGAAGAACATCCAGAAAAAAAGACAAGTCACAAAGGTCTGGAGCTCAAATACAGAAGGAGTTCACAAAGTTGGTCCAGTATCTACTTGACATTGCCCAACAAGATGTTCTCCAGATCATGACCATACACAGGAAGACAAATACCTCCTCAATGCACATAGACATTGTCAACGAGGCTGCATGACTTCTGTGGATGAAAAGACAAGGAGAAGAGAGATCAAGAAGCAGAATGAGAGGGAAAGAAAGAGTCCAAAAAGGTCCAGCAGAGAAACATAGAATGGAGGAAACGGTTGAATTGGAGTTCTCAAGCACCAGTGACGACAAGTTCGCCTTGGCATCTTCAATGCCTTTTGTAAGGTTTCTGCCACAAGGATCCAGAGGTCTGGCTTCGGGACAGTGACAACAGAGCCACCCATAGAGACTGAAGATGGTCAATGACTGTGGAGAGAGGTGTGGCTCCAATTCAAGAGTTTTATGACCACTCGCAATGAGGTACAAAAGCAGTTATTGCTGCTGCATGTAATCAATCAGCAATGGTGGCTGTGCTGTGGTTCCAAGTCTCTGTCATTTCAGCCCTAAAATGGAGGACAAATTTGGCGGTATTCATCCATTTCTGAAAAAAAAGCAACTCATTCACAAACGTAGGTCTAATTTCAGTGTCATTCATATCAATTTTGACCCTGTTCGATCTGGTATATTGTTCTGAAAATTAAACCAAGTTTTCATGCCTATGAGGTACCAGTAAATAAGTCTCGATTTCCTCAAAATTTCACAAGTATTGTTTTCTATTGAAATGTGATACACTCAGGGTTGAGAGGGTGTGAAACTTTCAAAAATAAGGTGTGTGTGTGTGTGTGTGTGTGTGTGTGTGTGTGTGTGTGTGTGTGTGTGTGTGTGTGTGTGTGTGTGTGTGTGTGTGTGTGTGTGTACGCACACACTTTTAAATCATTAATCTAAACTATATAATCCCTGGTGCAAATTGCAGCTCCTGTTCATATGAGCACGGTATATTAAAATGCCGTGTGTTCCGATAGGAGTTCATGCTCCATGTTAAACAAAAATATTAAATGCAAAGACAAATTACTTGCAGTTTAGACCATTATAAAATGGCAAGACAGTGGGTAGTGAAAGTGAGGAATACAAAAATAAAAGAACCCCAAAACAACACAAAAGGGGTGATTTATTTCATCCTGACAAAGCCCTTGTTATGCGGCATGGAGTGCATGCAACCTCATTGCCAGGAGCGACATTGGCAGCCAGGCTCAGACACCGCGGGACAGGCAGAGGCCCCTTGGATAGGTTCAGCAAGCAGAAAGGGACAGGGAAGGGCAAGCAAATGCCCATCTCAAACGTCGACAACCATCTTCTTGTGAACATCCATTGTTTCAACCACCTACACAATTGTCAGATGGAAAAAGAGTTTCTGTAAACATTGACACAAGTCACAATTTTTGTTTTAAGAACACAGCAATAAAGGCTCTTATGGTTGAGAGAAAGAACTGCACCAATGACGTGGAATAGAACCACCTGAGCTTTCAACAGATTCTCAACAAAACCCATTTTGATTCACAAAATTTGATTCATTTTGATTCACTATTGTTGTAAAACTCCTTGGAAATGAGCAGATATACCAACAATACAAGATTAAAAGGTACATGACAACCTTCATGTTTCTCATATCGCTAGAAAACAGGATTAAGCAGCACATAATATTATGTTGACCTGTTTGGTGTTCTCATTTGGGTGCCAGGTCAATATCAATGGGATCTCAGGTTCAAACCACATATACAGTAGAGTATCACGATGAAAATCAAATGTGTCCATTCGAGGTATCAATAATTCCACATTACAGAACACATAAGTGTAATAAATTGAGCCATAATGTCCAGGATGCTGATAAATTTGAGCTTCCGGGTCCAGCTTTGAGCGTGTTGGACATTTGCTCATGAGTGCCTCCTTGCAGTTAATCACAGCTAAGTTTTCCAAACAAGATTTATCTGTTATCGTTTCCTCCCTGTGTTGTTGGTTGTGTTTTTGTCCAATTACCTCTGCCACCGAAGGTGAAGGAGGTTATGTTTTCACCCCTTTCTGTCTGTTTGTCTGTCTTTGTTTGTTTGTGTGCAGGATATCTCAAAAAGTTGTGGACGGATCCGGATGAAATTTCGTGGACAGGTTCAGTGTGTGACAAGGACGAACTGATTAAATTTTGGTGAAGATCCGAATCTGGATCTGAATACCAGAATTATTTAATTTTCAATTTAATTCTTCACCATTGAAAGATCGGGCCAAAAACGACATACAGTAGTACTGTATAGCATGATATTTCAAAAATGTATTGGGCCCGATATGTTCTTGTGGATCGGGTATGATGTGGCGGAGGTATGCGCTCTACCGAGTGCCCTTCTAGTTTTCTGTTTTACCATACCTTGTTGGAGTGCATTGTCGAAGGCCGTGACAGAAAAAAAAAAATTATAAACGTTTCCAAAAATCTGTAAACGTGTACACGTTCCATTGCTAATTTATACTTGAAAAGGAGCTGACCTCCAAATCCAGTCTCCATCCATCTGTACAGGGTGGGGGTTATGCCACCAACCTATCAGATCAGTTCCCTCCAGCGCTAGGCAGGGTGAAGACAGGCGGGACCTACAAATATTTTCATCGCCACCATGTTGTTTATGGACCTTTTTTCAAACACAGATACGGATTGGTGGCTGCATTCATTAGCCGTTGCTTTTAAGTTACTTTGACTTGAATCGAAAATTCATTCCTTTTAAATGGAGACTAAAGGAAATATGAAATAAAGAGTCGTCCGCACCAGTCGAGCAAGCTAAGCACTGTGTAATAAGCACACATCTGCTGTGCCACTTTTTAAAATGCGTTATTTTTAATTTTTTTATGTATACGTTTTTACTCTGACTCAGAAAGTTATTCTTTCCAAACAGATATTTTTTATAACAATTTTATAACAATTTTTTATAACAAACAGATAAAGAAACAATCACCTCCCCATCAGAAAAATAGTAATAATAATAATTACGAAGATGCATTTTGGTTCTAAAATTTATATTCATTAGGAGGACGAAGGTTGAGAAAATCTTCGACGAGAGAGTACATCTAAACTTTAAGAAGGCATTTGAGAAGGTACCACGTAGGAGGTCGTCAGCTAAAGTGAGGGCTTGTGAAGTGGCTGGTCAGGTAGCTACCTGGATTGGAAACTCGCTTGGTGATAGGAAGCAAGGAGTTGCTGTGAGAGTGGGAGGATGTCTTGCTGGGAGGATGCAAGTAGTGGGGTACCTCAGGGATCAGTACTACGACCATTATTATTAGCTTTTCTGGAATTGGAATTCCAGATCAGGTGTTGTCATTGTACCCCGTCCGTCCATCTGTCTCCTATTTCAACTTCTCCGGCCAAACCGCTGGACCGAAGTTTGGCAGAAAGGTTCCGCTCCTGACTGGTAATGGGGATTGCAAAGCTCGTTCTGGTCATGTGACTTTAAGTCGGTGAAAATGGCTGAGTAAATTTCTTCAAAAATCTTCTTCTCCAGACCCACCAGTCAGAATGCTTCCAAATTTGGTTTACGACATTAGGACAGGGTCCTGAGGTTAAATTGTGGAGGTCAGGCCGACCACGTGACCGGAAGTGTGTCAAAATGGCGGTGGCGTAAATTCCATCAAAAATCTTCTTTTCCAGTCAGAATGCCACAAAATTAGGGGTTCCAAGATTACAGGGTTGGGATGTTAAATGTGGAATGTAATGCCAATCACGTGACTGGAAGTGTGTCAAAATGGCTGGCTTCGTCAATCTTTGGGGAAAATCGCATTAATTCCTTTAAAAACCTTCTTCTCCAGATCCACCAGTCGGAATGCTATCAAATTTGGGTTAAAACATTAGGACATGGTCGTGATGTTAAATTATGGAGGTTATGCCGATCAGGTGACCAGAAGTGTGTCAAAATGGTGGACCGTAAATTTTTGGGAAAAATCATGGAAGTTCCATCAAACATCTTGCTCTCCAGACCTAACAGTCAGAATGCTACCAAATTTGGGTTTCAACATTAGACCAGAGCCCAGATAAGCTACAGGTCGAGGTCCTATTTTTCATTATTTACATAAATTATTTGGGCAGTGGTTTTAAGAGTTGGCTTTCCAAATTTGCAGATTAAACCGAGCTTGAAGGTAAGATAGATAACAGAGATGGGGGTGATCATATTCAGGAAATCAAGACACTTTCAGTGATTGGGCAAAAGAATGACAGATGCAGTTTAACATAAAGACATGCAACTTGCTGGGAATGGGTAAGAATAATGAAAATATAGATTACATCATGGAAAGGACAATCTTGAAGCGTGTCACATAAAAGAAGGATCTGGGGGTGGTAATAGATACGGGAGGTAAGCAGGAAGCACAGTGCCAGGCAGCTATAGGTAAAGCAAATTGGGTTTTAGGCTGTTTTCGGAGGGGGATCCATCATAAATCAAAAGAGGTGGTGTTAATATTGCACAGGAATTTAGTGAGGCCACATCTAGAATATTGTGTGCAGAAGTAAGGCAATGGTCTTTCACTCAGAGAACAATTAATGCATGGAATGGTCTCCCTGGAAATGTAATACCAGGAGAAACAGTAGATAGGTGTAAATTGGAATTGGACAGGTACCTGGAAGTATTGGAGACAGAGGGGTATAGGGATGTTGGCAGGACTTGGAAGTAACTTGAGTATGAATAGATGATTGGGTACATCTGTGAGAGGGTCTCATCAAGTGATAGTGTGTGGTTGATATTCTTCACCCTAAAACTGCCTTCTCCCAGCTCCCCCCCCCCCCCAAAAAAAAAAAAAACACAAAAAGTTTTGTTTTCAGACTTGTGATAGATATCCCTGAGCCTGCCACTTTTCTCATCCCCACTCCTCCCACAATGAAGTTAGGTCATTTTGATGGATTGACAAATTTATTTAATCTGGTGTTGGTGTGGTGCAGGCATGGTGGGCCAAATGGCCTCCTCCTGGATCTAATTTCCTTGTTATTCCTTGCATGAGTGGAAGAGTGAAAGAAAGAGTGAAAGGAAGAGTGAAAGGAAGAGTGAAAGGAAGAGTGAAAGGAAGAGTGAAAGGAAGAGTGAAAGGAAGAGTGAAAGGAAGAGTGAAAGGAAGAGTGAAAGGAAGAGTGAAAGGAAGAGTGAAAGGAAGAGTGAAAGGAAGAGTGAAAGGAAGAGTGAAAGGAAGAGTGAAAGGAAGAGTGAAAGGAAGAGTGAAAGGAAGAGTGAAAGGAAGAGTGAAAGGAAGAGTGAAAGGAAGAGTGAAAGGAAGAGTGAAAGGAAGAGTGAAAGGAAGAGTGAAAGGAAGAGTGAAAGGAAGAGTGTCAGAGCGTCAGAAATTAAAACGGTGGGAATTGGATAGAGGGGTCAGAGAGACGAGAAGAGAGCATGGATGGCAAGAAGAGAGCACAATAAGGTGCCAATTTTCAGTACTCTTGAAAAGACTGGAGGGAGGGACACAAGACAGCTACTTGGAGGAGGCTCCACAGTCGGCTTCAAATTGGAAAGGTAACCAATTGTTACCAGAGGTAGCTCTGCAGAGGATTCCGCTAGCCTGCAGGGCCAGTTTGCAAATATGGTCCACCCACCACAGTTTGTGACAGTTTGTCTGGATGATGAGCTACAGGGAGTGCACCACTTACAGGGCCTGGCTGGAGAAGCAAATTTGGAGGTTTCTTCTTCTTCTTCTCCCTTTTTGTATACAAATTCAAGGCTCGTGGAAGAGTGAGAACATAGAACAGATCAGGAAGCAACAGAACACAAAGAACAGCAGAAGGGGGAGGGGGGGGGGACACCATCCGCAAGACCGAGAGACATAATAGACAAAGATGGCCAAATAAGGGATGCCAGTAAGGATGAGGGATAGGGGAAGTTGCAGGCGGTGGACACAATATGGATACAGGAACAAACTCTCAGGAAGGAAAAACTGGAAATTTGGAAAGAGGTTGGCTTGGGGGGATTAACAGGGAGAGAAAATATCATGGTTTTGGATGGGTGATGATGTGAGATGGTGATAAACAGCTGTCTTGAAGACTTGGTGGGAAGAATGAGTTTGAAGAGATTGTGGAAGTTGGTTACACAGGCAGGAAAAAAAACAAGATGAACAAATGAATGGAGTTGAGCAGTGATTCTGAATTTTTGGAGTTTCACTGAAGGGGGTTTCTGGTGAACCACATGCACCGTGCAGAAATTTGGGCGGGGGAGGAGGGGAAGCATGGAAAGGACAGAAGGTGCAAGAACAGAAAGAAGGTGGTGGAAGACAGAGACCACCGACCTGTCTGCAATGACAAAGTGATAGGCCCCATAGATTCAGCTTCATCGTCGGAGATTCAAATTATGTTGGATTATCTTCCTCAGCATTCTCCAGAAATATGGCTTGGTCGATGAGCTCCTCTGCAGTCAAGTCCTCGTAATGGTTCTCAATGTGCTCATCCTCCACCAGACAAAAAATACAATTGATGAACACAACCAGTTATTGGGTGCCATCAATAAGATGGCTGTACTGTAGCCAAAGTTTCACCTCCACCCGCCCTCCTCCCCCCAACTCCAACACCCCAGATGCTGTTCAAAACTGATTGAACACCTCACCTCACACATTGGCAATATCATACAGTAGGTGGTCTCTTTGTTGGTTTAACCCTGCCACAAATTCCTGACTGCATCTGACTTATGGTCAGCTAAAATCAAGCAGCGGAATATTTCACTGGTGTAAGGCTGCTTCGTGCTCAAATCAATTCCTGGTTTACAGGTTGGAGTAACATGTTTGTGTTGACAGGAATGATACGACCTCAAAGTTATTGCGGTACTCGCAAAAATACCCGTCCCCAGTGACGGGGAAATCAAACAAGAGTGCCCGTCTCAAGTCACGGGAAAATTTTAAGTTAATTTATCAATTTAAAGTACTTTGTGGACTTTAAAAAAGGTAAATTGTGTTGCACTAGAGGTTTCACTCAGAGCCAAATCTCTGAGCTACTTATACCGCCCACCACAGAATGGTGATTCAACATCGAGCGGCAGAGGTTGGATTTGTCCAAAAAGAATATGGAATATCCTGCTTGTGAAATAAAATTTGGCACCAACATTATTCATGCCTGTTCTCACATCATTTCAAGTGTATGTTGAGGTTTGGCTGTGTGCGCAGTTTTTCAAATGCAGTACAGGAAATGGCCACGGTAAACAGGAGACAGACGAAGGCACAGACACACACCACGGTTCGCAATACTGTCGGACCCCGGCATTACATTCCTGAAAAATCCCACGGATGTCAAATCCGCGAATGTCAGGGTATTGTTTCAATGGGTAAAAGGGGAATAGGTTCCTGGCGGTTCGTGATTCATAAGAGAAAAGTCAAAAACCCCGTGAAAAAACGCAAAGAAGCACAGGGCTGTGAAAGTAGAAGCAGGTCACATTTTATGAACCGCGAATACACGGAATTCTACCATGCTATGATGATGAGCTGCTGTACTGTCTGAAACAAGGAATGACTCATCAGAAAGATTCCTGCGTCAAAGGAAATCTTTGAAGTATGGGATGAATTTGTGAAGAGAGCAGTCACCAAACACTCCATCCAAACCTTGTTATTACAGGAACAAAGAATGAGAAGACAAGTGATGTGATGTGATGTGATGTTCTTAAATTTCTGCAGGAATTTCTTTCCTACAATGTACAATAGGCTCAATATTGTCTGCTATCATAGTGTTTGCACACAACACCAGTGAAAGACGTTCCTTAGATAATTTCAAGAGCAGTTTGTGCGCACATATCTGCATGCAAGGAAGTTTGGCATTATATTTTTCATCCAAACAAGATAGAATCACTCCGAATATTCGGGGCGCGCAACAATATTCCGAAAGACACAGTGTCTCCCGACGCATTTAACTTTAGACCTACGAGAATGTTGAAAAAAATTCAGACATTCAGAAATCCAAAGAAATCTCTTGTGTCATATTAGTAGTCAAAATGTCGGATGACCTCCCACAAATTGCAACAAAAGCAAACTCAACAGATTTTGATTCCTGTATATGTCCTCAGTGACAGAAAAAAAAAGTCCTAAGGGATCCTCCAGGGGGAAGTCCTGAAATCATGGAAATCCAATATGGCCGCCACCCAGCTTTGGGGAAAATGAGAAAATTGTAAAGATTGACATTTTAATATGTAAATATGTTTTTCTGCATTCTAATCGTTTCTAGTTATGGTCAGTATATTGATATACAAGAATAATTATAAAAAAGTGAAATGTATTGAGGGTAAAATAAAAAAATTTGTAGCTTTTTTTGTCCAAAAATGTCAATTTTTTGTCCCGAAAAAAAAAATTATTTACCTGATACTGATTTTGGCTCCTGGACCAAAAAAAAATAAGAAATATTGAAGACACAAGATGAAATCAAGTCTATGGCAATGCAATATAATTATGTAAATCATTGAAACACGACAAAACTCACAATTCCACTCGGGGCAATCACATCTGCCTGGCGAAGGTTTCGAAATGAAAATGAAAATTCACATTAAACTCAGAAAGTACATCCATTATAAACTTACAAGTGTATTATGTTGTTGCGTACATGTTTTTTTGTTGAGAAAAATCATGTTGCTGAGAGAGAGAAAAATCAAGCGTATTAAAGTTAGAACTCGACAATGTCGTCATCATCCTCATCATTGTCACATGGAGTGTTTGTGCAGCCAGAGCCCCTGCAGTTTCCACAAGCTGGAGTGCACTCAATGTTGTGCTTCTTGCATGTGCATCTCATGGTGCTACATTCAGCCCGGCAGTTGCACCTAATGACACGTAACATCTTTTCAGGAGCTGGAGCTATTGATGTCTGAAGTGGCACAAAACCCTCGTCACACTTCTGCTAATCGCAGTCTGTCAGAAGAAGTTCATCTGCACATCCCTTCCATTCTTGGACTTGCAGATACACGTGCAGGCTGTGATACTTTGCTGCTTCTGATGTTGGTGGTAACGTCTGTGGTTGCACGTGAGAGAAGCTCCAAGCCACCTTGTCCCAGTACCGCTGATACCGGAGGGTGTCCAGGGTGTCAGTTGACTTTCCGTTGTAGATTATCACCAATGTTTTTTCTCCTGCATCTGCCACATCACATACTTAAGCTGGATATGTATCAAAAACCTTGGCCTGCTCATGGAATGTGTTGTTTGCTTTGAACTTTTTGAGGGAAGCTCCCTTTCCAATCCCATGAAGACGAGATGTCGTGTCGCACCCAAGAACTGCATGTAGAAACAGTATGTGCTTGCATATGTCTGTACCAATCATTTTCTTTGTAGCCTTGATGCGAGGCTTCTTCGTGTTCTTCTTTGGCTCGGGACAAAAGAAGAGGTCATGGGATTCTACGCTTGCATGGTAGCATAGGAGGACAAAGAAGGTCTGTGCCATCACCAACTAACAGTGTTGGTGACAGTAGCAGACTGCACGACCTTCAGTACAATCAGGAGATCAGCATCCCCTGAGGCACAGTTCTCACAGTTCTTCTGAAGGATTCTGAATGGTGTGTCTCACAGTTCTTCTGAAGCTCTTCACTCAACATAAAAATGAATCGCTGTTTATTCTGCCTATTGGCAAGAAACTGTTCCTTCTTCATTGTGAGACGCATGTCAGCTGTAAATGTCACAGTAGTGCCAGCATTCCCTTTAGACCGTCTCTGGTGTGTCATGTCCTTCGTGTTGGTACTCTCATAACCATCAAACACGACTATGGCATCTCCGTACTTCTTCGTTACATAATCAGTGTACTGGTGGCATATGTCTATGTATGTCGATCCACGAGACCATGGAATGCGTTGAACAAGTGCCCCGCCATCCAAAACATACTGTTGCCCATCATTGGGGATATCGGCTGGGACATCGGATCCAAGAAGATCCCAGATGGCATCAGCAAAGACTGGCTTGTGTGCTTCTCGGAGCTGAAGAGAGGAATCAAAGAGGGCTGGTGGATAGCTGCACAGTTCATATTTGAAGGCCGACTCCAGTTCTTCTACTGTCTGTGCAACAGTGATCAGTCTCTGGAAGAGGAGTTGTGGGTCAACCTGGACTTGCTCTCCATCAATCTTGACAGATGACTTCATGCCGAGGGTGACAACTTGGTCTTTCCTCTTAAATGTGTACTCGGCAGGTGTTTTCCCATCCATAGATTTCAATATTTTGGCTCCTACAGCATGTGCTGTATCAACGTTGAAGGTGGGGTGTGCATGAACTCCAGTGGCAATGTTCCTCAGACGTGGATCACTACTGAACGGATTCCGTTCCTGTAAATACTGAAGAGCTGATAGTGTGTCCTTCCAGTCACGAGATTGTCTTGCCTTGGTCATGTCCTTCTTCTGCTCTCCAGTGTTGTAGTTCACACCTGTGAGCTCCTGCATTGCCTGGTTTATTTCTGCACAGGCAGGCATTGATAGTAGCCATACCAGCCGTTGTTGCTCTTTCATTCCTCGCCCTCGTGTGAGCCCCCCGTTGGTCTTCAAACTTCTCATCAGAACTTGTTCGATGATCAGGTCAGATGAAAGACCTGCCCACAGGCGATCACTTCGTCGAACCACATGGAACCCCTCATCAAAACATTGTTGGACATTGCGATGTTGAGTTTTGAGGTTGGACACCTCGCAGATTTGGACACCTCGCAGATACACCCTCGCAGATTTGGCATACAGGTTGTGGCCGAGGCTGCCAGGTAAGGCAGCATTTCCTGGATGGCCTGGAGATGTAGTGCCCAGTTCCCAGTGCGCTCTGCCCGGATGTATTTGCGTAGAATGCCTTGCATGTCCATATACTGAACGCAGAGCGCTGAAGTTCTAGAAGATATCTTTGCAGACTCGGCATGCTTCTGAAGGTGGTCTTTGATTCGTTTCAAGACGTCAGACTTCAATACATCTTCCACAGAGTGGGGTTGGCAGAAGTGTGACGAGGGTTTTGTGCCACTTCAGACATTAATAGCTTATGCTCCTGAAAAGATGTTACGTGTCATTAAGTGCAACTGCCAGGCTGAATGTAGCACCATGAGATGCACATGCAAGAAGCACAACATTGAGTGCACTCCAGCTTGTGGAAACTGCAGGGGCTCTGGCTGCACAAACACTCCATGTGACAATGATGAGGATGATGACGACATTGTCGAGTTCTAACTTTAATACGCTTGATTTTTCTCAACATGTACAGTAAGTTTATAATGGATGTACTTTGAGTTTAATGCGAATTTTCATTTTCATTTCGAAACCTTCGTCAGGCAGATGTGATTGCTCAGAGTGGAATTGTGAATTTTGTCATGTTTCAATGATTTACATAATTATATTGTATTGCCATAGACTTGATTTCATCTTGTGTCTTCAACGTTTCTTTTTTTTGTCCAGGAGCCAAAATCAGTATCAGGTAAATATTTTATTTTTTTTTCGGGACAAAAAATTGACATTTTTGGACAAAAAAGCTATAATTTTTTATTTTACCCTCAATACATTTCTCTTTTTTATAATTATTCTTGTATATCAATATACTGACCATAACTAGAAACAATTAGAATGCAGAAAAACAAATATTTACAAATTAAAATATCAATCTACAATTTTCTCATTTTCCCTGAAGCTGGGTGGCGGCCATATTGGATTTCCACGATTTCAGGACTTTTCCCCCTGGAGGATCCTTTAGGACTTTTTTCTGTCACTGAGGACATATCCAGGAATCAAAATCTGTTGAGTCTGCTTTTGTTGCAATTTGTGGGAGGTTGACCAAATATTTCTGCTGAAATGCCTGTACTATATTTGAAATGCCTCACATTTGAAGGGTTGCGCAACACTTAAAGTAGTCGCCACACCTACTTGTACATTCAGAGCATTTTGTTTTCTATACCAAGTAAATATATGGAAATTTTAGCTTATCTGGAATTTACATTTCGGATAAGACATTGTCATCATGCACTGTCCGTCCGTCTCCTTTTACGACTTCTCCAGCCAAACCACTAGGTCGATCTGGCTGAAATTTTGCAGAAACGTTCCTCTCCTGACTGGTAGCAGGATGTGCAAAGCTCATTCCGATCACATGACTTCAAGTAGGTCAAAATGGCTGACTTAGTAAATTTCTTCAAAAATCTGCTTCCCAGACCCAGCAAGAATAATGCTACCAAATTTGGGTTGCAGCATTCGGCCAGGGTAGGGACGTTAAATTGCGAAGGTAATGCCGATCCCGTGACCGGAAGTGTATCAAAATGGCCAACAGTCAATTTTTGGGAAAAATCATGTAAATTCCTTCAAAAATCTTCTTCTCCAGACCAACGAGTCATAATGCTACCAAATATGGGTTACAACATTCGGCCAGGGTTGTGATGTTAAATTGCGGAGGCCATGTCGATCACATGACCGGAAGTGTTTCAAAATGGCGTTCCCGCAAATTCCTTCAAAAATGTTCTTCGCCTGATCCACCTATCAGAATGCTACCAAATTTGAGTTACAACATTAGGCCAGCGCCCAGATAAGCTTCAGGTCCAGTGGTCCTATTTTATAAAAAAAAAAAAAAAAGGATTACATGGGCCATTAAAAAGTTATTACATTGGAACCAATTCTCTCAAGAAACAAAATACACAGAAGTTTAGAGTTAAAGACAAAAATGATTTTCTTTTTAATGTTTCCAAAACAGAAGATGTGAAAAAAAGTATACTCACAGCACAAAATTCATCAAATGATATCTGTCCATCCCCATCTTTGTCTGCAAGGATGATGGTTTTATCAACAATTTGCTGCAGTTGCGTGTCCTTCAGGTTGTTTCCAACCATCATCTTGAGGACCTGGAAAAGTTCCCCATTGGTAATAAACCCATCTTGGTCCATGTCATAAATTCGAAAAGCAACTGCGAAAGGTGGGAGAGAAAGAGGGAAGCAAGTTAAGAGATCCCTCCCAGCTAAAATCATAGAAACCAGAACAAGCAAAGATTGCATTCCCTCACCGACTTGTTTCATGTGGTTTTATTGTATGGATTTGATAGACGTAATCACAATCAATTATACATACTTTATAGATGGACTCACATTATAATTGTACATACTTTATAGATGTACTCACATTCTGATTGTACATACTTTATAGAGGTACTGGGTTGAAAAAAAGAGAACGTGTACTTCTGGCTACCAAGAGGTGGCATTTTTCACCTACGTTAGCACATTCTGTGCGGACAAACAGACAAATCGACAAACAGACTGATTGATAGACAAACAAATGGACCCAAATGCAACACCCTCGCCTTCGGTGAGGGCAATAACTCATAAGTAATATTAAAAGCTGTAGAAAACCATTAACTCTACAACTCATAAAGGAGGTAGTCTTTGAATTTGTGTGAAGCAAACTCAGAAACCGTTTGACACCTAGACACGTGCAATACCACTACGGAAGTGTCTAGGATGGGAAGTGACTTCAATTCTGAAGTTACAACAAAGGCACCTATGACGTCATAAAAAATATCACATTCCCCATGAGAAGTACTTTCCGTGTGCCAAGTTTCATTTTTTTTCCTTGGTACGGTTACAGAGATACAGAGGTCCAAAGTTTTTTCATTTTTCCAACATGGCTGCCACACCATGTAACCTATGACATCATCATTACCATTAAAACATTCTGCATGAGTATTCGCACCAATGGTGAAAATTGTTTCAATCCGACAAGCGGTTGCGGAGAAAAACACGAAAGTTCTGTGCGGACAAACAAACAAACAAGCAGTCATAGGCTGGTACTTAGAAAATCGTCAACTTGACCTCTGACCTTGTCCAATAAAAGCTGTCTCGAGAGAAGGTAGCGATGCAAACCAGAAGTTTCTACAATGATTCTGTACCAAACCATCAAAAATCGCAAAATTGACCGAAGCAAAAATCTCCATTTCTCCACGCAATTATTGTATATATGTATATATATATATATATATATATATATATATATATATATATATATATATATATATATATATATATATATATATATATACATACATATACATATACATATATATATATACATACATATACATATACATATATATTTTTTTTTTTTGTATACCTTGTCGAGGCTCATATGAGAGCTAACACACAACTCACAGCACGGGGGCATGAGACAAGAGGGGCGGGAGTGGAAGGGACAAAACAGTGGGGAACAGACACATTAGGTGAACTGTGGAAGGGAGAGGGATGGGGATGGGACGGGGAACATGGCAAAGAGAAGATGGACATTACAGGGACTTTCAGGAAGGAAAGCAGGGGAATTGAAGGAAGTGGGCTTGTGTGGATTATCGGGGGTAGAAAAGATCGAGGATTTGGATGGGGGAAGATAAGAGGTGGTGGTGAACAGCTGTTTTGAAAGCCTGGAGGGAAGAATGGGAAAGAATAGAGTGAGGAAGTTTATTCCAAAGGCGGGGAAAAAAAGAGGAATGAAAGAGTGACGATGAGCAGTGATTCGTGATTTTGGTGGTTTTACCAGAAGGGGGTTGTTGGCGGACCTTGAGCACCCTGTGGAAATGTGGTGGGGACAGATCACAGAGAGAGCAGGGGGGGGGCAAGGCTGGAGAGGAGTCGGTAGAAGACAGAAAGACCACCGACCAACCTGCGGTGATTGAGTGAGAGGCCCAAAGACTCAGCTTCATTGCGGGAGATGCCGATGATCTTAAATGCCCTGGTTTCGACGGCGTGAAGCCGAGAAAGGTGGGAGGCAGGAGCACCAGCCCAGAGGGGAGAGCAGTACTCCATCAGGCTACGGACAAAAGCTTTGTAAGTGGTCAGGAGCTCAAGAGGGCCGAGGAAGGACTTTGCACGACGGAGGATTCCCAGTCGGCGACTGGCTTTTGAGGCGAGGTTGGAAATGTGACTTTCCCAGGAAAGATCATGGCAGATAGTGAGACCCAGAAGCTTGAAAGAAAAGACTTCTTCCAGAGGATTGTTGAGAAAGTGGATGGGGGGGTTTTCTAAACGGTCCTTTCAAAGAGACATAGTGAGAGTGTGAGATTTGTCTGGATTGAAAGACATGTTCCACGTGTTGGACCAGTTTGTGATTTTATCCAGATCTGCAGTGAGCGAAGAAGCTGCTGCTTGCCGGTCTGAGGGATGACAGATGGTACTGCAGAGGGTGGAGTCGTCGGCAAAGAGAAAGAGGATTTTCCAGAGAGTCGGAGAGGTTATTATTTCATCAAAGTCACAAAACCGTAATATTCGGCCATCCACCAACAATCTTTACATAATCTGACGGCTCACCGAGTCAGGCATGCGACGATAACCTTTATTGGGATAAAAAATGACTTTTAAACACCATCTTTATCGAAAACACCGTCAGCGCGCACACGCAAAACCTTAACGTGACTCAACGACGCGTCTGCTCGAGCGCACTGCATCATGTGACGACCCGTGACGCGTCGAGTGAAATATTTTTTATACAATCTTAAAAAGTCTCCAAAACATCCGATTTTTCCCAGATTTTTGACAACCGAGTTGTAAGCGTCCTAAGGGATCGCAAAAACCGAAGACAAAATTAAAATTGAAGTTAAAACGAACTCGTAGCGTCGAGCGAAGCAAAAATACTCCATTTCTCCACATGAATTTACGGAATTATGTTTGACCTCACTATGACCTTGACCTTTGACCGATTTTGACCAAAATCTAATCAGCGCTAGCCATCACCCTCCTGAATCACTTGGTGTAATTTGACATTGGTAGCTTCTTCCGTTCTCGAATTATAGTGCCTACAAACAAGCAAACAAGCATTCATAGACTGGTACTTACGAAATCGTCAACTTGACCTCTGACCTTGTCTAATAAAAGCTGTCTCTTGAGAAGGTAGCGACACAAACCAGAAGTTTCTACGATGATTCTGTACCAAACCATCAAAAATCGAATGTTTTGGATGTTTGACCTCACTGTGACCTTGACCTTTGACCAAAATCTAATCAGCGCTAGCCACCACCCTCCTGAATCACGTGGTGTAATTTGACATTGGAAGCTTCTTCCGTTCTCAAGATATCATTTTTTGGATGTTTGACCTCACTGTGACCTTGACCTTTGACCGATTTTGACCAAAATCTAATCAGCACTAGCCATCAGCCTCCTGAATCACGTGGTGTAATTTGACATTGGTAGCTTCTTCCGTTCGAGTTATCTGTACCAAACCATCAAAAATCGAATATTTGACCTCACCATGACCTTGACCTTTGACCGATTTTGACCAAAATCTAATCAGCACTAGCCATCACCCTCCTGAATCACGTGGTGTAATTTGACATTGGTAGCTTCTTCTGTTCTCGAGTTATCGTGCCTACAAACAAACAAACAACTAGAACGGGCACTCATAGAGCGCATACCTTCGCCACCACTACTTTCTTTGTTCTTGGTATGAGTGTGGGGAACTGGTTTCATATCAATGGTCTTATGACACAAACCACATATCTATAATGTCATGACCCCCCCCCCCCCGACTTTCGGGGGTTACGGACTAAACAACAATCAACTCACGTCGTTTTGGCGAGTCTTCACTCGCAAGCTCGGTGAATACAACGTTTCAACAAGAGAAGGTAATCTCGTTTGATGCTGGTTTCATGCAAATCGAATAAGAATTGACTGAGTTATGCCGAAAACCGCATATTTTTCAAGGGCGTGACCCCCCCCCCCCGACATTTTACCCCAACCGGTGACATGTGTTATGACGTCATTGTGTCACAAGATTGGGCATTAAATTCTGAACATTTTGGTGCTGGGTTCATGTAAAGCAGACAAGAATTGACCGAGTTATGACAAAAACCGCATATTTTTCAAGGTCGTGACCCCCCTGACCTTTGACCCCTAACCGCAAACAAGAGTATGGGTGTCATTGTGTCATATTGCATATCACAAGATGAGGCGTTGAATTCTGAACATTTTGGCGTTAGTTGCATGCAAATTGAATAAAAATTGACCGTGTTATCGTAAAAAGACGATTTTGACCTTTTCGTGACCTTGACCTTTGACCCGAACGATCCCAAAATCTAATCGAATGCTTCCTGGCTAATAACCAATCATCCCACCAAATTTCATGCAATTCGGTTTAATACTTTTTGAGTTATACGAATCACAAGATTACAAATAAATAAATAAATAAATAAATACACGCCGACCAAAACATAACCTTTCGCAGAATGCGAAGGTAAACAAGCAGTCATAGACTGGTACTTACAAAATCGTCAACTTGACCTCTGACCTTGTCTAATAAAAGCTGTCTCTAGAGAAGGTAAAGACGCAAACCAGAAGTTTCTACGATGATTCTGTTCCAAACCATCAAAAATCGAATGTTTGACCTCACTGTGACCTTGACCGTTTTTGACCAAAATCTAATCAGCACTAGCCATCACCCTCCTGAATCACGTGGTGTAATTTGACATTGGTAGCTTCTTCCGTTCTCGTATTTTCTGTCCCAAACTATCAAAAATCGAATATTTGACCTCACTGTGACCTTGACCTTTGACCGATTTTGACCAAAATCTAATCAGCACTAGCCATCACCCTCCTGAATCACGTGGTGTAATTTGACATTGGAAGCTTCTTCCATTCTCGAGTTATCGTGCCTACAAACAAACAAACAAACAAACAAACAGAAACGGAAGTCATCAATATACTTACGAAATCTTTAGATTCTTTAGATTTCGTAAGTAACAAACCAGAATTCCGTTCATAGAACGGAAAATCTTGCCGAACGGAAGCACATGAAGCGCAAACTGAAACAAATACTTGTGACACATTGATCAGAGTCTATCGCTCGGCGTATAGAGACTTGTGGAAAGAGTCTATTGATAATTATCTCAAGATAAATCTTAAGATTGAAAACTACCAATAATATATGGATGCTCGAGAACGTTCTGTTCTCGCAGGAAGCATTTTTGGTTCCTTGACAAACTACAGATCTGGAAAGCGCTCACCAAGGGCTTTCATATGAGGTATTACTCGATATGGTACCTAAGATTTGAAAAATTGACCTTGGGGTCAAAACATTTCGACCTCAGGCGCTAACCATGAAGGTCAAGGCCGATCTCCACCAAAAACTTATCAGCTGAGCGCTAAACCATATGCTACATTCCTACAAAGTTTTGAGAAGATTCGATCAAAATTACTCCCAAAATTAGGGTTTCGTTGAACTCCATGATTTACCACAAAGTGACCTTGACCTTTGACCTTGACCATTATCTGTGCTGAAGGGTATTCCAATAATACTATGATATGTGTAACCACAAGAGATTTCAATGAGAATTGTCTAAGAACTGAGGAAATAAAATGTTCATGAAAAATCCGTTTTTTCGTCATGATGTCATCAAATGACGTCATAGCGTCAACCTTGTTACAGATCTGGAAAGCGCTCATCAAGGGCTTTCATATGAGGTATTACTCGATATGGTAACTAAGATTTGAAAAATTGACCTTGGGGTCAAAACATTTCGACCTCAGGCGCTAACCATAAAGGTCAAGGCCGATCTCCACCAAAAACTTATCAGCTGAGCGCTAAACCATATGCGACATTCCGACAAAGTTTTGAGAAGATTCGATCAAAATTACTCCCAAAATTAGGGTTTCGTTGAACTCCATGATTTACCACAAAGTGACCTTGACCATTATGTGTGCTGAAGGGTATTCCAATAATACTATGATATGTGTAACCACAAGAGATTTCAATGAGAATTGCGCTCTACAGAGTGATTTAAAGGCGAAAAATAGGCGACGACAAACACTTTTATGAAACAAAGTGACAAACAAACAAATAAACAAAAAAATAAATAAATAAACAAACTAACTAACTTACTGACCGATACAATCTTGCCGAAAATTTCAGCAAGATTAACAAACAAATAAGCAGTCATAAAATGGTACTTACGAAATCGTCAACTTGACCTCTGACCTTGTCTAATAAAAGCTGTTTCTCGAGAAGGTAGCGACGCAAACCAGAAGTTTCTACGATGATTCTGTATCAAACCATCAAAAATCGTAACGTCAACCGAAGCAAAAATCTCCATTTCTCCACGCAATTATATTATACCTTAACGTAACTCAACGACGCGTCTGCTCGAGCGCACTGCATCATGGGACGACCCATGACGCGTCGAGTGAAATATTTTTTATACAATCTTAAAACGTCTCCAAAACATCCGATTTTTACCGGAATTTCGACAACCGAGTTTCAAGCGTCCTAAGCGATCGCAAAAACCGAAGACAAAATTAAAATCGAAGTTAAAACGAACTCGTAACGTCGAGCGAAGCAAAAATACTCCATTTCTCCACATTAATTTATGGAATTATGTTTGACCTCACTGTGACCTTGACCTTTGACCGATTTTGACCAAAATCTAATCAGAACTAGCCATCACCCTCCTGAATCACGTGGTGCAATTTGACATTGGTAGCTCCTTCCGTTCTTGAGTTATCGTGTCTACAAACAAACAAACAAGCAAACAGAAACGGAAGTCATCAATATACTTACGAAATCTTTAGATTTCGTAAGTAACAAACAAACAAGCAGTCATAGACTGGTACTTACGAAATTGTCAACTTGACCACTGACGTTGATCAATAAAAGCTGTCTCTCGAGAAGGTAGCGACGCAAACCAGAAGATTCTACGATGATTCTGTTCCAAACCATCAAAAATCGAATGTTTTGGATGTTTGACCTCACTGTGACCTTGACCCTTGACCGATTTTGACCAAAATCTAATCAGCACGAGCCACCACCCTCCTGAATCACGTGGTGTAATTTGACATTGGTAGCTTCTTCCGTTCTCGAGTTATCTGTACCAAACCATCAAAAATCGAATATTTGACCTCACCATGACCTTGACCTTTGACCAAAATCTAATCAGCACTAGCCATCAGCCTCCTGAATCACGTGGTGTAATTTGACATTGGTAGCTTCTTCCGTTCTCGAGTTATCGTGCCTACAAACAAACAAACAAACAAGCAGTCATAGACTGGTACTTACGAAATCATCAACTTGACCTCTGACCTTGTCTAATAAAAGCTGTCTCTTGAGAAGGTAGCGACACAAACCAGAATTTTTTACGATGATTCTGTACCAAACCATCAAAAATCGAATGTTTTGGATGTTTGACCTCACTGTGACCTTGACCTTGGACCGATTTTGACCAAAATCTAATCAGCGCTAGCCACCACCCTCCTGAATCACGTGGTGTAATTTGACATTGGTAGCTTCTTCCGTTCTCGAGTTATCTGTACCAAACCATCAAAAATCGAATATTTGACCTCACCGTGACCTTGACCTTTGACCGATTTTGACCAAAATCTAATCAGCACTAGCCATCACCCTCCTGAATCACGAGGTGTAATTTGACATTGGTAGCTTCTTCCGTTCTCGAGTTATCGTGCCTACAAACAAACAAACAAACAAACAACAGAAACGGAAGGCATCAATATACTTACGAAATCTAAAGATTTCGTAAGTAACAAACTAACAAACAAACAAACACGGAAGGCATCAATATACTTACGAAATCTTTAGATTTCCTAAGTAACAAACACACAAACAAACAAACAGAAACGAAAGTGATTAATATACTTACGAAATCTTTAGATTTCGTAAGTAACAAACGAACGGACCCAAATGCAATACCTCCTCCTTAGGCGAGGGTAATAATAAACGTCATGGGTCAGGGTGAAATGTCTGATCAAAGCGGGGATGCATCAAAGTGTGACGTCTTGGTACCCAGTCATCACTGCCAGCAGTTATAAAGTGGCAGTTCTAGCTATATGCCTGGTGTTGGCTGAATGGTTAGGATGGCGGGCTTGGGGTCCTTGCGTTCGAGTTCAAATCCTGCTCAGCCATTGAATTAAACCAGGTGGGGTGGACTCAGCATGTCGTCCTTCCGAGGTCGGCAAAATGAGTACCAGCTTGCTAGGATGATTGAGCCATTCGAATACCCTGCGTCGAAGTGGTGACCCATCCAGGATTGTGCCCAATAGCCCATGAGACTGCTTTGGCAGCACCGATGCTCTGTACAGAGTGTGGTCCCACTGGATGGATGGAGTTCCAGCTATGTCTAATATTAATTACGTAACACCAGTACACAAACACCACACAAAATGACACAAACAAAACACAAAACTAAGACCTAGCGAGGGTCTGCAATCTCTGATTGCAATTTTTCTTCTTTCATTAGTATTCGTTTTAGATAACCCTTCCTTTATGTGTAGTGGGTTTATGGGAAAATGTGTTGCAAGGGCTTTAGGTAGTGTTTCTCTTTTCATTCCTTACCCATCTTTAATTCTTCACATTAGTTTGCTTTGCTGCACATATGAACCTCTCTTTCCTTCACACATGCATGCACACCAGGGACAAGTCATTTATATACGCGTGCAATTTCTCATTCAAATCCCGCACCATTATCCAAGACGTTTCACCTCAAACTTCACCAGACTCAAACTCCAAAGTTGCAACATGTCATACACCACCACAGCACTTTTATAAAACTCACCACACCATTGGACCACAACCCAAGCTTACTTACCTTCACCATTAACAGCCACAATGTACGACCGACCACTTCCATCACGAATCACCACAACCACTATGCTACACCACCACTGCCATTGCTCAACAACCATCATCGGTAAATAAGATTCTTCAAAATAAATTTTTTAAAAATCCCGTACACTTTACAATGCTCGTCAAATGCACAAGAAAAGGGTTAAAGTCTACACATAAACATTAGCGTAGTGGTAATAGAAATACAAAGGAGTACCCCCAGGTATCAGATAGGAGATAGGAGATAATGCACTGCATGGATGGATCGAACAATGTTGGAAGAATAAAGAGGTACTTTACATGCAAGATCAACATTCATGTTAAATTTGAAGGTGCTGGTACACCCTTGCAGAGTTCCAATGAGATAAACTGAACATGCAGCAGATGACACTTTAACAAACAATTTACTAAAGGAAAGCAGAATAGCACTTTAACAGATCTCATCAAGTCGAATTTGAAAAGGTGAACAGCGTTTGGTTGATAACATTCGTGTGCTTGGCTTAACAGCATTTGGACCTTGTTTTATGGATGGTGTCTCCTGCATTAAATTTAAATTGGATGTAGCATTGCATTTATTTCATTGTAGCATTGCATTTATTTTCGCCTCAGACTTCGCTTCGTTCGTCCTTGGCCGAATTAATAAATAAATAACGTTTGCAATCCAAGTTCCGAGCTAAATCGGGACATGGCAAATTTTTGCCAAAATTACCGAGCCGGATCCAAAACAAGTTTTTCCTAATTTGAGTCCCAGCACTACACACGGTGATATGTGAAAGATTTAATCATCGTAGTTCGGGAACAAAGGAATTATACAACAATGCATAGTAACGTTCACCATTGAATGTTACTTTTTCCAAAAAAAGGAAGAAAGAATCAGGGAAAAGGAAGAAAGAATCAGTGATGCATGACTCGCTGAGAGAACTCCCGACATTGATTTTTGGCGAGTCTCTTTAATATTGCCAGCCTTGGTGAAGTTTTTCTGTCCCCCAAATTTGGTAACTGTGGTGGTTGACTTCACCACTGATGTAGAAGTTGCCGCATCAGAAAATGGCAATTCGCCAATAAACCAATGGGAATTGTGTATTTAGCAACAGCAATAGCAACAACATTGATAACAACATGAAGAATAACAAAACTTGATGAATTATGCTTTCATATGCCATTTGCAGTTTGGTTCCATCATGTATACATCAAAAGTTATAAAAGTTTAAAGTTACACAAGGATGTTATGGACACCCTGCACAATATGCTGTCATCCATCCATCCATTGGGACCATACTCTGTGCAGAGCGTTGGTGCTGCCGAAGCAGTCTCCTTGGCTATTGGGCACAATCCTGGACGGGTCGCCACTCCGACACAGTATACCAGCATGCTGCCAGTCATTTTGCCGACCTCGGATGGATGACAGGCCGAGTTAACCCCACCTGGTATTAATTTAACAGCTGAGCAGGATTTGAACTCAGGACCCTGGGATCCCAAGCCCACCACCCTAACCATTAAACCAACACTTGGCATAATATGCTGTCTTGAATACTCGATATTGATCAATTTGTTGATCTTAATTGCAAACAGCTGAGATGATAAAGAAAGCCGACTTGGAAAGGAGTTTGTGAATTATGTGAGGACGGGTACACACAGACGGGCGATTTGTGCTTTTCTCTTCGGGACTAAACAAAATTATCAATATTTTCAGTCATACAAAAAAAATCGGAGGGAGGGAAGAGGTTTGCTATTTGCGTATGACTTTAAATTATTTTATGAAAACGTCAATTTTAAACATGCAATTGACTGCAAAAAAAAAAAAAAAATTCTGACTGGTGGGTCAGGTGATGAAGATTTTTGAAGGAATTCATGCGATTTTCCAAAAATTTTACTCAGTCCACCATTTTGACACACTTCCGGTCATGTGATCGCCATGACCTCTGCAATTTAGCATAACGACCCTGTCCTAATGTTGCAACCAAAATATGGTAGCATTCTGATGGGTGGGTCTGGAGAAGATTTTTAAAGGAATTAATACTATTTTCCCAAAAGATGACCAAGTCAGCCATTTTGACACACTTCCAGTCATGTTATCCGCATGACTTCGACAATATAATTAACATCCCTACACTACTATAATATTGCAACTCAAATTTGTCAGCATTCTGACAGGTTGGTTGAAAGAAGATTTTGGAAGGAATTTGCACGACCGCAATTTTGACACTTCCGGTCAAGTGATCAGCATGGTCTCCGCAATTTAACATGAGGACCATGTCCTAATATTGCAACCCAAATTTCGTAGAGTTCTGACTGGTGGGTCTGGAGAAGATTTTTGAAGAAATTTACAAGTCGGCTATTTTGACCTACTTAAAGTCATGTGACCGGAACGAGCTTTGCAATGCCTGTTATTAGTCAGGAGAGGAACGTTGCTGCAAAATTTCAGCCAGTTCGGTCGAGTGGTTTGGCCGGAGAAGTCGAAAAAGTAGACAGCCGTTGCACGATGACAATACCTTATCGGGAATGTAAATTCAAGATAAGCTAAGTATCACCCAAAAAAATGATGGTACAGTATAAAATTGTTTTGACTTATAATAAAAAGTCCAAGTTCTTTTTTGTTTTCACTTGAAAAGTATGATTCTTTTTATTTTCTGGAAAAAAAATGTTGAAATGTTACTCCATTGGTTAGACATAGTGTAAATAATAAATATACAGGAAGTTGTGCCCCATTAATTTGCTCCACAAGCTTAGCCGACCTCCCACCTATGGATTCGCTCGACCGTACATAATAAGTCGACAGGGTGGGAAGTCGAAAGCACGGTTCCCAAGTTGAGATAGCTAATTCACCAGTAAGGTAACGCAATTGTGGGCGTGGGGACCCTGCTCGATTTTAGCTGCCTCAAACGGCGTTCACAGTTGCTCAGCAATTCATTGGGTGGCAGAGTTATCTGTGACTTGTCAGCTTCAGGGTCAAAGGTCAGCATCTGAGAGGGGCCACTCGTGACCCATCGATAGGTCAGTAAAGCCTTCCTTAAACTCATGAAAGAGGGATCTTTAACCGTAGTCTGACCAACATATTTTACTTCCTAATCATACCAAATGGCGTCTTTACGGACCTCAACTCAAAAACCACTCAATTTCACTAAATCTGCCAGTTTCACATCAATGACTAAACATGGTGTTTTATTGATAAAGTCAACAAACATAAGAAAAATAAATATAAAATCTAAAATTAACCTACCTACTGGGGACTTTCATCACTAAATTTCACCCCAACTCAAAAATCACTTTCATTCAATCTGCTGAAGTTTCACATCAAAGAGGAAACAATTATTTTGATTGGATGATGTTTTAGTTTTAAAGTAAACAAACTCAAGCATAAAAAAAATTGGAATGATTTCATCAACACAAATACCATATGAAGTAATCATATATGCAAAAAAATGAACGAAAACAGGGGTCTTTTTGGACCCCAGAAAAGATTTGCTTGTAACTCTGTGCAGCAAAGTGGGATCTCAAAATATCATATATATTTATTACCAGCACATACAGGTAAACAAACTAATACAACATTAAATACACCATTAAACCAATACAGAAATAACATCAAAATGTATGCCTGGGATCCCAAAAGACCCCAGTTGGTAGGACTAGGGTTAAAAGTTCTACTCTTTGTAGTGCTGTAAAAATGTTCATAATTTTGGATGTCTCGAGGTATCAGGAAAATTATGAATGGTGACACATGATAAAGATCAAATATTAAGTGGGTCATACAGTACATAGGCAATCTTAAAAGGCTCAATTAAACCCTATCCACACTAAAGGCTCTCAAAAAGCACATGTAATGGTTAAACCTTCATTTATTTGTTTGAAATGACATTTTACACATGTTTGATCATTTAAGGGAAATAACTGAAAAACTTCGACACAAGTTATACATAAGCAGATGTTGTGCGTGAGTGATATTACACACAAGATGGCAGCTTCCGTGGAGAGGTCTCTTGGTGCCGAGGTCTTTAAAACGGTAACTGCTTCGTAATGGTTAACCTTAATTTGTTTGTTTGAAATTGCATTTACACATGTTTGATGTGATGAATAAAGTATGTCAGGTTCTCCAAGTCATGTGGCGGCATTTTCAGAAACTTGTACATCATTAACTCTTATCTGTTATTTACGCGTACGTTTTGATGGAACTTGAGAAGTGTATCACTTGCATGTGTTACAATTTAGCTCTACATGTTAATTGAAGAATTTGTAAAAACTCAAAAATAATTAATGATGTGCAAGTAGATTTCATACCTGAAGTGCAAATGATGTTGTATGTGTACTGCTTGAAAAAAATATTGTTTACATTTGCTGATTGCTAAAGCAAGGTAACAGATATTTTCTTATTTTATTGCAGTCAAACACTGAAATTGACTCATGTGGCATGTCAGAAAGCAAAGTTTGTATGTCATCGAGGACATGTGATTAAAGAGTGAAACTGACAGTGCATTGAACATGTCATTTATTATAATTAGGATGTAGAAGAAGACCTTAATCAAAAGGTATTTTTACAAATTATTTCAAGGTTGGCAAGGGGAAGGTCAAGATCAAGAAGGAAGCCATACTCTAAAAACATTTGAAGTACTTACAGCGAAGCTTCTGGTCCTTATCGCCCTTGACACTGAATTGAGAAACTCCTTCAATGAACTCTAGAAGTACAAGAAAATTGACCATTACTTGTGTATTTTAACCACATCCTTGATGTCAACATAATCAGAATGCAATATATGTTCTCAATAACCAGAATACAAATTAATCCAAGTTTTAAATCAGAAACCAGTCATTCCAACATTTGTCAAAATGGCATTTACTTCTTAAGAAATTCTTGAAAAAAAAACCGGAAATTTAAAAAAAATTACATTTTATAGATACTCAGAGAAAAATTAAATGAAAATATATGTATACATTTTCAGGTTTGCACCAAATATGTGCCATACTTAAATATGTGATTAGGTGGTGACATCACATGATGCCAAATAGTAAATTATGTGTGGTGTGTCAGTATTTCAGGCCGTGTAATGCTTTGTAAAATCTCATGCCAAGAAGAGTCTCAGAGTTTCAAAAATCCGATGTTAAACTGGTGTCGTGCAAGTACAGTAAACCCTCAAATATCATGGGGGTTAGGTTCTTGGAAAATACCATGATCGTTGAAACTACGATCGTGGAAACCAAGTCAGTGCCGATGGGAAAGCAGGGGATCGGTTTCTGGGCTTCGAGAAAATACAGAGGACGATCGACAGCAACCAGAAATAAACGCATCACAATTGAAAGAAGGATATATATGTATGTATGTATATATATATATATATATATATATATATATATATATATATATATATATATATATATATGTATAGTTACGAATCTACGCCCGCCCGGCGTGCGAACGACTGTTTTAGCCAATGGCAGCCGCACGCCCACCGGACGAGCAATTCAGTCGTGACTTCCCGGAGCAACGCCGAGAACCAGTCATGGGTGTGCCTTCAACGCACACCACGGCCCAGTCCGTATTCTACCCGCGCGCGACAGGGTCAATCGCCGAATGTCGATATACCTAAGTATTCACGCGGATAAGCTACCGAGGGACCGTACCTCGGCGAAGGCCTGTTTTGACACGAACCGCTTAAGCGGTTCGTTCCACTCTGGGATAACCGAGCGGGTATTATCGCCAGACCTTGCCAGACCTCGCCAAACCTGATTCTACTGTCGGTATTCAAAAACCAACTAGTATTCCGAAAAACAATATGGCACTTCAATGGGGGAAAACGACACGACGAACGGGGGACATTCACACAAGCACATTTATTATTTTACACATATAAAATCAAGCAACAAATTGGTGAAACGCGCATGCAGTTATACAGCCAAACACAATGCAAAGGAAAGAGCGAATACCATCTATTTATTATGTACAGTCAATTATACAGTTCTACTTGCGGACATGGTGCCACAACATTCATTCGAAAGCAAAGAAAAGCCCCAGGACAGACGAGGAGCAGACTGGACCTCTTTGGGTCTTCATTGCACGGAGCCGTGTAGACCGCAGAGGCTCCGCGAGGCCGTGCAGGTTACCTTCCTCGCTGGGGCGACCCACGACACTCCTTCCCCATGGCAGCTAGCATAACCGCGGTCCCTCCCAGGCCTCGTCTGACGGCCCGATGATTCGGGCCCAGCAGGCAATGCCTCAGAGGAACGAACAGGCCTTATGCTCTTTCCAAGTTGATTCTCTCTTTAAGAGCCCGTCCGTCCCTCGCGCTGCTCGGACTGTCCCGAAGCCTGATCACCTTGGACCGTTCGCTGCTGGCTGGCAACCTCTCCACATCCCACACGAACGCGCCGTCATGCGTGGCACGGCCGGCCTGATGTGTTCCCCGCTCCGTCTCATCGGCGAACCCGGACTTCCACTTGACTCGAGCTCCGCTCCTCACACCGCTCCAGATCCCGACCGCTTCTCCCTCAGATTGACTCGACTCTCTTCCAGACCCCCTCCAGACTGTTGAACTGGCGCTCTGCGCAGCCTTTTATAGGGCTGGTGAAGCGAGATCTGATCTCCGACCTCTGCACGGAGAGCGGACGTTGTGGAAATCATCGGCGCTGCATGGCGAGAGAACCCTTGCCTCTGCATGCAGCGATGCCATTTGATCGGATCTCGCCACTGCTGGCGCAAAGATGGCGTCGTTTCGGAAACGAAGGTGAGGCGATGTTTGTGGTGCAGAGATGTTGACGGTTGGTGGCGAAGTAGTGAGGATGGCGTGGTTTGTTGAGAGGCAGGTGTGGTTGTGGTGGTGGAGAGGCGGTTGGTCTGAAGCGATTGGTGAGAGCGATGTTGGTGGTGGAGGTGGTTGGTCCAAAATAACGATAGCAAAGAATAACAGCTAACTCAAAGATCACAGCCCTGATAACACAAATAAATCCCATTAAACAACGGTGGGGAAATCTAACTGAACACAGACTTACCGGAATAACTGAACTTAGGACCTTTATGGTGTGCTGCAAATTTCCACAGCCGTAACAATATATATGTTTTACATGGTTCAACCGGAGCCTTGGTAAATCTACAATGGTTTCTCCAATACACTGGCCCACTCAGAGGCATTTATAGCTTACCTGGAATTTACATTCCAGAAAGTATTATCATCGCGCACCGTCCGTCCATCGGTCTTCTTTTTCGACTTCTCTGGCCAAACTGCTGGGCCGATCCAGCTGAAATTTTGCAGCAACGTTTCTCTCATGACTGTTGATAGGAAATGCAAAGCCACGAGTAGGAAGGTTACCAAACTTGGGTTACAACATTTGGACAGGGTTCTGATGTTAAATTGCAGAGGCTATGTCGATCACATGGCCGGAAATGTGTCAAAATCCATCCATCCATTGGGAACATACTCTGTGCAGAGTGTTGGTGCTGCCGAAGCAGTCTCCTTGGCTGATGGGCACAATCCTGGACGGGTCGCCACACCGACACATGATACCAGCAAGCTGGCCCTCATTTTGCTGACCTTGGAAGGATAACAGGCAGAGTCAACCCCACCTGGTATTAATTCAACAGCTGAATGGGATTTGAACTTAGGGTCCGAGGATCCCAAGCCCAACACCCGAACCATCAAGCAAACACCAGGCATATTCCCAGGCACCAACAACAACGCCAGGCAGGCATTGCAGTCCCGCGAATTCCTTCCAAAATCTTCTTCTCCTGATCCACCGTTCAGAATGCTACCAAATTTGGGTTACAACATTAGGCCGGGGTGGGGATGTTAAATTACCAAAGTCATTCCGATCACTTGACCGGAACTGTGTCAAAATGGTCGAGTGTCAATTTTTGTGAAAATCATACAAATTCTTCAAAAATCTTCTCCTTCAGACCCACCAGTCAGAATCTGACCAAATTTGGGTCACAACATTAGGATAAGGTCCTAATGTAAAATTGTGGAGGCCATGCTGATCACATGACCGGAAGCGTGTCAAAATGGCGGCCGCACAAGTTATTTCCAAAATCTTCATTCTCTCAACTCACCTGTCAGAATGCTAACAAATTTGGGTTGCAACATTATGGTAGGGTAGGGATGTTAATTATATTGTGGAAGTCATGCGGATCACGTGACCAGAAGTGTGTCAAAAAGTTCCAGATTTGGGCCACAATGCTATCTCTCGAGAAGGCTGCTTGGTCACTCAGGGTGCTGCCAGATAACATTGTCTCAGGTAAACAATCAAACGACCCATACTACTGACCCTCCTGCATGCAGTATTGAGGCCGAGGACATCAATGCCATCTTGCAACTACTATTTTGCCTCTCCCCCATCACTGTAGGACTTTTCTTCCCACCTGCCATAGGCCTATTTAAAGTGAGGATCAGTTCATGCAAACTAATCCCACAGGCTGAGTGTTTCTCCAGTGGATCAGCAGGCTGAAATGGCTGTAGTAACCACAAAGCTGAGGTATTGCACTGGAGTGTCCTTCTTCCCGCATTTGGCTTAAAAGCCCACCCTCAAGGCAGAGAGGTTATAACTGAGTTTCCAGCTTTCACGGCAGCAAGCGCTTATCTGCCATAAGGGATTTCGTGCTCGTAGTATCGCAGGTTTGTTGGATGTCATACGCAGATATAGACACAAGGAGTAGTATTCATACAGAAGCCTTCGACCGTTTACTCATTCCCAAAGAAGCTTCGAGAAAGTTCTTAAATCATTTCATAAAGCTCCGTGAAACACTATAATCCTCAATGAGTAGTGCTTGGATGTAGATAAAACGTAGAATGGGCCTGGTCACACCAATGGCCTCATGGTTCAATTTGAACCTCGCAACGCAGTACAAGCTTTACAACACGATGTAAGCTTTGCAGGTATGAACCTCGCAACGCAGTATGAGCTTTACAACACGATGTAAGCTTTGCAGGTATGAACCTCGCAACGCAGTATGAGCTTTACAACATGATGTAAGCTTTGCAGGTATGAACCTCGCAACGCAGTACGAGCTTTACAACACGATGTAAGCTTTGCAGGTATGAACCTCGCAACGCAGTATGAGCTTTACAACACGATGTAAGCTTTGCAGGTATGAACCTCGCAACGCAGTACAAGCTTTACAACACGATGTAAGCTTTGCAGGTATGAACCTCGCAACGCAGTATGAGCTTTACAACATGATGTAAGCTTTGCAGGTATGAACCTCGCAATGCAGTATGAGCTTTACAACACGATGTAAACTTCGCAGAGTAATATAAGCTTGCAGCAGCTCGAAGCTTCGCAAAGAGCCGAAGCTTTTGGCTTCCCATAACTCATCTGCATCCGTTCTGAGCTGCACCAAGAACATTCGCTCCAAGCTCCACTCAGAACATTAATGGTATTGTAAATCTTTAAACTGACATTGCATCAACCATCTGTTCCCTTGTACTTAAGATGACACCTTTAAGAAGTGGAATTTCACCTTGCTGTCTCACTTTTGTGGTCATTGAACTCATCAGATCTCCTCTGTCCATCCGCCGAAACAGTCTTCACATGCATGGAGAGACAAACAAGTCTCTAACTCGCTGAGGGTGGAAGACCCATTGGCTACCCTCACCTGGTTACCAGAATGTGGCTGCGCTGTTGTATGCCAGCAGCTTCTAGGGGCCACAGGTTAGAGCTGTGTGCTGGTGAGGACCAATGCAGATAAAGAGGATAGAGATGGGTGCTGGTGAGGATCATAAAGTTTACAACTGCAAAATGGTGATGCTGTGCTACTATACTGATCAAGACTGTGCCATGGGAATGCTTCAGCATTACAATCATAATCACACCACTTCGATCATTACGGGGTTTTTTTTTTTTTAAACAAAAATTTGAAATAAATTGCAGTGATAAACACAAGTCCACAAAATGTGATGGTTAAATCCAACTACTAGTGTACAAGCAGGTGCTACATTATCGAAAAAATCTATGATTTAAATGTTGTCAAACTCTTGTGTGCTCCATCATACCCCTTCGGTACACTTATATCACATTGCACTTCTTCTTCCTCTCTTTCCTTCATAAGGGGTGAGGCCGAATGGTACCAAGCTTCTGTCCTGCCTTGAACACGATACTCCTCCACTTCCCTCTGCCCTCAGTCAACTCTCTCCACTCTTCAACCATCCTGACCTTACGTATATCTCTCCTCACACAATCATCCCATCACAACCGCAGTCGACCTCCGTTTTTCCACTTATCTGCTCTCTTTGCCATGCATTCTCTCTTACCCCATCTGCACCAAGTGTCCAGCTCATCTCAGCTGGCATTTCACTAATCTCCCCATCTAACTCATTTGCACAACAATCTGCTCCCTCAGTTCATACATCCTCCTTCAATCCACCCTTTTCACTCCACTCTCCAACCACCCCCACCTTATTGATATCCATCCTCACACGATCTTCCCATCTCCACCACAGTCTACTTCTTTTTCTCCTACCTCGCTCCCTTATAACCGATCCGCTTTCTTTGCTATTCTCTCTACCTCCATCTGTACAAAGTTTGCAGCCGACATCAGCCAGATTTTTAACCAATCTCCCTGCGAAGCTCATCTGCACACCAATCTGCTCCCTCAATTTGTCCATCCTCCTTCTATCCACCTTCTTCACTTCCACAATCCTCCTGACCCAGTTGTTTTCGCAGACCTGCAGCCTCTGTTGTTGTCTTGATCATAAAGGTAGGCTAGCATTACACAGCATACCACAACTTTCCCTTTCAATTTCCTTCATATTTTTCTGCCTGCCATCAATCCCTCCACCCTCCGCACCTGTGCCTCCGAACTACCATCCCCGGTTATCGTTCCCACCAGATACACAAACCTATTTCCCTGCCTGATATCCTTCCTATCTAATCTGATATCAATTTCCTTTCTCTCCTGCTCAACCCACATTACCTCAATCTTCTCCATACTCATCTTCAATACATGTTTACAGAATGTCTCCTTCCATTCCCCCCAGTGCATCCTGCATCTCCCGCTTACTTCCCATCTTCACCACAGTCTACCTCTTTTCCTCGCAACCACAACATCCTCCTCAGAATAGCCTTCATTTTTACCATCGGCATGATAAACATAAGTGGGCTGAGAGAGCTTTCTGCCTCACCCCGATGTTCAGGCTGAACTCCTCTGACATTCAAAGACCAACCAAAGCTCTTCCATTCGTTCCTTCATAAATACGTTCCACCAACCTAACTTCTGCTTCCGGCACTCCCATCCAACTCGGTGTCGCCACCACCATCTCTCTCGGGACAATGTCATAGGCCTTCTCAAGATCCACAAATCTGAATGCTATTTCACTTTGTACGTCCAACCTCTTCTCCAGCAACTGTCTCAGCTTGAACATCCCATCCATCATCTGGCAGAAAATACTGAATAATATTCTGTCTGTAAATCTCTGCAGAGCCCATTTAAATTAAATCCAACTTGAAAGTCACCCCACTAGTTTGTTGAAAAGTCAGTGGTAACATTCACTGAAAATATGATCGCCGGTGAAAGCAAAATGTCGGATGTGCGCATGTATGCAAGTTTGGATAAACTTTCTTTTTACTGTGAATAGTTATGGAAGTACAGATGGGAATTCCAAAAATAATGATCAAAAACATCAAAAGATACACCAAAAACAAAAAATGAAAACTCTTATGATAGTGGTAGAAAATCTGTAGAAATAACTTATTAAATCAATGAAAACTTTTAGATCAATCACAACACATTAAAAAGGTGACCGTCTTCAACCACTCATCATACAAAACATCACAAAATGTACGTGGGAAGCCTCCCTGGTGTACTTATGTCAACGTGCATATTGCCACGTCTATGTCCTTCACAGATGAGCATACGTGGACATTGTAAACAAAATTACCATAATTTTCCAAATATAATAACCATTTTCACTAAACTTTTATCTATAGGTTAGATTGTGCATTATACATGGTAACAATTTACTTATTTCTTTTGTGGCCAGTCCAGAACATCATTGCTTACACAAGTTGTGAACGATAATGCATACTTACTAGATATGTTGCCTTTCTATGGTATTTCTTAATAATTCTCCATGTTTATAAGACATAAATATGAATGGTCTCCTGTGTTCATTGATGTTCAGAATCTTCAAATTATGATTTTTGAAATAAAATTATCAAGAAGCTGAAATCAAAACAGGGACCCATCCTCTTCAAGCACCAAAATGCCAGTACTTGACCCTAAACGGGAAACGTCGCTTTGTGACAGGCTTTGATTACCTCCGTCACCGAAGGTGAAGGAGGTTATGTTTTCACCCCGCTCTATTATATCTGCTTGTCTGTCTATGTGCAGGAGATCTCAAAACGTTTTGGATGAATACGGATGAAATTTGGTAGACAGGGTTGGGTGTGTGACAGGACGAACTGATTAGATTTTGGTGAAGATCGGGATCCGGACACTACAATTTTTTAAGTGATTCCGCACCATTGAGAGAAAGGGCCAAAAATGATATATGGCACGATATCTCAAAAAAGTTGTGCACGGTTTCATTTGAAACTTGGTGGACAAATTGATTGACAAATTGACAAATGACAAATTGATTCGATTTTGGTGAAGATCCGAATATGGATCTGGATATGAGAATTATTTCATTTTAAAAGTGATTCTTCACCATTGAGAGATAGGGCCAAAAACGATATATAGCATCATATTTCAAAAATGTATTGGGCCCGATATGTTCTTGTGGATCAGGCATTACGTGGTGAAGGTATGCGCTCTTCAGAGTGCCCTTCTATTTTAATAGTGTATTTTTCAATCAGTCATAGAAAAACAGCTATCGTTACATTACAGGCAATGAGGAAATGTTACAATCAGCTTTTGAGAATGTTGATTTGCCAGCCATGATTGTAAACAGTAAATGCGTAGGCGAACTCACAATTAGTAATTTAATGGACACTCAATACATTTGGAGGCGTAATGTATTTGGACAATTACAGTCATTTAGTTTAGAGTGCTAATTGTCCCAAGGATAAAGTTTCCTCATTTTTCCCACCTCGCGTTTCCAATTATATTTTTATTTTATTATTTCCCACATTTTCTCTTTGCCCTAGTAGCACAATACACTGTCCAGGGTAACCGTGGAGGATTTGAGAGGCAGATACTCAGCTGGGTGAAGTGTGTTTGGGTCCGTCCCCTTGGGAGAGAGTCTGAGGAAGAAGCTTTTTTTTGTCTCAAATACAAAGCCATGTACAGGAAGGACATATTGCTGATTCCTACAAGGGGCCCTAGCAAAACAACTTTCTTACTTTCTGATTCATAACCGACCCTCGTACTTGCTGATTTCAGGGTTTCCAATTATTCTCTCTTTGGCTTTCTTTTCTATTTGTTTATTCCCTTGACGGTCAAGCCAAATTGTTGCCCCACTACTCCCACTGTTAATTTAACCTTGCTCCTCCATGAGCCTCGCTCTTGTAGGGGGGAAAAAAAAAGAGCAAATGCCATTTTAGAATGATTTCAAATATGTGGAAGACTTCACTTTTGACCTTACAATTGTATTTCGTCAATGAAAACACACTTATTTTTCCATTGATAAGATGAAACAGAATTTTTTATTTTCTGAAAAAGAATTTAGGTTGTTTTTGTTTTTTTAATGGAAAAGGCATTTTTTGAAATGGGGGAGGGGGGGGATAATAATCACTGGCACAACAGGTGTGCATACAAAGGGGTATGCCACAGCTTGCGAGCTTGGCAAGTACAGCAGGATGCCAGACTGACACTTTCATGACATGTCGAGGGAGACACTCCTGACCTCATTCAAAATTTAGAGCCTCTGACTATTGCCAATAGAGAAGCAGGAGATTGAGTGGCGTGGCTGGAACAGATTCCAAACTGGTCACACATCAGGCAGTTTGAAAATAAGAAAGACTTGACATCAACAACAATAATAGATTATATTAGTTTTGCTAATAACTGGAAGAAAGCTGACTGGTGTAGGGTTGAATCTATCTGCTTTTGGACTTCTTTCACATGCATGCGATATCAGCCATCTTCCAGGCAGAGGAGGGGAGCAGAGCAGGCATTATTAAAGTACAGGCAGAGAAAGCGCAGAAAGAGTAGAAAGAGGAGCAAAAACAGAAAAAAAAGAATAGCAGCGCAGGACTTTACACCAACAGGTACCAATGCTATCAGGGCCTGTTGCTGATGCAAAGTTAAAGATGGACTTAACATTACTTGGTGAGAGAGACGTAATCAAGCAGACAGTGGATACGAGGGGGTAAGCTTGGAACAGTGTGTGATGGGTTGAGCACATGATTTGGAGGCAAACATGCTTGCACATCTTGGAGATTATTTTCCTGCTTGGGAACAGGAGGCCTGATTCGTATTTGTGTCCATAGCAAAATAGAAAAAGTATGAAAATACAATACAGGTGAAGTTGTCACAAAAATATCTTTGTACAAAAATAAGTACTACGAATGTTCAGTCAATGATTTATGCCAGGCCATAAATTTACTAACTACCCCTCATTAAAATGGAACACTATTAACAAAATGAAAATTACAGTGGACCAGGACTAAATTTTTTAAACAAACCAAAAACCTGCAAATGACTACTGTTCCAACAACACAATAAGGAATCGGAAATGATCGGACGAGATATTGTAATATTGATCGAGTATAAAATTGGAAGAAATGCAAATTAATTTTATTTGGATAGGTTATGAAGGGCTGTGTTCATACATTGAGAATATGGCAGAAGAATTTAAGGTGATAGTGATGAGGTAGAACAAAAGAGTAACTGCGAGAATGGCACAGTAAAATTAATAAAATGCTGCTTTATTAGAGCAAAAGGACAGTTCATATGAAAGCCTAATGACACGTGCGTTGCTGGAAAATGATTAATAAAACTAGAACGGCATTCTTCGACATCGACAGATATGCCTCCACCCCCATGATTATTGAAGGCTTTTATGTTTAAAAAAAAAAAAAAACTATATATATATATATATATATATATATATATATATATATATATATATATATATATATATATATATATATATATATATATATATATATATATATATATATATATATATATATATATATATATATATATATATATATATATATGGCTGCCAAGCCATGTGACCGATGATATCATCGGTCCCCCTCCCGCTCCCCCCATGCAATTTAGCCCTAGATCCTCAAAACTTTTCATACTGATCGGATAACGCATTTGGCATATGCAATTATGATGTCACAACGAAACCACCTATGACATCATCAAAAAAATCACTTATTTACCATGGAGAGGACTTCATGTGTGCCATTTTTTTCATGGAACTATTTTGGTGATTGAGGTCTAAAGTTTTTACTTTTTTCCAACATGGCTGCCACACCATGTGACCAATGATGTCATTATCATCATTAAAACATTCTATATGAGTAGTTGCAACTATGATGAAAAGTGTCAATCAGATAAGCAGTTGAAGGGAAAACAGAGAAAAATCAGCATGGGCATACGTACGTACGGACGGACGGAAAACATACGAGGCATAATTAGTAGCTAATGGGATAGCAAACAATGTTTAGCCATCAAAATACATGGTAGTCAGTTAATATTCGGGTTGGTACCGATGGTCATTTCTGGTGATTTACGAGTATGTTGTAAAGTTTTGGGTAAATGACTAAATCGAGCCTTCTTGGTAATAAAAAGTATAACAAAACACCATTATCGCAGCTGTCAATTCCTTGCCAAGGAGATACAAATAAATATTTTGTTGCAGTATTGGAGTCTTATTCATTTTCAACATTTTACTACAAGTTAAACACCCATTTCTGGTTAGGATCCTGGTCTATAACCAAAACTAGAGACTTCATAGAACACCTGACCCCAAGCAGTCCTGAGAAAAAGGACATGGAAAGGGTCTTAAACTCTTGCTTTGTGATTCCGAACATGACCTTTATTTCCTGTGAGCTGCAATTTTGTCTGAGAGAGTAGGCGGAAAATGTGATTGGTCAAGATGATTTAAAATTCCATAATATTTTGTCCAAGTACTGCTAAATAGTTTTTTGAAGGCACCAAAAGGCAAATTGTGTTCGACAGTGTTAAAGCCAACTACAGAGCCAAAGTAATGCTAAGCTGCAGGTTTGTGTTCAAAATATAACATTCAATTTAAACCAAGTTGTTTCTCGATCATAAACTGACATTTGTAGATAAACAGACAAAGTGAACCAATTGCTTAACCCAGCGTAATAACACTCCACTCGACCATTCTACTGCAGACTAGATAACCATCCAAATTAGCACACCTTTGAAATCCACTTCTCCATTTCCATCTGTGTCAAAGAGGTCAATCACCCTCTGCACGAGAGGATTCTGCTGCAGTTCAGGCAAGGACATGAATTCCTCAACACTCAGTGACCCAGAGTTGTCCAAATCCAGTTTTTTAAAGCGCTTTCCAAGACGTCGAATCTCATCTGCATCGACTGCAACACAGCAACTTCCATTTCACGTTGGGAAAGCGATCAACACAGACATTATAAAATGCATGCATTAAGACAACATGGCAAACCAGGAAAATAATGCAATGCTGTTTACAATATAGATTCCTCCGCACTTGTGATGCTAATCATGAGAGGGGAAACAATCACGTATCTATATTAATAATAAATGTCAGAGTGCGTCAGTGTGTCAGTCAGTACATCTCCTCCATAACTCCAAAACCATGAAAGCTAGTGGCATCAAACTTTGCATGCATACCAAAAGGAACTCCAAAGGAGTGCAGGAATGAAAACTGGGTGTTTGAGTAAATGTAAACATCCCTTTTGAAGATAACTTAGGGGGTGCCCATCACAAAAAACCCAAAATAAGTCTTATGAAGATGGTGGTACGCCATCTTAATCAGCCCTGTCAGCTCGTTGGGGTCTTAATTCGCCATTTTGTTCGGACTGCTCAACAATGCCTCGAGTTGGAACAGGCTGCAACGGTTTATTAACGAGAAAATATAAAAAGTGTTTTTTTTTTTCCACTTTCCTCATTCATATCCATCAAATGCCTGATCTTCATACCTATGATTCACTGTTTCCATCACTTTGGTAGGTGCTATAGTTTTCTAATCAGGAGCTTGGAGCAATTACAAGCATTATATGATGTCATTTTCCATGATGGACCGTCATGGACTAATTTTGGTATATAATTGAAATATGATTTTGGATTTGAAGATTGGATCTTGTGGACTAAATAAGTGTCAAAACCTGGAGTGAAATCAGAACATGTTAAGAAATATGCGATGTTTTTGTTCTTGCGGGTGTATCCCATCACCATTCAGCTTGCTATCGCTTGCCAAGCCAGGCATTCCTTATCAACTGTTTCGTCAGAGAGCTTGCTTGAGTGCTAATGCCGCTTGGCGAGCGTTGTACAAGCTGCTTGGTAACGGCACACACCCCAGTTTCACCATTCTTTTACCTTTCGTTTTGCTTTGTCTTTTTCCTTAAATATTTGTGATGCATACCTATCTACAGATCACTGACGACATAAAATTAAGTAAAAATATGCGAAAATAGATATTTTATAACACGTAGTTGTTGTTTGTGTGCTCCTTCCATGTACTATTAATGCTTCAATAAATATTACTATCTATAATTTTGTGTGCTGCTTCCATGTCCTTCAAAATGATTTCTGTTTTGGTAGAACAATAAAAGTTTCTGATCGAACGGCTGCGTGAAGGAACCATTAGCGCTTGTTCTTTTTCAAAATCGGAAAAAAGGCTTTTTAATTAAATCGATTGTTACCTTTTGAACGGAACCATTTTTATTATGATTTGCCAAATGTTATTTTCTTCTTCATTTTCATGACGACGCAACGTCGAGAATTAGTCGCATGTTCGTATTTAACCAGCAATTTCATCATCATCATCATTGAAATGGGGCAGAGAAGGGCCAGCAAACTCATCCCCAGTATTTGCCATCTCAGCTATCAACAGAGGCGAACTGAAATGAACATGTATTCCCTGCTCCAACAGAGAAGAAGAGGGGACATGATCCTAGTGTACCAGATCTTACACAGAATGGTTAAACTGGCCCAAGATGACTTATTTACCCAACAGCACAAAAAAAACACACCAGAGGACACTCCTTAAAGATTTTCAAAGAAAGGAGCTGCCTCGAAGTCAGGAATAAGTTCTTCTCACATCGGATAGTGGATGATCGGAATAACAGTCTGCAAAGTACTGTAGAAGCCTCCTCTCTCTCTCCAGACTTTCAAAACCAGCCTGGACAAGTATTAGTGGGGGAGGAAAGATTCAAACTACCCTGAACCCTCACGCAGGCATGCATATTTGTAGTAAAGTTTACAGGACGCAGTGACCGGAAGCTTCAGGATGATGGATGATGATTCAATGACAGTCGAAACCTTTTAGTATAAAGCGTGACAGAGAAATTCGGATCCTTTTGTAACAACTCAGAAAACTCAGCTCCTGATGAGATTAGCAAAACATCATAAAGAAACGATCATTATATTATTCCCTGTTATTTGATGAAATACAGGGCCCAGGGTCACCGCCGAGGAAAAGGGGTGAAGACCTACCACCTTGGAATAGTTGCGGGGAAGAAGTTTAGAGCGAAGTTTTAACAGCACTATATGCTTTCTTCTTCATTTTCGGAATTTTTCTTCTTCTTCTTCTTCTTCTTCTTCTTCTTCTTCAGCAAGTGGCGAATGAAACAAATGGAAATGAAGGAATTTTTTTCTAATTAAATCGATTTTCAGGTTTGCAAAGTCTATCGGAAGCAAGTGAATCGATGATTACCTTTCCAACATGCCATTTATATTATTGCAAGACAGCAAGAACCATTTATAACAAAGGGTGACGGAAGTAGTCAGCTTCTTTTATATACAGTATAGAGCAGTGTTTCTCAACCGGGGTTCCCCGGAACCCTAGGGTTCCGCAAGAGGTCGCTAGGGGTTCCGCGAGAAACAGTAATAAATAGGCTAATGCATTTTTGAGTAGTTTTTGTTTGATTTAATATTCGTAATTTTTCTATACACGTACGGCATATTGTTGGAAACTCTTTGGTTATTATAATAGAGGCTTCAACCTCTTCTATTATTTACAATGATAACCATAGGGAATGTATTTAACGATGTCTATATGGCGCCAGTGTGAAACCGCCCTCACCGGTTAGTGGACGTCCTGTACGCGGCGGATTCATGTATCATTGAGTGACGGACTCAAGTGCGGGACGCATGCACGGTGTCCATCCATATCTATCTCTATCTCTATCTCTATCTCTATCTCTATCTCTATCTCTATCTCTATCTCTATCTCTATCTCTATCTCTATCTCTCTCTCTCGTTAGTTCTTCTGTTTACCTTTATTGCTTCAGCTTTATTTGTTTAAGTTTTGTTGATCAAGTTGCATGAGGTGTTTTTTTTTTTTTTTTTGATTTAAAATTTTTTTTTTTTTGTGCATTAAAACCCCGGTGTGAGGTCTCATAAACGAGCAGTATGTTTTTTTTTCATTGCCAATATATTTGACAAAAAGGGGGTCATTTTTTCCTTAAACCAGGTATCCGAAAAAATATATATTTACCACGTGAACTACGATAAAAATAAAAAAAACAGCTAGATATTAATAAAGGTATATAATAATTTTTATGCAGGGGTTCCCTGAGACATGAAAACTATTTCAAGGGTCCCAAAAGGGTAAAAAGGTTGATAAACGCTGGTATAGAGTATAGATAAACACAAGAACCACCACCTGTCGCGGGGAAGGGGTCGGGTGGGAGCGCGGGTGGAGGGGAAGGGGTCGGGTGGGAGCCCGGGTGGAGGGGAAGGGGTCGGGTGGGAGCCCGGGTGGAGGGGAAGGGGTCGGTGGGAGCCCGGGTGGAGGGGAAGGGGTCGGTGGGAGCCCGGGTGGAGGGGAAGGGGTCGGGTGGGAGCCCGGGTGGAGGGGAAGGGGTCGGGTGGGAGCCCGGGTGGAGGGGAAGGCGTCGGGTGGGAGCCCGGGTGGAGGGGAAGGCGTCGGGTGGGAGCCCGGATGGAGGGGAAGGCGTCAGGTGGGAGCCCGGATGGAGGGGAAGCGGTCGGGTGGGAGTCCGGATGGAGGGGAAGGGGTCGGGTGCGAGTCCGGATGGAGGAGAAGGGGTCACCTGGGAGTCCAAAGGGAGGGGAAGGGGTCGGGAGGGAGGGCGGAGGGAGTGGTTGGAGAAGGGAGGGGATGGGTGGGGTAGAAGGATGTGGGAGGGGGAGGAGTGGGAGGAGGGAGGAGTGGGATGAGAGAGGGGAAGGAAAGGGGTGGGATGGGAGAAGGCATGGGAAGGGGTTGGAGGAGGGAGAAATACCAGTTACCTTTGCCAGTGATAAACTACCCCTCCCGTAATGTACAGTATGGCCTTTGGGGGGGAGGGGGGAGTTTGAATAAAATAAAATAAATTTTCAACTTGAATTGCTCATAAAAATGTAATATCATGAATATTACAAATAAATTTGCACAAAAGAAATGTTTGTATTATGATTGGTGTGAATCATGACAACACAGCAAATGAGATAGTCATTATCCTCAAATGCCTGGTGTTGGCTTAGTGGTTAGGGTGGCTGGCTTGGAATCTTCGGGTCCTGAGTTTGAGCTCCGTTGGCCGCTGAATTAACACCAGGTGAGGTTGACTCAGCCTGTCATCCTTCCGAGGTTGGCGAAATGAGTACCAGTGTACTGATATAGGGGCACAGCATCAGCGACATAGTTGCACCCCAACAAATTAGCAGCTATCCAGCAGCCCAGCTGCCATACGCAAGAAGAAGAAGATTATCCTCAAATTGAAAAGCCTGTGTGTCTGTAGCGACGTGCGGTGAGGCGAGCAAAGCGAACCGATCCACACAAGTATATATTATCTGCCAGTCTGTCTGTCTGTCTGTCTGTCTGTCTGTCCTTAGTCCATCCAGAGAAGAGCTTCGCTGATATGACTCCAACTACAACTTTTGCATCAAGGAAAAAAACAAAAAAAAAAAAAACTAATCGCCACCATTTTGTTTGCTCTGTGTAGGCCTTAGGTTTAAGGTGTATATTTGAAAACTGAATAGTGCGTCTATCATGAAATTAAGGTACGTTTTGAGAAAATAAAGGTACATTTTGATTGGAGGGGATTGAGGACTTGGGGGTGGCGAAGGGGTTTGAGGACTTTGGGTGGGGGTGGTGGGGCAGGGGGGAGGGATTGATTTCACCAAACAACATTTTTAGGGAACATATAGCTAGACAATATCAAATTCCATGTTATATTTAGCTGTTCTTTACATAATATTGCAACAGTTTTGAGATTGACCCCAGAGAGAGAACATGACATTACATATCGGTCATCAGCCAATTATTTCTTAGTACATGTAAGATAGCCCTTTGTCCTGTGTCTGGAGGGACTGGGGATGGTAACATGTGTTGTGAAGTAATCTATGTGCCATCCATATTGCATGTCTTCACATTTTTTTGCAATCAACCCCACCTAATTAGAACTCTCCTCCAAATTCACTGAGCCAGCAAACCCATGTGGTGGCCCATAACAAACCACACTGTAAAGACGCGACAGCACTTCAACAGAAGACCAAATGCTTCATGGTTCTCCACCCCACCCCACCCAAAGACTTTTCGTCAACAATGGACTCTTTCATTTTAATGACCTTTTATTTTCTTTATCCTTGGAATCCTTCTTCATTTTTTCACAATTCACTCATACCTCTCCAACAATTTATTGCCCTCAGTGGCACCCCTCTAAGTTCGTTTTCCCTGTTCCCTGTTAAATTCCTCTTCCTTTTGTTACTTTGGAAATTCATTTAAAAGCCCAGTTGGAGCCCAAAGGTCTGAGGGGGTCTTAATTCTTCATTTATTCACAATTCTTGCGAACCTTCAGGAACATTTGGCAGTCACATGGTCCAATCGGGAGTGAGGAGAGGCATCAGAACTTTGCCCCCAAAAAGCCGAATATGTCTCGCTGGGGAATGGAAGGAGTGAGCAGGAGGGAGAGGTGAGAGCAAGCATGGAATAAGTGAGCAAGTGGGAGAGCAAGCGGAATGATGACGAAGCGAGTGGAAAGGAGAGAGTGATCGAGCACCAGCAAACGGAACGGGGTGGAACAAGACTCACTGAGTGACCACTTGCGAGCGAGCTAAAGCAGTGGCGTTGACGGAATTCAGAGGCGCTGGTGCAGGTGCTCCAACTCCGCAATGCTCACCATCTCCTGAACACTCCGGCCTTGCATCGACACACCTCAAGTCCACGATTACTTTCCCACCCCTCCTGCATATTTGGCCCAAAGTACGCCAAACCTGTCTACATTCTGTTATTGGGGGGTCGTAACCAAACCCCGAAGTGCTTCTCTTCTTCTCTACCGTTTATCTAAACTTCCCGGTGTTGAATGAGGAGCCTTGTCCAATCTTAAGTAAGATTGATTAAGGGGAAATACGTGCTCTTCTGTGCCTTTTCTTTGCTGTACATTTTTGCTTGCCGTTTTGATGATCAGTGCAAATATTTGTGTCAGTAGTAGCCAGTAGTAAGCTGATCAGTGGTCAACCAGGAGTAAGCCAGAGGATTTCACCCCCAGCTATTCTCTCCCCCGCCCCCTTGTCTAGCCGGCATTGAATTCCGCAGTTCCGCTCAGCTGCATAAATGAATTAACAGATGCACGCCGAGGGTACAAACCTTAATTGTTCAAGTCAAACCAACAGCCAGGTAAACATTTAAATAAGACAGTGGACCCTGTTAGGCTTGGCCGTTCTAATCGACATTCGTAGTTGCTTCACGACCTGTCGAGCTGCAGAATTATCCATAGCGTGTCAGCCTACAGGGCCGGAGTTTGTCGCACGACCCAAGCAATCACTCCGTGGTAACCCCCTCACCCCGAGTCCGCAACAATATTGTTCAAGTCACATTTTACATTACGTGGAATTTCCACCAGCACGTTAGTTCTATTATAATACCTCTGACTGAGGTGCAACCAATCTACACAATCCTCAACTGGCATGTTCAACCAATCAAAAATGATCGAAAAAAACATTTTTTAGCACAGGTCAATAACAGAACAACACTCAGAAAATGCTGCAATTTATTGACAGTAAAGAAAGACTTTTAGTTTGTGTTTTTGTTTGCTTTAAGTAAATGTCTTGAGCGATATTCATTCCAAACAATTACTTTCTAGTTATAAATATAAAAAGGCCAAAAAACTATTTTGCGTTTATATCAATTTATTTTTTTTCTTAAGAGGAATATACATTCACCAGTAGATTAAAAACATTGACACTTATTGGCCATTATGATGCTGATCAAAGGGTGAGTTATGAGTGGAAAACAAAACTTACCACACAAGGCAGCCACATATAGTCTGACTTAAAAAGCAAGATATTAATATTTGACCAAATAGGCCACAACATGTATTGAAGTATGATGATATTTTGACAAAGGAAAATAGTTGTTACTCACAGTGTGAACACATCTCCATTGGGTAGCTTGTCTCATTCCCCTAAAGGTGAAAATAAATAAACAAATAAAAACTACAGGAACTGAGCAACAAATCAGCTAGTATGGAAACACATATCACAATGATCAGATGATCAGTACAAGCACGGATCAGCCTGCAATTCAGACGAAGTCACTTAAACAATTTCTTCTAAACTTCTTAACTACTTGTCAAAATGGACTAGACTGGCACAGGGCAGAATTGCCAAGCTGAACAGTTTTTGTTTTGTTGTTTTGTATCCCCTGATAGGCCAAATCTGGATCCTGACCTCCAAAACCTAATTGGCTTGTTCTTGTCACCTACCCAATTTCGTCCAAATCCATCCACAACTTTTTGAAACATCATGCTATATATCATTTTTGGCCTCACCTCTCACTGGTGAAGAATCACTTTAAAATATATATATATATATATATATATATATATATATATATATATATATATATATATATATATATTCTCATATCTGAATCCTGATCTTCACCAAAATCGAATCGATTCGGCAAAGTCATACACCCAACCTGTCCACCACGTTTCGTTCAAATCCATCCAAAGTTTTTCAGTTATCATGCAGCATATCGTTTTTGGCTCGATCACTCAATGGTGAAGTGTCATTGAAAAAAATTCTCAGATCCGGATCTTCACCAAAATTGATTCAGTTCTTCCACGTCACACACCCAACCTGTCCACCAAATTACATCCAAATCCCTCCAAAACTATTTAAGATATCCTGCTCACAGACAAATAAAAAAAAACAAGAAAGAGGTCATGCATTGCACGACACATGCAAAACACATCAAACAAATTTGACCTTAAAAATAATTGGTGTTTGTTTGAATCCAATGACCAAATATGCAAATCCTCTTCAAATTTCAAGTCAATCAGATAAATATACCATCAGAGATGGGGAATCCCTCACCATTGAAAAATAATTGAAATCAGATAAGCGGTTTTCCATTTACAGTGGGACCCGCTTAATAAAATCACGGTTAATAGAATCACCCGTATTATAGAATCAAAATCGTTGAGACCGATTCCTTTGTATCTAAATGTACGCAATTTTTCCCGTTTATTAGAATCAAAAACCCGCTTAATAGAATCAGCTGCTGGCCATCCACTTCGACAGTTCAGCGCCTACTGGCCGCACAGTTCCAACTTTTGCCACCAGGCGGCTGACGTCACGCTAAAAATAACGCTATGCCACTACAGTGATTTCGGTAGTCATTGTACAGATAGGCAGACGGCTGACAGCTGCAGTCTAAGCACTAGGCGTGTCGTCATTTCCACGATGGACAGAAAACGAAAGCGGACGGATCGTTCAAACATTGATAAAGCACAAATCCTGAGAGACTATGACGCTTTGCCCAGAATGAGCCAACGAGAAGCTGCACACAAGTTGGAAATTAACCAGCCGATCCTATGCAAGATTCTGAAAGATTGAGAAGCCATTCTGAAAGGTCAAGTGGATTCGTCTTCTTCTCAGAAACGCAAGCGAAGCGGCAACGCACCCGATGTCGAATCAGCAATGGTCAAGTGGATTCAAACTTCTAGAGAAAAGGAAGCACCGCTTTCTGGACCTCTGATGCGGGAGAAAGCGGCTCAGTTCGCGGAAAAGTTCAACAACAAGAAGTTCAGTGCGACAAACGGCTGGATTGACCGGTTCAAGAAAAGACATGGAATCGTCCACAAGAAACTTCACGGAGAGGCAGCGGCGGCTGACGTAGGAGGGAAACAACAATGGCTGGACCACGTGTTTCCGGATCTCGTAGAAGGCTTCACGGCTGATGAGATCTGGAATGCTGACGAAACCGGGTTGTATTTTCGGGCCTTACCAGACGGAACGTTCCTCTTCAAGGGAGATCAGCACTGCGGTGGGAAAAAGCCAAAGGAAAGAATCACGGTGCTTTTTTGCTGCTCGATGACTGGTGCTAAGCGTCCTCCTTTCGGTATTGGTAAAAGCAAGAATCCACGGTGTTTCAAACGCCTCAAAACAATTCCAGTTCGCTACAGAGCCAATTCCTCCGCATGGATGACAGGTTTCCTCTTCACTGAATGGCTCGATGAGTGGAATCGCGAGCTTCGGCGTCATGACCAGAAAGCGTTGCTTCTCATCGACAACTGTCCGGCACATCCCCAATCACTTCAAATGTCGAACATTACTGTGGCATTTCTCCCGCCGAACACAACCTCTGTTCTTCAACCGTTAGATCAGGGAATTATCCGTTCATTCAAAGCTCATTACCGCCGTGCCATGCTACGAAAAGTGCTCACTGAGATTGACAACAAGGATGGAGCAATGACAGCGAGTGACTTGGTGAAAAGATAACGATCCTCGACGCTATGCTGTTTACGGACGCAGCATGGAATGATGTGAAGACTACCGGCATAGTGAACTGCTGGCGCAAAGGAGGAATTTTCATCGGAGCGGCAATCGAAGGCGAAAGGGTCGAGAGCAATGACGACGAGTTAGCCAACCCTCTTCAAATGGATCCCGACCAATGGCAGGACTTCGTCAACATGGACGCCACTCTCCAAACCACAGACGATGATGTCACAGACGAAGCCATCGTTTCGGCAGTCCAACGCGAAATGGGAATTGCTACTGACGCAGACTATGACGCCGACACTAAAGTGGAGGAAGAGGAGGAAGAGGAGATCTCTGTCCCGACCATCAAGGAAATGATGCCTGCAGCTAAGACGATCAGGCTTGGTTTGCTATCACATGGGTTCAGTGACATGACCTTCCTGCGCAAACTTGACAAGGAGGTCACCGCCATTGCCACAGACTCGTTAAAGCAGGCAACAATCGACAATTTTTTCATTACAGAGTAGGCTCATCGACAAACCTATGTTGTTTTGCTTTGAAAAGTACATATGTACTGTACGTGTAATTGTTTTATTTTCAGTAGTAAGTTGCATTGTTTTGAGCAAGTGTGTCATATAAATCAAACTAAATGCTGAGTATTTGTCTCCGTATGTGTACTCGACATTTGATCCGCTTGATACTCCACAACTCTGGTGAACTCGGATATTAGAATCACCCGCTTATTAGAATCAAATTTGTCCGGCCCAAAGTGATTCTATTAAGCGGGTCCCACTGTATTACAAAAAACATTTTTTTCAAGATGGCCGCCCCAGTCGGCCATCTTGGATCCGGCCAGGCCCAAAATCAATAGGGTTCTTCCTTTTCAGGTGGTACATGTGTGACCCAAATTTCAAATCGATATGGCGAACAGTTTGAGTTATCGCACTCGCAGCTATAAATGTTGACGCCGTGCCAGCCGGACGGACAGCCGGACGGACGACCCGGGTGATAACAATATCCCCCTTCCGCCACGCGGCGGGGGGATAAAAACTGACAATTTTAGAAATTTGCCCTCTGTGGACTTTTTGGCCTATGTTGACCTTAAAAATACTTGTTCATTGAATTCAGTGACCTGATAAGAGCCTGGTGTTGGCTTAGTGGTTAGGGTGGCTGGCTTTGGATCTTAGGGTCCTGAGTTTGAGCCCTGCTGGCTGCTGTATCAACACCAGGTGTGGTTGAATCAGCCTGACATACTTCCAAGGTCGGTGAAATGAGTACCAGTGTATTGGTAGAGAGGCACAGCATCAGAGGCACAGCCAGGCATCCAATAAATGATAGCTACCCCAGCAGCCAAGCTGCCATATCCAACAAGAAAACAATGACCTGAGATGCAGATCATCTTCAAATTTCAAGTCCATGAGATGAAAATTGAGGATTTTAGAAATTTCACCTATGTTGTTGACCTTTGGCCTATGTTGACCTTTTTCACGATGCTGACCTCAAAAATAATTGGTGGTTTAATTCAATGAACAAATATGCAACTCCTCTTCAAATTTCAAGTCAATGAGATGAAAATTGACAATCTTTATCAAGGCTCAGTTCAATTAGATGAAAATTGAATATTTTTCAGATTGAAATTGATGAATTTAGAAGTTTGACCGTGAGTTGACCTTTTGACCTCAGAAATTGTTGGTTTGCCAATCAAGTGATGCAATATGCAAATGTTGTTCAAATTGCAAGTCAATTGGATGAAAAATGATGATTTTAGAAATTTGACTTCAAGAAGACCTTTGACCTTTGACGTCAAAATCAATTAGCTTCTCAGTTGAGACTACCTCGACAACTTGGTAAAGTTTCATGGCGATCGGTTTAGAATCGTGACCTGTCGGTAATAGACAGAGACAGAATAATATACTTGGAAAATCTTCAATTTTGCAAATAACAAGAGATGTCATGCAGAGCACGATACTTGCGAGATCCGTGAAACAAATTTGACCATTAAAACAATTGGTGGTTGAATTCAATGACCAGATATGCAAATCCTCTTCAAATTTCAAGTGAATCGGATGAAAATTGACAATTTTAGAAATTTGAACAAGGTCGACTTTTTGGCCTGTGTTGACCTTTTGGCCGATGGTGACCTCAAAAATAATTGGTGGTTGAATTCAGTGATGTGATATAAAAATCCTCTTCAAATTTCAAGTCAATCGGATGAAAATTGAGGATTTTAGAAATGTAATCTAAGTTGTTGACCTTGTGATCCATGTTGACCTCAAAAATAATTGGTGCTTGAATTCAGTGACCTGCTATGCAACTCCTATTCAAATTTCTCAATCGGATGAAAATTGAGGATTTGGATATTTGAAAAAGTTTTTTGGCTTATGTTGTCTTTTTGACCTCAAAAACAAGAGGCGATTGGAAAATACAAACAAACAGACAGACAGACAAACGCACAAGACCAACTGATATAACGTGAAAAATATTTGATTTTCGCAAGTAATGAAAAAAATCTTATGGAGTGACACTTGGCGAAACGGAACGGCACTCGGTAGAACACATACCTCCGCCAGGCTGAATAGTTTACATTTTGCATGCCACTGATAGGTTGGCATCTCAATCTGAACCTCAACCAAAATCGAATCGGCTTGTTCTTGTTACCAAACCAACTCATCCACCTAGTTTTGTCAGAACCCGTCTACAACTTTTTGAGATATCATGCGATATCGTTTTTAGCCCCATCTATGAATGATGAAGAATCACTTGAAAAATTATTTGATCCAGATTTGGATGTTTTCACAAAAATCGAATCAATTGGTTCTTGTCACACACCCAACCTGTCCACCAAGTTCCGTCCGAATCCATCCACAACCTTTTGGAGATATTGTGCTATATTGTATATAGTTTTTGGCCCTATCTCTCAAATGGTGAAGAATCACAAAAAAATTATAGCATCCACATCTGGATTTGGATCTTCACCAAAATTAAGTGTTGCTATCCTTGGCTGGTCACCTACATACACAAAAAAAAAATGTTGGAACGATTGCTTGAATACTGTGGCCAAAATTTTTGACAAACACACAGACAGACAAACAGACAAACGCTACAGACCAACATACTTAGCGAAAAAAAAATTCGCCAAGTAGCAGACAGAATAATGCACAAGACCAACCAATATACTGTCCGACCCCGCCATTCGCAGACCCCATGTATTCACAGGTCATAGGTGTGACCTGCTTCAACAGTGACGCTTTGCGTATTCGCATTTTTTTTTGTTTTAAACACTTCAGGACTGGTCACCTATATCCACCTGAGAAATTGGAAATCAACCAACAATACAGAAAAAAGATGCAAAAACCCTTTAGGAAGCGCCAAAGATCCCCTTAACTACAGCCCAATTAGCTTACTCTACATACTTCCAATCATCAGCAAGGTCATGGATTCTATCATCGCAGTCGACATAAAAATCATTCCTTTTCTCCAACAGCCTCATCTCAGATCATCAAATCGGATTCAGACCTGGTCACTTTACCTTGGACATTCTGCTTCTACTCTCACAAAGTGGTGGAGGACCTCAATATCAGACATGAGATGAGGGCCTTCTCTCTGGACATATCTCAAGCTTTTGATACAGTCTGTCATCCCACCTTGCTCTCCAAATTGTCTGCCTATGGAATCCAAGGCCAACTCAACTCTTGGATTATTGACTTCCTCCACTCTCGTACACAATGAGTGGCTCTCAACGGAACCCTTTCATCTCCTCTCTCTGTCAAGGCTCGAGTACCCCAAGCCAGTGTTCTCGGCCCCATATTATTCCTAATCTTCATCAATGATCTCACTGACTCTCTGGAAAATCCCCTTCATCTTTGCTGACGAGTTCACTCTCTGCCATGACATCTCTCATCCTTCTGACAGATAGGCAGCAGCCTCTTTCCTCTCCTCAGACTTTGACAAAAATCACAAACTGATCAAACACAATTTTGTTTATGTATCCATATTGTCCACCCTTTGTGTTTTCCCTTACCCCTCATCGTTACCTGCATCCCTTGCTTGTCAGTCTCAAATTACTTTCTCCCTCTATCCTGCTGTTCCCTTTGTTATGTTTTGACCTGATTTTTTTTGTGTGCAATCACTCTTCCACAAGCCGAGACTATGTTCAAAAAATATATATATTTTAAACAATGCCCCAACATTCGCGGCATTTTTCAGGAATGTATCCCCCGCGAATAGCGAGGTACGACGGCACTTGAAAAATCTTCGCTTTTCGCAAGTTACAGACAGACAAACAGATAGGGGTGAAAACATAACCTCCGCCCACCTTCGGTGTTGGAGGTAATGACAAAGAAGATTGGCAGATTTTTCTCTTCCTAAGTGCGAGAACGTCCTTTTGATGAAACCGAGTGTCTAATTGGATTTTAAGATATTGTTACAGTGCCGGGGGTCGGCCGCCAACTGACTGCTCTGAAGGAGCCGCAAGTCAAGTCGGCCCGATCGATCGCCAGGAATACAGATCGCCGCCCGGATAAGTCCGAGTCGACGGGTCCTTGGACAAGAACCGAAATACGCCAATGGGCAGATCACATGGGGTAGGGTCGATTGCCAATCTTCAATGTACCTAAATACCCACGTGATCCAACTACCAGGGTATTCCACCCTCGACGGAACAAACCCCCGAGGCGAGCCTGTCCCATGCGCGATTCCGAGCGGTTTAATCGCCGAGAACCGTCGGTCCAAATGTCCCCCTTTTACGGCAAACCAACGGCTTTCTAACTCCCAACATACGAAATGCTCAGTCAATGAAAGAATGGACGCGACGAGCTGAAAACATTTAACAATTGGGGTATTTATTAATAATAATGGGGAACTAGGGAAGCACGTAAGAGCAGAACTATTCCGACTAAACGAAATGCAATGCAACGATTTACAGCACACAAAGCACTTAACAATTTCCTACTTATTAGACGGGCCCACGGACACGCGTACGCGCGCGCGCGCACGCACGCACGCACGCACGCACGCGCACACACACACGCACACACACACACACACACACACACACACACACACACACACACACACACACACACACACACACACACACACACACACACACACACGAAATGGTGGCTGAGGCCTTTAATAACGAGCTCCAGCTCGGACCACAGGTGATCTGAAACCCAGAGCCTATCTCGAACCTCTCCACCTCGTGTGGTCTTCAAGTTGTTCGGACCGGGCTCCAGCGAGAGCGAGCTGGATCCAATCGCCGTGAGCCGCGATCCTTCCCGAGCTCCCGCGAATCCTCCCGCGCTTCTCAACACGTGCTGGTGAGACGAGGAGCCGATCCTTCCCGTCGATGCGTCGCTTCCCTGAGGAACCACCTCCAAGAAGAGGCCGACGAGTCGCACCAAGCCGGGAACCAAACGGAGGACAAAGAGATCCACGAACCACGAAGAAGAAGCCACCACTCACAGCTCGAGCCGAGTAACCAGCTCAACTCTCTTCCAAACAAGGAAGCTTGAAGCAAAAAGCTCTCCCGAGCCAAGCAGGACCCGATGGCCTGCTGAACAACTCCTCAGCAGAAGCAAAAAGCTTCCGAAAGCCTCAACCCTAACCCAAGCCAAACCGGACCCGACGGCCTGCTGAACGACTCCCCTCAACTCCGAACACGAACAAAGAAAGGATCTCCTCTTTATCCTTCTCCGCCCCCCTCCCCCGCACCCGGCGTGACTCATGCCCTCGTGATCCATCCCCCGCTCAACCATGGGTGGGAGGGAGTTGTTGACGTCATGAATCACGGGACGGAAGGGCTCTTCTTCCTCTTCGCAGAAGAGGGGGAGGGACGTCTCGATTGTTTCGTGATCGCTAACTATTAAATTGATCCGCAACACATCAAATCGATTTCTAAACATTTAAACAATGGAAGGTGAGCTATCTCGGGAACAAGCACTTATCGACATAGCTGAATGAAGGAACCTGTATGTTGTGTGCAATCGAATTCCAAATTTGCAACAACATGTTGATGAAAGTTAAGTCCATCGAAAAACACAACACCGTCTTTCTCCTTTTGGACATCCTGAAGGATTATGTTGTTCATATGGTGTCCGCTCTTACTGTTTTGTCACATCCAGCAGGACCTTGTATTTGGTTTCACACAACCCAACACAATTTCCTAGTGCGGTAATAAAAGTAATCTTTGAAGGAAGTTATAAATGATACCAATTCAACAAACCACAACACAGCTTCAACACCAAACACTTAACTAGATCAAGTAAAGTGGAAACCGAATCTGCACTCACAATCACGTCGGTACGAGTACATACCCCTCTGTGTAGGTGTGTGCGGGCTCGGTGGGATGAGTGCGTTTGCCTCTGTGTAGGTGTGTGCGGGCTCGATGGGATGAGTGTGTTTTCCTGTGTAGGTGTGTGCGGGCTTGGTGGGATGAGTGTGTTTTCCTCTGTGTAGGTGTGTGCGGGCTCAGTGGGATGAGTGTGTTTTCCTCTGTGTAGGTGTGTGCGGGCTCAGTGGGATGAGTGTGTTTTCCTGTGTAGGTGTGTGCGGGCTCGGTGGGATGAGTGTGTTTTCCTGTGTAGGTGTGTGCGGGCTCAGTGGGATGAGTGTGTTTTCCTCTGTGTAGGTGTGTGCGGGCTCGGTGGGATGAGTGTGTTTTCCTGTGTAGGTGTGTGCGGGCTCAGTGGGATGAGTGTGTTTTCCTCTGTGTAGGTGTGTGCGGGCTCGGTGGGATGAGTGTGTTTTCCTCTGTGTAGGTGTGTGCGGGCTCAGTGGGATGAGTATGTTTGCCTCTGTGTAGGTGTGTGCGGGCTCGGTGGGATGAGTGTGTTTGCCTCTGTGTAGGTGTGTGCGGGCTCAGTGGGATGAGTATGTTTGCCTCTGTGTAGGTGTGTGCGGGCTCAGTGGGATGAGTGTGTTTTCCTCTGTGTAGGTGTGTGCGGGCTCAGTGGGATGAGTGCGTTTTCCTCTGTGTAGGTGTGTGCGGGCTCAGTGGGATGAGTATGTTTGCCTCTGTGTAGGTGTGTGCGGGCTCAGTGGGATGAGTGTGTTTTCCTCTGTGTAGGTGTGTGCGGGCTCGGTGGGATGAGTGCGTTTTCCTCTGTGTAGGTGTGTGCGGGCTCGGTGGGATGAGTGCGTTTTCCTGTGTAGGTGTGTGCGGGCTCAGTGGGATGAGTATGTTTGCCTCTGTGTAGGTGTGTGCGGGCTCAGTGGGATGAGTGTGTTTTCCTCTGTGTAGGTGTGTGCGGGCTCGGTGGGATGAGTGCGTTTTCCTCTGTGTAGGTGTGTGCGGGCTCGGTGGGATGAGTGAAATGACAGTTCATGACGACACACCTCCATACAATCTATAAATGCGTTTCGCGGTCCGTTCGCGCCGTCCGTGTCATATTTCCGGGGGGAGAGGGGGCACGGCCCTGCTGAACAGCTGCACGGAAGGTTAAACGAGCAAGGGGGGGCACTGAAACTTGGGGACACCGCCGTACGCGGTGAGTGCGAGCTCATGATTGCTAAATTATAAAAGCGTCGGCGAGGAAACACAACAAGCACGACGTGGGGGTTCGGATTGACGGATATACGAGGTCGTGAAGAAGGAAACACGCGGGCTGTGCAGGGCCGTATGACACACCAGAGGCGGTCGAGGCAAACTCACCATCGTGCGAGCGTCAAATGTCGGAACGTATAACGAATTGAGAGGTCCGTCCAAACGAGCGCCGGAGAACACGGATGAACCACGAAGCAAGAACGAAGAGAAAACCCAAGCTGGATCCCAGCCAGCACCAGTGAGCGTGCTCCGCGCCCTCTCACATCCGGGTCCTGCGCAGTGACGTCACATGTCATCCGTTCCGACGTGACGCAATACGTCGTACGTCCGTCCACAGAGAACCAAAGCATCGCTCAAGAGACGATCGTTTTCCATTAAATGTCGTCCAACACGAACTCGTTTCGACGCATTCTCAACCCTCCACCAGCGAGGATCATCAACATTATTTCCCGTTACAATTTCTGTGGTACTATCAGCATTTGCTTCGCAAGCAAAGAAGTCCAATCCTCTGATCCGCACGAGAAGCCCTTTCATCATTTTCCATTTTTCATCGTTTCCCCTCGATCGAATCCAAATCTTGAAGAACCTTCAGTTGTTCATAAAGCCTTCATCTTTGTCTTTCAGCGACCTTCTTTGTGACAGGATATCCTGTTGGGTTTACATATCTGTTCGGCTCCATCTGCTGTCAGGATGTCCATGAGCTTCGTGATGACGAATGGACATGATGGTTCAGGTTCAGCCTCAGATTTGGCCAATCAGTTTAGGTTCATTGTAAAACACTGATGTGTCTCCATGAGGGGCGGTGTTAGTCATCTCGAGGCCATTACAAAACACAACAATGTGGGGGCACCTGTCGACCTGTCAATGTAATCGATCACCACACCAGGACATGCATTTTGATGTCCGTCTGTCTGACGTCGATGTATTCAGTCATTACTTATGAAATCTCAACCAATTAGACTTGCCAAGAGGATGACGGGTCATAAGGCAAAGGTTGTATGGATTTCATTTGCTGCCCCTCACCAAAAGTTACTTTACACTGCAGGAGGGAGAAGTGCAAGGAGGGGGTGAGAGGGAGATATATATATATATATATATATATATATATATATATATATATATATATATATATATATATATATATATATATATATATGGGAGGAGAGTGTTGAATTTTATGAGGGGGGAGGAGGAAGCGAGGAGGGGACAAAGACAGGGAAAGTGAGGAGGGGAGGAAGAAAAAAAAAGAGACAAAGGTAAGGGGTGGAGATGGGGTTTGCAAGGATATTAATGTTTTGCTTAATGACCAAACACAAAACTCGTGTCAGAACAGCTGTACACACAACGATTTTTGGACTCGAGGGTGCAGAAATCAAGAAAATGACCAAATACCAAGACCTCAAGAATGAAGTGAAAATATCCTGGAAGCTGAAGAATGCCAAAGTTGTACCAATGATAGTTGGACCTGCGGGAATGATGACGAAGAACATCACAGAGATATTAAAAACCATCCCTTGGAATATTACGAGAAACGAACGAGAGTTGGAAGCTGTCCCGGGCTCAATGACGATCCTGAAGAGAGCCCTCGATACAAAACTTTGAGAACAAAAAGCTTCACAGCTTGGTCCGTGGTTCGTGACCCCTTACCGAAATGAAGGTGGATACTTTGAAGGTCTCCGTTTCACCTCCTGAAACCCATAGTCAGGAGGCCCAATGCAGAATAGTGTACGACCCTGCTGATTCCGTGTTAGAATAGTGCAACAGGTGTAAATTGACTGTCCAGACACACAGAAACGTGAATCAACTTGTTGCCAACTCTGGATATGGATAGTATGGCCGCCATGACAGTTTACAAAATGGTCGCCATTAAATACACTTTTCGTCATATTTCAGCCGCAAATTGACATGAAATTACAAAATTAGGGTCGATTTCCATGTTTTTGAGCATGCCTGAGCTGATGGGAGTATAGAAAAAAACATTGCTCCATCCATTTTCTAAAAATAATATGACTTGTTTTTCACTATATTATTTTTAAAGAAATGTTCAGGCTCGAATTAGAATGTCTGATTATACAAACCACAATCAATGAATTTTACAACTTTGCTATAAAATGAACCTAAACTACATAACTGTGTTTTTCTGTTACCAAGGACTAACTGAAAAATGAAAGCCGCAAGATTTCTCACAGGGGGTTCAAGGGATCGAGAAGAAGAAGAGCATGTACACTTGAATAAATGCTTTATTTGCCAGGACAGTTCAAAAACTAGCAAGTCAACGCCACTTCGAAAGACTACAATCTTTGGTGTGAAAACTGTAGCTGAATGTTGCAAAGAAAGAGAGAAATATAATGACGCTAAATATGTTGACTCATTCTCAAGAATCAGAAAATATTCTGTACCGGAGCACGTCGAAAAGATTCAATGGCACAAATTCTGCTATAGTGACTTTACTCACGCACAAAAAATAGACAGACTGAAGTCAAGGATTCAGCCACAATCTGTGACTTACGCAGAAGAGATACCCACAACATCAGGTTCCTCAGAGAAATACCATGTCCCAAAGTCACTAAGATCCGCGCACAGCGCTATGGATTGGTCAAAATGCGCTTTCTGCCAGACTGACATTCCTGGAAAAGCTGGTGTCCTGACAAATGTTGAATTTGATCACACATCATCCAGGATGCTTAGTTTGGCCCAATTTGACCCCATCATGCGTCACAGGTTTGCAGGTGTTTCAGACTTGATGGCAGCTGAAGGTAAATATCACCTCAAGTGTTATGTTTCTTTTCGCAGAAAGTATAAAAAGGAGAGTGGAGAGAAAAACCAGTCTCCTGAAAGCATCTGTTTCAGAAATGTGATGAACCAGCTTGAGAAAGAGCTGCAGAAGGGACATGTGTTTACCCTGAAAAACATCTGGGAACACTACAGCATGCTGTTATTGAATGATTTTGGAATTGAGGCTGGAGCCTACAAAAGCTACAATTTCAAGCAGAAAATGGAGGTTCACTTTGGTAGTGACAAGGTGACATTCGTGCAGCCATTGGATGTCACAAAACCCCTCATAGTTGCGTCCTCAACTGTGAAAAAGTTTGCCATGAGAACCGCCGTGAATGATTTATCTGAAGAAGGTGAAAGTTCTGAAGAAGATGAATTGGCCCAGTGCAGTCTGCCTCATCATGAGAACGAAATCCTTAGCTGGATCTTCAGAGTGGGCATAAAGATTTACAGTGACGTAAAACACTCTCCAGGGCATAGCATTATCGGTGGACTGAACACAGAAAATGCAGAGCGAATTGTACCTGAAACCCTGTACATGCTTGTAAAGCTTCTTTGTGGTGGTGACAGCACTGACAAGATGGACAATGAAGAAGCGGATGAGACAGATACCAAGAACAAAGTTCTGAGCATCTGCCAAGACATTATTCATGTGGCTTCAGGAGGCAAATAACTGACCCCCAAACACCTGGGCTGTTTCTGATGTGATCTGTTTCTCAGTCTGACCAAAGCTATTGAGAATCTGCCTCCAACTCGCGATGCTCTGATTCTATACGTCAAGCGAGCGCACTACCAGACTTTTGTGTGGAGAAGAGCCTTGGAATCTGAACCACATCTACCTGCACCTGAGAACTGTGGGTGGGAACAGGTCGTCAAAGATGGCAACGAGACATTTCAGCCGCGACTCATGACTGCACAGCCTATTACTGCTTACTGTGTAGAACTGACGACATGCAAATGCAGTGGGTCATGCTCAGACTCGACGGTGCAAATGTACACGGAATGGACTGCCTTGCACAAAAGCATGTGGATGCAAAGCCCTTTGTAGGAACCCGTTCAGTGTACAAGCCGATCAATAGCTCTGAAAATTGTACTTGGGTGTTCTCACAACACTTTTCTCTTCTGCAAAGCAACGTAATTTTGTGTTAGAAAGAATCTGACAGCTGTTGAAATAACCTTTGACTGACTGTAAACCCATCTCCATCAATAGTGCTAAACATTTTCTTTTTCACATTTGTTGCTCGTATGTGCATTTTCAATTTCGTCTTTAAGTTGTCAATTATGTGAAAAGTTGTGATTCAGTACAAAAATAAAGCACAAAATAGTGTTCCTCGTGTCAGATTACATAGTATTTCACAATCATGACAAATTTCTGGCTAGTACAATTTGCAGTAAGAAAAAGACTAAATCTGATGGCGGCCATTTTGATTACTGTCATGGCGGCCATAATATTCAGATTCAGACTTGGCAACAAGTGGAGCTAGACTTGGTCATGCCTAGACTCTTCAAAAACACCAGTTGCACCATTCTAACATGAAATCAGCAGCGAACCTATTTTCTAGGCTAGCTACAGATTTTGGCTTCTAGACTACCACCTACATGTGGAGAGAGCAGGCAACAACAACAACAACTTGCACATATATACACGTGCACACACTCACACATTCACACACTCACACACTCACACTCACACACACACACACACACACACACACACACACACACACACACACACACACACACACACACACATACACACATACACACATACACACATTCACACATTCACACATTCACACATTCACACATACACACATACAGTGGGGAGAATAAGTATTTGATCACCTACCAACCAGCAAGAATTCCGGCTCTCACAGACCTGTTAGTTTTGTCTTTAAGAATCCCTCCCATTCTCCACTCATTACCTGTATTAACTACACCTGTTTGAACTCGTTATCTGCATAAAAGACAGCTGTCCACATTCAATCAATCAGACTCCAACCTCTCCACAATGGGCAAGACCAGAGAGCTGTTTAAGGACAAAATTGTAGACTTGCACAAGGCTGGGATTGGCTACAGGACAATAGGCAAGCAGCTTGGTGAGAAGGCAACAACTGTTGGCGCAATTATTCGAAAATGGAAGAAGTTCAAGATAACAGTCAATCTCCCTCGGTCTGGGGCTCCATGCAAGATCTCACCTCGTGGAGCCTCAATGAGAAAAGTGAGGGATCAGCTCAAAACTACATGGCAGGACCTGGTCAATGACCTGAAGAGAGCTGGGACCACAGTATCAAAGAAAACCATAAGTAACACACTACGCCGTCGTGGATTAAAATCCTGCAGCGCACGCAAGGTCCCTCTGCTCAGGCCAGCGCATGTCCAGGCCCGTCTGAAGTTTGTCAATGACCATCTGGATGATCCAGAGGAGGAATGGGAGAAGGTCATGTAGTCTGATGAGACCAAAATAGAGCTTTTTGGTTTAAACTCCACTCGCCGTGTTTGGAGAAAGAAGAAGGATGAGAACAACCCCAAGAACACCATCCCAACCGTGAAGCATGGAGGTGGATACATCATTCTTTGGGGATGCTTTTCTGCAAAGGGGACAGGACGACTGCACCGTATTGAGGGGAGGATGGATGGGGCCATGTATCGCGAGATCTTGGCCAACAACCTCCTTCCCTCAACAAGAGCATTGAAGTTGGGGCGTGGCTGGGTCTTCCAGCATGACAACGACCCGAAACACACAGCCAGGGCAACTAAGGAGTGGCTCCGTCAGAAGCATCTCAAGGTCCTGGAGTGGCCTAGCCAGTCTCCAGACCTGAACCCAATAGAAAATCTTTGGAGGGAACTGAAAGTCTGTGTTGCCCAGCGACAGCCCCGAAACCTGAAGGATCTGGAGAAGGTCTGTATGGAGGAGTGGGCCAAAATCCCTGCTGCAGTCTGTGCGAACCTGGTTAAGAACTATAGGAAACGTCTGATCTCTGTAATTGCAAACAAAGGTTTCTGTACCAAATATTAAGTTCTGTTTTTCTGATGTATCAAATACTTATTTCATGCAATAAAATGCAAATTAATTATTTAAAAATCATACAATGTGATTTTCAGGATTTTTGTTTTAGATTCCATCTTTCACAGTTGAAGTGTACCTATGATAAAAATTACAGACCTCTACGTGCTTTGTAAGTGAGAAAACCTGCAAAATTGGCAGTGTATCAAATACTTGTTCTCCCCACTGTACATACATACATACATAAATACATACATACACACACATACACATATACACACATACACACACATACACACACACACGAGCATACACACACATACACATACACACATACATACATACACACATATACACACACATACACATACATACACACATATACACACACATACACACATACACACACACATACACACATATACACACACATACACACATATACACACACATACACACACATACACACATATACACACACATACACACATACACACATACACACACGAGCATACACACACACATACACACATACACACACACACATACACATGCACACACACACACACACACACACACACACACACTCACACGTGGATACTTTGAGACCTGTGGCCTGACCCACACTACATTTAAAACCCACACTATCTACCTGACAAAATTCTTCCCGCATGCCTGCTCGTGCATGCAGCAACCTTTGCACCCCTCCAGTCGGCTCACTCTAAATCTGATTCGTACATGCTACAGTCCCCTCAACATAGGAGGGGTGGGGGAGCAAGGGGGAGGGGGAGAGAGAGATAGAGGGATGGAAAAGGAGGGAGGGGAGAGGAAAGGGGGTGAGGGGAGGGTCAGAGAGAGAGGGGGGTCAGGGTCAGAAAGAGGGAGAAGGGTGGGAGAGATGGGGTGGGGTTTGTAGGGAGAGAGAGGGGTGGGATAGGGAGAGGGGTGAGTGAGGGAGTGAGGTGAGAGAGAGAGGAGTGGAAAGAGAGGGAGATGGGTGAGGAAGAGATGGAGATGGGTGAGGAAGGGAGGGGTGAGGGAGGAAGAGGGATGAGGGATTCTGGCAGATGTGTCGCCCAGTCTATTGTCAATCCGAGAGACAGCACACACACACTGATGAATCACCCTGCCTGTGAAACACCGGGATGACAGTTTATAGCTCGGTCGGGATTCAAACCCAGGCTACACTGAGCGGGCATGCGTACCTCTTGGGTTTCCTGTCGTGATGTGGCAATTCATGACTTCATAACAACTGAAAACGTTTTTTACTCATTGTGATCAAATAATATATTTTGCATTCCTCCCTCCAGTATCGAACCATGGTATCGCATTTGAAACGTGAAGAACGTACACCAAGTGGCTACACTAAGCACTCCACAAAACAGTTGAAGAAACATTTAAAAATGAAACGTTTAATTTTTCTTTGTATTTATCCCTGCCGAAATGATACGTCGTACAATGGAAGAATGCTCAAACAGGAGAAATATCGTGGAAAATAAAATTTCACATTTTCAGCGAGCCAGTCACCGCCTATTGCACCGCAGAACAACCAGTGGCCAATGGAGGCGAATGGCCCTGACCTTTGTTCATGTCTATCGAGAAACAGTATTCCATGATAGTGCGAATAATGTAAAGTGCTCACCAAGTGGCTTAAGCACTCAAGGAAGCACTCCAATGGAACAGTTGATGAGGAATGGCTGCCTTGGCAAGCAATGATCTGTCATATTATTAAAAACCTCCTGGAGATGCCCAAGCAATGTCCAAATTAGAAAAATGAACACTTTTTCGAGCAGTCGGAACTGCTGCCGAGTTCAATTCTGGAGCTTAAATTTTGTATTTCACTTTAGTTTAATTCTCGAGGTTACGGCATATGCGGAAATGAAATAAAGCCACGATTGCTGGTGTCTCCGGGCGTTTATAAGCATTGCAATGTACCCAGCGATTTGTATCTATGAGTAACAGGCATTCAATAATATTAGTGAGGAAAGTGAAAAAAAAAACTTTATCGTGAAGAAATTGTTGCAGCCTGTTCCAAGTCAAGGCATGGTTGAGCAGGCCAAAAAACATGGCGGCTTCAGACACCAGTGAGGCAACCCAGGATACACCTTGAGACCACAAAGACCGAGGTGGCTGAGGAACACCCGATAAAGGATATAATTAAACAAGGCCGTTAATTATCTTCAACCGGGGTGTTTTAATTAACCCAAACACCCAATTTTCACTCTGCACTTCCGTGGAGTTCCTTCAGTATGCATGGAAAGTTTCAGCATGCTCGGTTTCATGGTTTTGGAGTTATGGGGAGACACACTGACAAACACAAACACAAACAAACACAAACACAAACACACACAAACACAAACACACACAATGACATTTATTAGTAGTGTACGTTACCTTTTCAAAATTGGAAAGGTGTATATACAGCAGCTTGAGTGTCATTCCTCCTTATCGTGCCATTTGTCCGTGGATATCTCATAATTATGATAATAGCATATTAATAATAATAACATGTCATATTGCAATATAATAATATTAATAATAACATTAACAATAATAATATGACAATAATTGGCAGTAATAAAAAGAATAACGTTAGCCCCACTGGCATCCATGAGCCCTGCATTGATTGAGATGGATCACGGTCTTGGCACCATGATCCTGCATTGAGATGGATCTTGGCACCATGACCCTGCATTGAGATGGATCTCGGCACCACGAGCCCTGCATTGAGATGGATCTCTGCACCATGAGCCCTGCATTGAGATGGATCTCGGTCTCGGCACCATGACCCTGCATTGAGATGGATCTCAGCACCATGACCCTGCATTGAGATGGATCTCAGCACCATCAGCTTGCATTGAGATGGATCTCAGCACCATAAGCTTGCATTGAGATGGATCTCAGCACCATGACCCTGCATTGAGATGGATCTCAGCACCATGAGCTTGCATTGAGATGGATCTCAGCACCATGAGCCTGCATTGAGATGGATCTCAGCACCATGACCCTGCGTTGAGATGGATCTCGGCACCATGAGCCCTGCATTGAGATGGATCTCCGCACCATGAGCCCTGCATTGAGATGGATCTCGGCACCATGACCCTGCATTGAGATGGATCTCGGTACCATGACCCTGCATTGAAGTGGATCTCAGCACCATGAGCCCTGCATTGAGATGGATCTCAGCACCATGAGCCTTGCATTGAGATGGATCTCAGCACCATGAGCCCTGCATTGAGATGGATCTCGGCACCAAGAGCCCTGCATTGAGATGGATCTTGGTCTCGGCACTATGACCTGCATTGGGATGGATCTCGGCACCATGAGCCCTGTATTGAGATGGATCTCAGCACCATGAGCCCTGCATTGAGATGGATCTCAGCACCATGAGCCCTGCATTTAGATGGATCTCAGCACCATGAGCCCTGCATTGAGATGGATCTCAGCACCATGAGCCCTGCATTGAGATGGATCTCAGCACCATGAGCCCTGCATTGAGATGGTTCTCGGCACCAAGAGCCCTGCATTGAGATGGATCTTGGTCTCGGCACTATGACCTGCATTGAGATGGATCTCCGCACCATGAGCCCTGCATTGAGATGGATCTCAGCACCATGACCCTGCATTGAGATGGATCTCAGCACCATGAGCCCTGCATTGAGATGGATCTCAGCACCATGACCCTGCATTGAGATGGATTTCAGCACCGAGATCCATCTCAACGCAGGGTCATGCACCATGAGCCCTGCATTGAGATGGATTTCAGCACCGAGATCCATCTCAACGCAGGGTCATGCACCATGAGCCCTGCATTGAGATGGATCTCGGCACCATGACCCTGCATTGAGATGGATCTCAGCACCATGAGCCCTGCATTGAGATGGATCTCAGCACCATGACCCTGCATTGAGATGGATCTCGGCACCATGAGCCCTGCATTGAGATGGATCTCAGCACCATGACCCTGCATTGAGATGAATCTCGGCACCACGACCCTGCATTGAGATGGATCTCAGCACCATGAGCCCTGCATTGAGATGGATCTCGGCACCATGACGCTGCATTGAGATGGATCTCGGCATCATGAGTCCTGCATTGAGATGGATCTCGGCACCAAGAGCCCTGCATTGAGATGGATCTCGGCACCAAGAGCCCTGCATTGAGATGGGCCCTGCTCGGCACCATGAGCCCTGCATTGAGATGGGCCCTGCTCGGCACCATTAGCCCTGCAGTAATTGCCCTGCACTCGGGAAGTGAAAAGCGGTGTTAAGCAACCGGTAGCGTATGTATGTACGTGTCTGCATTTTGTTAAAAGCATACATCGAAAACCGTTCAACGGAGGAAATTGAAACTTTATCACATGTTACCTGTTCACATGTTACATGTTACATATCACATGTTACAAACATGACCATTTGATATCGCGCATCTTACTAGGATGACACACGCCCCCTTATTGGTTCACGAAAAAATATTTTCACGAAAAAAAAAAAAAGTGACCACTATATTTGTTATTGTTGTGTGTCTGTCTGTCTGTATGTCTGTGTGTCTGTCTGTTTGTCTGTCTGTCTATCTGTCTGTCTGTCTGTCCCAAGCATAGCTCTGTGGGTTTTGATCCAACCCTGATAACATTTTGGTGGGAGGTTTATATCATGATCTAGTTGTGTTTTCTGAAAATGGGCATGGTCCGCCCATTATGGGCGGAGCCAAGCCCAAAAACATGTGTTTTTAGGGGGTAGCCGATTACAATTTGCATCTTCTCCTAGGGGGTTTTTTGAATCTGGCAGGGGTTTCAGTATTTGGTTAGCCCAATGGCACCTGCATAGCCCCACGGAGCTCGATTTTTCATTTTCGTCCCAAGGCCACAAGGTCACGAACATAGAAAATTGCGAATTGTGTTTTTAGGGGGTAGCCGATTTCAAGTTACATCTTCTCTGAGGGGGTTTGTCGAATCTGGCAGGGATTTAGGTATTTCTTTAGCCCAATGGCACCTGCATAGCCCCACGGAGCTCGATTTTTCATTTTTGTCCAAAGCTCAAGGTCACAAGGTCATGAACTTTGAAAATTTCGACTTTTGACATAAAAATCATACGACCGCCCAAACCTTTGAGAGCTAGGATGACAATATTTTTATGCATAATCTTGAGGTCATTCCCCACCTAAAGTCTTGAAAACATTTTGCTCTATCTCGAACACCTTGCCCGTGGCGCCACCTTCAAGTTTGTTTTTACGCTGATTTCATCAAAGTATGGATAATCCGAGGAGTGCGAAATGCCAAATAGCCAATATGACGTTATATTGTTCCTGGAATGTTCCGGAGGAAGTTTTGCACCAAAGGTCATAATCCTTGACCTTTGACCTTTAAAAGTTCACAAAGGTCAAATTTTCAAAGTTGTGGGAATCAAACCGGGTTTTCGACCTTCTTCGACGAACTAACTCCAATAAGCTATAGCACGTATCCTGCTTCCTTATTTTAATGTCCACAACATTGTTTTGGGACCTTTGAAGGTTATGCAAAGGTCAAATTTTTTAAGTTGTTGAACGAAACCGGGTTTTCGACATTTTGCAGCTAATGACCTGTCACTCGTACCACATCATGTTGATCATTTTTATAACTTTTTTTTTTTTTTTTTTTTTTTTGTATACCTTGGTCGAGGCTCGTATGAGAGCAAACACACAACTCACAGCAAGGAGGCATGAGACAAGAGGGGCGGGAGTGGAAGGGACAAAACATTGGGGAACAGACACAGGTGAACTGTGGAAGGGAGAGGGATGGGGATGGGACGGGGAACATGGCGAGGAGAAGATGGACATTACAGGGACTTTCAGGAAGGAAAGCAGGAGAATTGAAGGAAGTGGGCTTAGGTGGATTATCGGGGGTAGAAAAGATCGAGGATTTGGATGGGGGAAGATAAGAGGTGGTGGTGAACAGCTGTTTTGAAAGCCTGGAGGGAAGAATGGGAAAGAATAGAGTAAGGAAGTTTATTCCAAAGGCGGGAAAAAAGAGGAATGAAAGAGTGAAGATGAGCAGTGATTCGTGATTTTGGTAGTTTTACCAGAAGGGGGTTGTTGGCGGACCTTGAGTGCCCTGTGGAAATGTGGTTGGGACAAATCGCAGAGAGAGCAGGGTTGGGGGGGGTGGGGGCGAGACTGGAGAGGAGACGGTAGAAGACAGAACGACCATCGACCTACCTGCGGTGAGAGAGTGAGAGGCCCAAAGACTCAGCCTCCTCGTGGGTACTCAGCAGTACTCCATCAGGGTGTGGACGAAATATTTGTAAGTGGTCAGGAGCTCAGGTGGGCCGAGGAAGGACTTTGCACGACGGATGATTCCCAGTTGGCGACTGGCTTTGGAGGCCAGGTTGGAAATGTGGCTTTCCCAGGAAAGATCATGGCAGATAGTGAGACCCAGAAGCTCGAAAGAAAGGACTTCTTCAAGAGTATTGTTGAGAAAGTGGATGGGGGGGGGGGGTTTCAAACGGTCCTATCGAAGAGACATAGTGAGAGTGCGAGATTTGTCAGGATTGAAAGACATGTTCCATGTGTTGGACCAGTTTGTGGTTTCACCCAGATCTACAGAATGTGAAGAAGCTGCTGCTTGCCGGTCTGAGGGGTGGCAGATGGTACGGCAGAGGGTGGAGTCATCAGCAAAGAGAAAAGAGGATTTCCCAGAGAGTCAGAGAGACCATTGATGAAAACCAGAAAAAGAACAGGGGCCAGAACGCTGCCTTGAGTAACTCCAGCCTGGACAGGAAGAGGGGATGAAAGAACTCCATTTAGGGCCACACGTTGACTGCAACAGGAGAGGAAGTCTGCGAGCCATGAGTGGAGATGGCCTTGAATACCATGGGAAGAGAGTTTGGTGAGCAGGGCAGGGGGCCAGACAGTGTCAAAAGAATGCGATATATCTGGGGATATGACTCTGATTTAATCTCCCTTCACCCACTAACAAATACACATCTACTGTTCCAACGAACAATCAGGATGCCATTATTATCTATCTTAAAAGGGGAACTCAAACACAAATCTTTTTTTCTGAAAACCATTGAAAATCATCAATTATGGTCTCATTTGAAGGTAAAAAAATGTTTGAATATATATATATATATATATATATATATATATATATATATATATATATATATATATATATATATATGTATATATATATATATATATATATGTTTTTGCCAATCACAAAGTGCCAAAAAAGCTTTGGAATGTCAATTTTCTATTTTCACCAGTGATGTCAAACCTTGAAACCACCTTGATCGGAATGGCGGCTTACATAGAGAAACAGTGTATTCCGAGCTCGGATTCCGGTATCACCGTCATAAGCAAATCTGAAGGTTCTCAGTATTTTGAAACTGATCAGTGGGATTTTGAAGAAATTATTGGAGACAAATTGGTGATAGAAACGCTTCCGGGTGAATTACAGAGCCTTATTGTTTTGAGCCTTATGTGAGCGATTCAGATGAAGATGGCGACAATGGAGTTGTTTTTGTAGATATAAATGCTGGTCGCATGTTCACTACAGATTGGTAGTTTTGTTTTTCCGTTCAATTGATGGTTTATATGGGAATTTGTATTAATTGATAACTGTTTTATAACACCAGCAGAAACATAGCACGACATGACAAGGGCACGGACACGACACAGCACGGACACTGCCCAGGCAGACTCAGACACCGCCGACAAAATGGGTGATGAATGTTTTGTTCCACCATCGCAGGCTGACCACGTGTCCTGTATGTGACAGGATCATCCCATTTCATACTTTTTCGGGACGCCATTTGTGTCTGTGTTAGTGCCGTACTGTGTCCGTGCTGTATTGTGCCATGCCATGTCCCACCATCATGTCTGTGCTGTCGTATCCATGCTGTGTCAATGTCATGTCCCAATGGAGGGTTGCTAGTGTAGTGGTGATAATTGTTGTGGGGGTGGTGGAGAGCTGAGGTGTTTGATTCACCACTCAAATTGCCCATGTACATGTGCTGTTGGCTGCATATAGATTGTCTTACAGTTTCGAGTGATGGCTGTTTCTTCCACTTAATCATGAGGATAGCATCCTCTCTCAATATTGGTGGATATCCACAACATCTAGCCATGTCTGTTGTTTCATCGCAGTCTTTACATCCAATCTCTCTTGTTCCTCTTCTGCCCCGACTTGGTTCTTTTTATCATTTTATTGTTATGGCTCATATTTATTTCTCTCTTTGGAGAATCCTTGGCTATCGCTGGTCAGACGTGTCCAACGAGCAGTTGCTGAGAGAGACTCAAATGATATTTGTTCCGTGTATAGTCCGTGAGCATCAGCTGTGGCTATATGGACATGTAGCTCGAGTTCCTGACGCTGATCCTGCTCACCAGATTCTCTCAGCGATGGAGCCTCGTAAGCGGAGAAGACCAAGAGGATGACCGCGTACCTCGTGGTTGCAGCAGGTTGATCAGCATCTCGAGGAGATGGGAATGGGCCAGGCATCTGCCCGGGGGATGGCCAGACGAAGGCCCCTGGAGTACTGGTTGAAACTGGATGCAGTGACGTGCTGCTCCAGTGCATGCTCCCATACCTAACTTAATCTAACCATATTTATTTGGCAATTGTAAAGGAAGTAACCTCAATGACAGGATTCCGTATTGCTGATCAGAGTCCAAATGGCAGTGACCTCAATCTGCCCTCTCTCAGAATGATTGGGCTGCCATATCATATGCCACATACATTGTGACTGCAGACTCTGCCTGTGATAAGGCTGGATGTCTAAACCCTCTGGGCACGAGGCAGCTGGGAATCGACGATCAGCACCACATTGTCAGTGATCAGCTACCTTCTCTCCTGCTGGCACTTTTGTCAAAGCTGGAGACTAAAAAAGACATTATTTGGACATTCTTCACTCTGTCTTCAAATCTTGTCTACCCAACCCATCCCTTTCTGTTGTTGCTTCACCCCAACATACCAACAGCCTACTTGACTCAGACTCATTCAGTCTGTCCTCCTTTTGACATCTCCCCTCTTCAAGGAAGTCAGCAAACACCTCTCTAGTCGACAAGAAGGGTGCAAAAAAATAGACCCTACGAACAATAGGTCAGTAAGCTTGCTTCCAATTACAAGTAAAGTCATGGAATGCATCATTGCTTCCAATGTCACACCTTTCGTGTTTTCAAACAGTCTGATCCATGACCATCAATTTGGATTCCACCCCAGTCACTCAACTTTCAGCACGCCTCTGCTCCTTTCTCAGCAATGTCTGGATGTCCTCGATCTCAAACACATGCATTCTTCCACAAACCCCCTTCTGGTTAAACCTCCAAAATCCAGGCTGACAGCAGACTTCAACACTTTCAATTCTTGCTTCTCCCGTCTGTGGAACCACCTTCCAGCGGTTGTTCGGTGTCACCCTTCTCTCCAGGGCTTCAAGTAAGCAGTGCACTGAAATCTATTGTCATCCCCCTTCCTGTCCCATGACTTATATTCCTCCCATTAATCATTTCTAACCTAACGATGTGACTTTCTAGTTTACGTGCTCCCTCCTTTCTTCCCTCTCTTTTCCTGTTCATCAATTCCTTTTATGTTTGTCCCTTCATCAGTTCTACTTTGCCCTTCCATGAACCTCGCTCCTGTAAAGAAAAAAAACTCCCCTGTTGTCTTAAGTGCTACAAGATGAACCTTCAACTCAGGCAGGAGTTTTGAATATGCGAAGAGCTAACCCACACACAATGGCATCCACTTTCTAAAATTGCCTTTACATCTTTAACAAACGGATGCAGGCTGATATGATCGTTGGCTTAACCTTTCGTCCTAAAAACAGCGAACTCATTTATATGATGCGCTGCCTGCGAAGTTCTATCGCTTTCGGGAGGTAGTTTCGATTGTCGTTGGGAAAGTTAATGCAACAAATAAAGCTGATGAAATTCATGCAATTACTGAGCTATCCCTATTGGCCAAATCGATGTGTACATCCTTGGGATAGTCACCAATGCCAAGGTACAATGAAAAGAAACACAGTAAGTGTCCTAAATGACCTTGACTAGCAGACTGGCTTGAATTTAAAAGGTGGACTAATTTCGGTGGAGATATAAAACGATTTGGAGCTCTGTTCAAACTTGATGATGAAGTGGAGATATTTTTGGGTGACAGCGTCGTGTCACAGTTGCAAAACAGCTTGGAATATCTCCCGTGGCCTTTGAATTGAAGCACTTTGGGACTTTTGCCTTCCCATCATCTTCACACGAAGACAGCAGCCAGGTGCAATGGTGGGAAAAGCTATCACTCAGCATCAAATGTATCCAATCTTTGCTTTTCTCAAGCAATTTCAAGCCTTTTTGACATTCCTCAAGAGGTCCACTGAGGCAGCTGACTTACGCACCAGGGCACCATGACATTCCTGCAAGTTTGGATGTAAACTACGTCGAGGCCTCACATATGTATGTCATTTTAACATGCTATGACGCGTCGCAGCGACAGGATAACTTCGATTGTGCTCATCTGAAGTGCATGGTGCTGGGTTTCATCATGTGTGCTGTGAAGTGCACAAGACGTGCTGTGTGGTGCAGCGTACAGTACGCAGTCCTGCAAAAAGAGATGACTTGGCCCATGTATGCTTTGCACTCGCTTGTGGACATAAAGCAACTCACGGCACCTTTTGGTTGACTAGGCCTCTGGGCTGTAAGCCTGTTACCTTCAGTCGGCCAATGTCCTTTTCCTGCATGTCTGTGATCACCACGGCAGGGGGCACTGCCTCTCCAGCTCAGCCATACCGTTTAGGCACAACTGGGAAAACTTGGGATGCAAACACCAAATATAACTCGGAATTGAATTCTCGTCACGTGTGCGTTCGTTATAGCGAGCTACTGATTTCGAATCGCACCAAATTTTATCGACATTCGATTTGATTTTTATCAGCCTCGGTTGTGTGGTCAGACACTGCCATCATGCAAGACACCTCACTCATTCACCCCCGTTTCTTCAGTGAGGCATTCCAACTCACTGCAAAATCTCAAGTGTATAGTTTTCTGCTTATGTGTTGTTGTTGTTGTCGTTGTTGTCGTTGGTGTCGTTGGTGTCGTTGGTGTCGCTGCTGCTGCTGCTGCTTATCCCCGGTCAGTGCTGTTCGAACAGGCCCGTACCATGGGGATGCAGTGGCTTATCGATTTCCCAGGAGCAACCCAGAGATCTCTCCCATCCATTTTGTGGTGTTCTTGTCTTAGTGGAGTTAGGACCACGCAATCTTCCATGACATGTTTTATTGTGTGTGGTGTGGCCAGGCAGAGGTTGCAGGTGTTGTCAGTGGTGTTGAGTCTGTGTTTGTAGGCTACTGTAAAAGCCATGGGTGGTGTCCACGGCAGAGCTGTGAAAAGTGAACACTATCAGAATTAGGGAGTAGTTTCTTTATGCCATCGATAGCTGGGGGGTTTGTGCCCAAAATACCGTTTGGGGCAAGGTTATTGATTGCGTTTATGGTGATGTGAGTATGGATGTGTTTTTTTGGAATTGTCGTTGTTCGGTGGGGGGATGTTTTGAAGGTTGGCATTGTAGTGTCTTTGTGATGTAGTATAATGTGTCTTGGGTCCTGAAGATATTGAGACATGTCGTGGATGTTTAGACCCTCCCCTCATGCTGTCCTCCATTCACCTCCCACTGCCTTCCCCGACTGCCGACTGCTGCCTCCCCACCCCCTGCTTCCTCATATCATCCCGCTGCCTTACCCCCTCTCACTGCCTTCCCCCACAATTGCCTCTCCCCCCCTCCCGCTGCCTTGCCCCCACTCCCGCTGCCTTTTTCCCCATTCCCACTGCCTTCTTCCCCCTTCCTACCCCATTCCCCTCCCCTCATGCTGTCTTTCCATTTCCCCTCCTCAATGCTGCCATCCCTTCCCCTACCTCTCCTCACTCCACTCCCCTCGCTCCCCATACTCCTCTCCCCTGCCCCACTTCCCCTGCCCTCACCACTTCCCCCAACCCTCCACACTTCCCCTCCCCTCCTCTCTCCACCATCCTCCTCGCTCCCACCCCTTCCTGGAGTATCTAGCAACGTGTGGTGAGGCGTTGCTCTCCCCACCCCATCCTCACTCTCCCCCACCTCTCTCTCTCTCTCTCTCTCTCTCTCTCTCTCTCTCTCTCTCTCTCTCTCTCTCTCTCGTCCTTTCTCTTTCCTCCTTCTTTCTCTCTCTTCTACCACTCGCTCCACCCTCTCACACTCTCCCCTCTCTCTCCCTCTGCCCCCTTCCTCTTTATCTCCCCTCCTTTCTCTCTCCCCAATCTTTCTCTCTTTTTCCCCCTCCTCTTTCTCTCTCTCCCCCCCCCCCCCTCTCTCAGTATTTCCATCAGCAAAGTGATGGGTGGTCTTTTCTGGTACATAAATAAATTGAAACCAATCTAACTGGATGGGCACTCGGTCGAGTACATACCTCCACCTGGATCCGGATTCGGATCTTCACCAAAATCGAATCAATTCGTCCTTGTCCCACACCCAACCTCTCCACCAAATTTCATCCGAATCCGTCCACAATATTTTGAGATATCCTGCACACCAACAAACAGACAGACAGGGGTGAAAACATAACCTAATCCGTTCGGTGGGCGGAGGTAAAAATGTGCATTTAACAACTTTCATCATAAACGGAACAGGAAATTGTTTACAACTTTGAGTTCTTATTTGACACATGCGTGATTGATGGGAATTTCTTAAACTGTGACTGGACATATGGTGGAGCAAAATTCAACACATATGAGGTCCAAGCATCTTACCAGCCGAATAACAGGCAATGCTATATACCAAAATGGTCATCTGGGTCTGCTCATTTCAGATATCCAGCATGTCAGACACAGGTCTTGGTGCGGAAAATTTGATGCTCAATTATTTGTTGGTACCCAAATTACAAAAATAGAATTATAAAAATCTGTCACTTAAATCAATGTGTGTCGCCAATTTTGCTATGAATGTCTTAATGCCAACAAAACGATGCAATTAAATAAATGCAAGAAACATTTTCCCATGCCAGAATAATAAATAATAGGAGATAAACAACACGATTTATTTCTCCAGGATTCATGATTGATGCATTAAAAGTAAATTTAAAAACAGGAACATAAACTGATATTTTTCCCCCTTTTCAAAAGTGATGTTTTGGGAAGTTTATAGTTATGGCTTATTGCTTTCAAATAATACTTTTGTGGTATAAATTGTCAAATTATATTGAATATGAGAAAAAGAAACACTAATTCAGACAGTATTTAGCACGACGAACGACAAATCATTTGACCAGTTGTAAATTTTTCTCCTGTCAATACAAGTGTTTTATGTTGAAACATTTCCAAGTACACTAAAATTCTCTCAACAATGAATGAATACTACCAGTATTTTTTCTTCTGTTGTACATAAAATAATATCAGTCTCGCTCCAAATCGGAATCATCCATCTGAATTGCAGAACAACAAGAAAAAGAGCAATCAGAGATTGCCGACCCTCGCCAGAACTTGTTTTGTGTGGTGTTTGTGTTGTTTTGGGTGGTATATTTTGTGTGGTGTTTGTGTACTGGTGTGTTACTTAATTAATAAGAGACATACTTAGAACTGTCACTTTATAGCTGCTGGCAGTGATGACTGGGTACCAAGATGCTGCGCAATGATGCAACCCCGCTTTGATCGGACACCTGACCCTGACCCATGATGTTTATTGTTATTCAATTGAATTTAGAATGGGATCAAAAAATTAAATTCAATTCAAATCAAATGGAAGACCAAAAAGGTACAGTCCTGCATTGGAGTCATCAGAAGGAAACAAACAAGCAAAAAGAAAAGATGAAGTCATCAGGAGGAACATGCATAGGATTCGGGGTTTCAGCTGCTACTCCTCTACCCTCAAACCCATCCAAGCACAGCCAAGTGAGCATTATTTAAATAAAAAATAAAAAAGAACCCAGATTCAGAAAATTTAATAAATCTGGCTGCCACAGCATGCATCTGATCAGGTTGAAATTTAAAACATGTTTTCTCCATCACCACTAGATCATAACTGTGAAGCTTCACATCAATTGATTTAAGTGGTTCATGAGAATTTTTTTTAAAGATTTCACTCAATCCAATATGACTGCCAGACCACATGACTTTTCATTTATTCGTGAATACCCCAGTATCCCCAAGGCTTGGGGAACGTTTTTGTGAAGTTTCCCCTCGATCTGTCCAGCAGTTCTGGAGAAGATTTTTTTTATGGGTTTTAGGGTAAATCCAATATGGGTGCCAAACCATGTGACCTTTAACATCGTAATTATCAACAAAATATTCTACATGAGTAGCCGCTCCGATGATGAAAATTTCCTCTCAATCTGACAAGCAATTGCGGAGAAAAACACAAGTTCTGTGCGGACAAACAAACAAACGGATACAAATGCAATAACCCTCTCCTTTGGCGAGGGTCATGAATCCGTGAGGACAATGATATTTCGTTGTATGAACAGTATTCCTCGTCAAATTTCTCAGTTGTTGCCATATTTTGAGGAAGTATGCCAAATGATTTGTGAACAATGATACCTTCATTGTCAGGATACAGTTCATCTGAAAACTATTCATCATCATCATTGCCATCTGCAACATCTTTGAGGACTTTTAAAAACTGACGTGCAATGCGAAGGGCTTCTCCGACAGATATTTCACTGGACCAAACTAGATCATAAAAATCTGGCTGAGGTATAAATGAAATCTCCAGCTATCCTTGGGATAACAATCTTGTGAGGTGGAAAGAAGTACTGTATTTGTAGCTGCATTTGTCTCCCCTTCTTCAGCAGGCAGTTCACAAAATCTTTCCTTCATTTTAGATAAGAGGGTAACACTCCTCTCACACACACAATGGCTGTCTGATATTATTCCATAAGGGATGTGGCAGCTTTCATATATGTGTATGCTTGGTGTTGACTTAATGGTTAGGGTGGTAGGCTTGGGATTACTGGATCCTGAGTTCATATCCAACTTTGCTGTTGAATTGATACCAGGTGGGGTTGACTCTGCCTGTCAACCTTCTGAGGTTGACAAACTGAGTGCCAGCTTGATGGTATCCTGTGTCGGAGTGGTGACCCGTCCAAGATTGTGCCCAATAGCCAAGGAGACAGCTGAGGCAGCACAAACGCTCTGCACAGAGTATGGTCCCAATGGATGGATATATGTGTTGTCAACTGCAGTTTTCTCTGATGCTGTAACGTTTTGGGGGGGGGGGCAATATATTTTTATGTACAGCCAATTTTTGCTGTGGTACCTTGCTAGTCTGGGATCCAGGGCACCAAAATTTGAGATGACCCGTCACGGAAAGATATACTTTGCAGGCCACTTTTTTTTGCAAGTTCAGACCCTTAGGCAACAAAATCCAGAGGCCTGCTCTGCCGGAGGAATTGCAAAATTGAAAAAAAAAATGCATTTTTTACCACTACAACCCTCAAATAAAAAAATCGCCTCGTGAAAAATTGAAAAATGCAGAAGGATAAAGTTTGGGTAATTTTAATTAAAATAGTACTAAACTTGGCACATTAATAGAACATAACATCCTTTAAAGTATTCACTATAAATTTGACTAAAGGTTTTCAAAATGGCCGCCATATTTCTAAGATGGCTGCCATTTTCCAAGATGGATGCCATATTTTCCCATAGATATCTATGTTCATTATATTCTGAGTATTATTGCAATTATTCAAGTGTTTTGTGTTTGTTACGAAACCATTGCTTGGTTTACTCTTTTTTGCCGTAAAAAAACCCAATGTATTGTGGCTGTATCTTTCGAAGATGGCTGCCATTTTGCATGACTGACGATAATTTGGTCCGTAAAGAAACATTTTCAGAATTGTGTTACTTGTTTGATATATGTACTATTCGACCTTTGAAAGTTGGACAAGAAAACACAATATTAAATTTAATGAAAAATTCAATATGGCTACCATTTTTTTCAAAATGGCTGTCAATTTCTGACTAAATGTCTGTTCTCACCACAGATTCGATATAAATGCACAACATGAGTTCTTTTTGTGTCTTTTATGCTGTGACCATCTCTAATATAATAAATACAAATAGTTTCACATGATGACACTTAGTAAAATTACATCTTTTTACAAAGTCTTGCAAAATTTGACATGTATCATGTTGCACTCATCAATTAAAATGAATATTCCACTGACTAGTTCATTATTTAGTTCTCATCAGGAATCAAGAGGTTTGCTTCAACGCGTCCACATTTCAGTGGGTCGCCCATGCAAAGGCAAGCAAAAACACATTTCAAGTTGGCTCGAGCGCACAGGCAGCTCCGAAGACAGTTGCTCTTCTTGCATTTACAGAACTTTTCCTGTACAGCTCTTGGCTTTGGATCCTTTGTCATCATTATTGGCACCAGTTTGCCATTCCTGATTTCTCTGCCGAATGCAGTTGCTATTGGGTGTACTGGTTTCGAAATGTGAGCACTCTTACACACAGACATTTGGTGAAGACTTCGTAGCAAGTGAAGGTAAAATGCATCCTCTGTAGGAGGCAGGCATCTGAGGTCACATTTTTTCGTAGCGAAAATGTGTGCACGCAGGACATCCAGACTACCCAGGAAATCAGATTGTGTATAGAGGGCCAGAAAGAAGAATCTCGCAGCTTCAATGACATCAGTCGATACATCAAAGATAAAGTTCTCGCCAGGTTTGCCATACTGAGCGAGTGGAAGAAGCTTTTCTGGATTGTCTACAGCACATTTGAAAGCCCGCTTCTTTCCTCTTTGGAATGGGTAGCTGACTGTATCACAGCCACTCAAGATGTAGGCACTGAGGATAACAGAACATATTTAGTCCTGTACTGATTTCGTAGGGTTGTAATATAGAATACCTTATTCTCTACAAATAGGGGTGCTTCTATCTCGGAAATCAGTTTTTCAAATGCATCATTATATGGATCATTCTCAGCTTGCTGTTTTGCGCCAGTGATCCTCTTGTTCATGTAAGTTGTCATGCAAGAGCGGTGATAGTGAAAATCTGCTGCAACTATGTCAATGCTACCACTATCAAACATATGTAATCTCTTCAGCATGACTTCATCATGAAGGCTTCTTGCTCTCTGTTGAATCAGTTTATGCCCTTTTAGATCTGTGATGAGCAAGAGCTTCCATTCGCCCTTTTTATCTCGCTCTTTGCAACAAATGAAACACTGGTGCTTGTATCGGATAGGTTGCTCAGAACTTGACCTTGTTCCCACATGTGCTGTGTTGGAACTAGAGCTTGATTCATCACAATTGTTCACAGTAGTCTTAACATTTCGTATTTTCTGTTCAACTGTCTTTCGGTTTGTATAACTGTTACAACATTTTGCATGCATTTTTGGTTCATGTAGCATAAAGTTATGTTCATCTATAATGTCTCGTTCCAATCTAAAAGCTACTTCATCCATTTGTTTAGTGACAGTGTTAAGAAGTGCTGGATAACCCAGTGGCGTTAATTGTTGGAGCGGCACAGTTTCTGATACGTGCTGACAAATTAGACATCTGGAATAATCTGTGTCAGATCGGGATCTTTTCTCCCTTGTGTGTTCTGGTTCCATGCCATGATTTATTCAGTCTACTCCACCATGCCAGATAATCTGTGGAAGAAATAAATATGTACTATAGGTTGCAGTCTAGAATAATACAAGAATATCTTTGTATCTCAAAAACATTACATGTACAGCCACTTGTAATAAGACAATTTCTTCTAAAGCAAGAACAAGTATGCACATCTAAATAAAGACTGCTCCCTTGCACTAAGTGACCTGACATTCTAGAGAACTAGATGAATGTTGAGATTTACCATTTGTTTTATTAATCTCATTGACTTGATATGTATTTAACTAAATGAGGATTTGGGGCATAGTTCATCTCAGGTTCACAATATATATAACATGTATAACATGTCTTGTAGAAAGTAATACATTGGTCAAAAGTTTGAATGGGGGGATTTCCAAATTGATGATAGGTTTCATTTGCCATTATATCGTTTCTTTACATGTTTTGATTGTATTTTATCATTATGAGTGCAGAAGTATATAATCTGCGATATGAATGTAGCATTACTCACCTTCTTCTGAAAATTGATTGCCAAACAGTCATTTAAAGGTGGCTACAGTGATGACCTTCTGGTTATTTACCACCGGAGCAGGTGCACTTCCTGTGCTACTTGCATTTAAACAAATAATTATTAGTAGCATCATCAAACGGACTAAAACAAAAATTTCATTTTCACATATGTTATTAATATGCATCTTAGGAAAAATAATGGGAGGGTTACATTTGTATAAGGACGGTAAGTCGACTATTAAAATGCTTGTAATTCTGTTGCCATGGTAACCAAAAATCCTAATGTTTTTGGCATTATTTAAATATTGCATTCAGAATAGTTAATTAGCTGACATAATATTTTAGGCAGAAGTATTTTATGTTAAATTAATTAATCTTATTATTTAATGTATAAATGCTATTCCGCCTAAAACTTTTACATGTAACCAGGCCTCTAATTAGTCCGTGGCAAGTGGGTTCTATATCTAATTTTTTAAGGTATGGGTCAATGTGTAAGTGTGCCAAGTTTCATGCTTTTAACACAAAATGCACATGCCACTGCCTTAGCCGCCCTACTATTATGGGTATGTTTTGTTTAATTGATAACATGGTCACTTGCACATATATTATGCAACATTCCAATGCGGTTTCATGCATACTATAATAACATACATACCTTTTGCTGTGGAGATCTGCTTCAATGTTGTCGTCTGCTAGTATGCCAATTTGGAAGAGAGGGAGTATTCATTGTTTCAAAATGCATTTTGTAATATTTTTATTACTATATTTAAACAAGACAATGAAAATGTTATCTTAAATATCCAGCCTGATATTAGTTGTGTACATGATTTTTAAATAAAATAAAATAATTTAATCATTTGACATGTCAAATATTCTATGAATTTTCTTTCAACTATGGATATTTTTGTTGAGAAAAATTAAGTATTTTAGAAGATAAGGGCCGTATTTATGTATATTTCCAAATTATTTATCTGAGGGTCACAGACATATGATAAACTCAAAACTTCACAATACATTTTTAATATATGTGCTAAATTGTTCGGGTCAACATTGGGAGGATAACAGATTTGACACAAGAAACAAGCCCCAATACATTGTATTGCACTCCCTAATAGTGTAAACCATGCAATGGTTTTATAACAAACACAAAGCAATGAAACAATTTGAATAATACTCAACATATAATGGAAGATTGATATCCATGGTCAAACATATTGTCCTATCTTGGAAAAAATGGCGGCCATCTTGAAAAAATGGCAGCCATCTTGGAAATTTTATTTCAAAAATATAGCGGCAATTTTCAGGATGTTATGTTCTATTAATGTGCCAAGTTTAGTACTATTTCTATTAAAATTACCCTAACTTTATCATTCTGCATTTTTCATTTGTTCACGAGAGGCGAGTTTCGATTTGAGGGAAGTCGTGGTAAAAAATGCAATTTTTTTTTCAATTTTGCAATTCCTCGGGCAGAGCAGGTCTCTGGATTCTGTTCCCTAAGGATCTGAACTTGCAAAAAAAAAAGTGGCCTGCAAAGTATATCTTTCCGTGACAGGTAACTTCATTTTTAAGGCCCCTTTTGGACCTTGGATCCCAGACTATGCCTCAACTGCAATCAATTCGCCATGAGGTATACCATGAAGTTGAGTTCGTATTTCAGTATCTTATCTCGGCTTAGCTTCCTGAAGAACCTTTGTGTACCTACTTTTTTGTTAGAATCAATGACTGTTTCTACCATTGACCATGTCGATCTCTTTTTAGGATGACATTTCCCTGCACAGATAAAACAGTGTACTTTCCAGTTAAAGTTGGAGTTGTAGACCTTGACTTTGTGAAGCTGGAAGTCGTTTCAGATAAATCGACATTTCCATCACCTGTTGGTGATGTTCTGTTGTTCTGATGTACAAGAAAGATCCGTTGGCTTGGTGCCCTTACCTTTGGCCATCGTTGCCCATTGTATGTGATCTGGACGAACGTAAATTTTACGGAAATTACCAGGGTATTTGATATTCAATTTCCCATCTGTTATATCTTTTGTTCGTTTCAAAAGCTTAGTCCCAATGGTATCGCTCCTCTTCTCACAGGCAGTAAACAGTTTCTCGAATTTCCTGACATCTGGTGAAACGGCTGGTTTGTTTTGTGTTTTTTTTTTTACTATCAAACGGTTTCGGGCAAAACAGACATTTTTCAATCGGGATAAGCACCATCATCATCATCAGGGGTGTCTGTTTTTTTTTCGGACAGAACTGAAAACTGCCATTTCCTACATTTTACAGAAATGTTCGTTCTATCACCCACCACCACACATTCTTCGGGTTAAATTGTTTTTTAAGCGTCTTCTTCACACTCCTGCATGGCTTACCCTGAGAATAGAACAGAAATTTCAGTTAGAATACTTGTTTCAGTAAAGCTCATCCATTATGTGCTGAGTTTGACATTTTATCAAAAATAATAATAAATTACTCAACACAAGACTGCTTTGGCCATTGCTTAACCTCACTGTTCAAGCCAGATGCTTTCTCAACTAGGCTTTGTCACAAGATAGAGATGCTCACGATTGAAATATTTTCTTTATAAAACATGTTTCATTTGAAATAAATGTCAAAGGCATTTAGGCAATTACCGAATATGTACTCCATAAAGTTCAGAATAATTGCTTTCTTTCAACCACAGAAATTTGCTTGTATGAGTCCAACTTGGCACTGGAATAATTTTATTCAGGTTGGAAATTTAGTTTATTGTTCACCTTCCATTGGTATTGAAACCATTCTTGCTGAACTGTGAGACTTCCTAATTTGAGAATAGTGCGGGTATATACTCTTTACATTGTACTGACAATGCTAATGAGGCAGTGCATTAACTGATTTTGGGTTTGTCATTTCAATTGTTTTCAGTTCATTCCGCACAAACCTGTGCAACTGGCACTCAGAATTTTCAAAATCTAGACTTTTGCCGTTATTTTGGTGTTTGGTGATGCTTGTTATACTGCTGGTATGACCTACTGTACGTGTTAATTTAGCGACTTTTCCCTACAATTTTGCAGCAATACGAGTGGGTCTAATTTGGAGCAAAAGATGGTGATGCTGCTGAAAGTGAGCAAGGATTTGTCAGAAAGTTTGGCAACATTATAAGTTTTCAAAAGTTCACGAAAGGGAAAGATGTTTGGACAAAAAATCATACGTAACACTCTCTTCTGGATACGTTCAATACATTGGGTTTGGGCAACAGTAATGCCAGAAGATCACACAGGTGCTCCAAAGTCAAGCTTCAGAAGACTAGGCCTATACATTTTATATCAGGTCAGGTCAGGGATGGGAGCTTGTGCCAGAACAGCGCGTCGCTGCGTCCACTTTCCACCGGTACTCCAGGGGCCTCCGTCTGGCCATTCCTCAGGCAGATGCCAGGCCCATCCCCATCTCCTTGAGATGATGGTCAACCTGCTGCAACCACGAGGTACGTGGTCGGCCCACTGGCCTCCTCCACTCATGAGACTCCCTCGCTGAGAGAATCTGGTGAGCAGGATCAGCATCAGGAAAACAAGCCACATGTCCATACAGCCGCAACTGACGCTCACGGACTATGCAGGTAACAAATCTCATCCGAGTCTCTCCCAGCAACCACTCGTTGGACACAAAATCCGACCAGCAATAGCCAAGGATTCTCCGAAAAGACCTGGTACCAAGGGAATTAAGTCTCTGTCTCAGATCCTTGGTCAGAGTCCAAGTCTCGCATCCATAGAGCAAGACTGGAAGTACCAAGGACCTGAAGACTCGGACTTTCGTCCTCCCGCACAGGAACCGGCAGCGCCACACCCCATGATCTAGTGAATCCATGACTCCCCAGGCCCGACCCAGATGTCGATTGACCTCTGACTCACAGCCAGCAGAGATATGAATATCACTGCCAAGGGAAGTGAATCTCTCCACGACCTCAACATCCTCACCACAAACAGACACAGACAGGACAGCAGCATCCAAGATGTCACCGAAAGCCTGGACCTTAGTTTTGACCCAAGAAACCCGTAAGCCAGCGGCTCTGACTCCTCATTCAGCACCTCGAGGGCCCCCAAAAGGATATCTAAAGTCTCCGCAAAGATGACTGCATCATCTGCAAAATCAAGGTCCGAGATCTTGACATTCCCAAACGATGAACCGAAGCTTGATCTCTCCGACATCCTCCCTAAAATCCAGTCCATACAAGTGCTGAAAGGTGTGGGGGCCAGTACACACCCCTAACGAACTCCAGTAACAACTGGAAATAAGTTAGAGATGGTACCACCACACTTCACAGCACTCTCAGTACCAGAGTAGAGTTCAGACATCAGATCGATCAGTTTTGGTGGCACCCCACGAAGACCAAGAATCCTCCAGAGGACATCCCGATTCACTGAATCGAACGCTTTACAGAGATCAACATAGGCTGCAAGCAGCCCCTGCCGAAACTCTCGTCTGCGTTCGGTGAGGACACGAAAAGCAAGGATACGGTCAATCGTTGACCTCTTTGGTGTAAAGCCTGACTGCTCTGGACGCTGGTGCTCAAGCAGATGGTGGAGAACCCTATCAAGAATTATCCGAGCAAAGACCTTGCCTGGCACTGAGAGCAGCGTCACCCCTCGGTAGTTGTTGCAGTCTTGGCGATCACCCTTCCCTTTCCAGAGAGGAACAACAAGGCCCCTCTTCCAATCAGTTGGGATGATGCCTGTGTTCCAGGCAGAGCACAAAACTGCATGCAATGACACGAGTGCAGCATTTCCCCCAGCCTTGAGAAGTTCAGCATGGATGCCACAGATCCCTGGAGCTTTGCCCCGTTTCAACTGGTTCACCGCAGCCCGTGTTTCCACAAGCGAAGGTGGACCACAGTTGATTCGAGGGGCAGCAACAGGGATTGTAACACCCTTGACGTCCAACTCGACAGCTGGGGGATCAGCCTGGTACAACCGCTCAAAGTAACCGGCCCAGCGGGCCTTCACTTCAGACTCCTCTGTCAAGAGCCTACCACTCTCTGCTATAACTTCAGTGCTCCGAGCAATGAGCTTGGATGAACACAATGCGCGAATTCCCCTGTAAGCGGGACGAGAATCACCTGTCCACAGGTGATGCTCTACCCCCTCACAGATTCCTTGCACATAGGCCTCCTTGTCCACCCTCAGTGCACGTACAGTTTTACGCCTCAGCTCTCTGAACAGCTCAGCTCTGCCATTCAGCCTGGCCCTGCAACTCTGGTCAATGGTATCCAGTGTCCCTTGAGAGACAAAATTCTTCTTTGCCGTGCGGTGAGTTCCAAGACATCCACTGGCAACATCAAGGACGGTGGTCTTGAAGGCACTCCACAACTCTTCAGGACCCCCCACAGCACCCATACCCCCCAAGTGTCCACTCAGCCTGTTCGCAAACTCCTCAGCTACTCTCTCATCCCTGAGCTTGCCAACATCCAGCCTAGGCTGGGATGGTACCATTCTCCAGGATTTAAGGTGCAGCTTTAGAATTGCTACAACAAGCCTGTGGTCAGTATTGAGGAACTGAGCATTCCGGTAGACCCTGCAGTTCTGGATCATCCTCCAACGACCGTCAATGAGGACATGGTCAATCTCCTTTGCCACACCACCAGCGTTGGAATACCAAGTCCAGCGATGAGCTTGTGGGCGCTGAAACCATGAACCAGCCACCCTAAGTCCATGACTTCTTGCAAAGTCAAGGAACTTAGTGCTATTCTGGTTCATAGTTCCTGACCCATGGGGACCAACACACCTCATAACCATCCCTATCAGTTCCAGTCGATGCATTGAAATCCCCCAAGACTAGAAGTATATCTCGTCTGGGGCACTGATCAACCACAGACTCGAGAGTGGCGTAGAATGCATCCTTCACGGTGAGATCACTCGCCTCAGTCGGAGCATAAACAAAGACCAGGGAAATGACACCTAAGGAGTGACGAATCCTTAATCTCATAATACGCTCGTTGACCGGTGTTACCTCAATTATCATTGGGGTCAGCTTATTGGACACAGCTACAGCAACTCCTTGGGTATGGTAACCATCAGAGCGACCAGACCAATAGTAGGTGTAACCACCCACTATTATCTCGCCGCAATCCGGTCTCCGAACCTCAGAGGGAGCTGCAATCCCGATGTCCAAACGCTTGAGCTCAGATGATAACAGAGACAGGTGATCATCCTCTCTGAGGGATAGGACATTCCAGGCACCCACCCGAAGGGACCGCCTCAGGTTAACCCAAGGAGACCGCCGTCTGGTGGACGACACCTCAGCACCACTCCGACACACTCTCCCGCAATCTGACCCAGGGATGTTACCCCGTGGTTTCCCTCCTATCATCAAAGATTGGGGGTCCCGAAGGCTTTGCCCCAATCCCGTCATCTGGTGAGCTGCCCTGCGAAGGGAAGCTGCACAGGAGGTACTCCCACGGAGTGGGTTTTCAGATTTTTTTGCGTTTTTATGTTTTGCGGAATGAAGGGTTTTACGGTGGCCGGAGTGCAAATCCTGCCACCAACCTCCTAATAAAAAAGTAACCCAACTGCAGGAGGACGTCCGCAGACACAGTTGGGCACTAGATATGGATGGCCGTTGGCTCACAAGGAGCTCCTCCGCCCTTTGACAGGTTTTGTTTTTAATCCTGCTGGGTGTCCATATCCAAACACCCTCCTCAGCAGAAAATCTGGTGGGGGAGACGGTGTAGTCGCCGACAACCCGACCATGGAACAGGTTAGTACAGGTTTACATGGTACCTGTAGCGGGTCACAGATCTAACCTGATCTGACTCCGTTAGACCTGATCTAACCTGACATTTTATATATCACTAGCAAATACCACGTGTCACTTTGCTGACAGGAATACTAAGAGAGGGGAGAAAAAGAAGGTGGGAGAGAGAGAGAGAGAGAGAGAGAGAGAGAGAGAGAGAGAGAGAGAGAGAGAGAGAGAGAGAGAGAGAGAGAGAGAGAGAGAGATAGAGAGGTGGGGGAGAGTGAGAAGGTGGAGGGCCGAAAAGAGAGGAGGGAGCGAGGAGGGGTGGGTGAGTGAGGAAGGGTGCGGAAAGAGAAGGCAGCATGAGGTGAGAGGAAGGGATGGCAGACGTGCGGTGGAGCATTAATTACGATTCATACAGTCTCATCATAATGATTCTGCATAGCATAACAGTGAAGATGGAAACAAAATAATGTCTGAAATCCATTCATTACCGGTCATACAAAAAATACTGCCCAAAACGAACACACCGCCCAGACATGTCGAGACAAACACCACCCCGATACATAGGGAGACAAACAAACACTGCCCAGACACGTCTGGAAAGAAATACCGTCCAGAGACAAACACCACCCGAACATGTCTGGCGACAAACAGGAACAAGTCCGGAGACAAGCAGGGACAAGTCCGGAGACAAACATTTCCCAGATCTAAACAACGCCTGGACATGTCTGGAGACAAACACTGTCCAGACATAATCACCGGCCGGACACGTCTGACGTCCAGAGAGAGAGGGGGGGGAGAGAGAGAGAGAGAGAGAGAGAGAGAGAGAGAGAGAGAGAGAGAGAGAGAGAGAGAGAGAGAGAGAGAGAGAGAGAGAGAGAGAGAGAGAGAGAGAGAGAGAGAGAGAGAGAGAGAGAGAGAGAGAGAGAGAGAGAGAGAGAGAGAGAGAGAGAGAGAGAGAGAGAGAGGGAGAGAGAGAGAGAGAGAGAGAGAGAGAGAGAGAGAGAGAGAGAGAGAGAGAGAGAGAGAGAGAGAGAGAGAGAGAGAGAGAGAGAGAGAGAGAGAGATAGATAGATAGATGGGAGGATGCTGCACTGTATTAGGAAGGGGCGAAGCGAGGATGGGACAGAGAGTGAGAGAGGTGGGGGGAGAGGAGTTAGCAGAGAGAAAATGTCATGCTTTATGAACAAAACACACACACACACACACACACACACACACACACACACACACACACACACACACACACACACACATATATACTGTTGTGGATTTCAGAATTAGATCCAAGTAATGCACACAACATCCTGGTCCTCAGACAGTTATTTCCATAATTGCATGTTCAGAATAGACCCATCCCCTTGTCTGGTGGGATTCTAACTCTTTGATGCGTTGGAGAGGAGTAGAGAACAGGTTCCCTGTCTTTCCTTGGGGATAACCTTTTCCTCTTTATGACACATTCATGACGTATGATTTTACGTCGGTTTTCATTTCTGCATGACCGATATTCACCATTTTTGCTCGCGATAAGACAGCTGTTAGCCCAAAGGATACATGCTCTATTCCCTTTCCATCAAGACACATTGGCTTGGAAATACACGATTTATTTACACGTTTAATTTTGGTTATCATTTTCACATTGGACTTAGAGGAAATTTGAGTCATTATTCACACCGCATGCTTTTCCCGAAAAGTTCATTCTGATGATCAAACATGGCTGTGGTCTCGAATTGTTTACCTCAGGCACCCACCTTTTTTTTTTTTCATCAATGATCAACAACCCACCTTTTTCCAATGATGGTCGGCACCTACCTTTTTTCATCGGTGATCAACAACCCACCTTTTTCCAATGATGTTCGGCACCTACCTTTTTTCATCGGTGATCGACACCCCATTCAGCAGCTCTATGGATGCTGACCGGCTCTTCATATTGGGCTCGACAGGGAGGTAATGATTTCCCATTAACGTTTTGTGAGCAATTCATGCTTCCGCTCATTTGTTCCAGCAAATGGCCACTTTCTGGTGTTCATCCATCGCCCCGAGCATGGCATCGTAAGCCAGGCCTGTATTAATTGGGAGTTGCATCTCGTTCAATGGTCGGGAGAGAATGAGAATGAGAATGGACAGATGGAGGTTTCATGCAGGAATGCAGCAATAAGCATGTTGGATTTGGCTGAAGTCGTGCTTGAGGCTCCGCCCACATTGGTCGCTTATAAAAGGAAGGCAGGACGGCCCTGATGACAGTTTGCAACTGCAGATGGTGACACTTCTGACAGCTCCTGATGGTTGGTGACAGCAGCAACGGCGGTTGGTGACAGTTGGACTGTTCCTGCTGGTTCTGCTCGGTCCGACTGGTTCATGGCGTTCTTGGTTTTTGCCATTCCTGGTTTCGGTTTTTGCCATTCCTGGTTTCTGGGAGTGATGACGTGACATCAATTGGTATTCGAGCCTGTTTGCGGGTGGGTGCACAACGAGGCAAAGCGCTAACAACAGAAAGGAGCCAAGTTGTGGAGAGCTCATTCAAAGAGGCAGATCAAGCCACGCTTACACATTTTGGGTTATTTTAATAAACGCATGATGACTTCTGCCCTGGTAAGCCAACACCAGATTTCTTTCCCCCTGAATTATCTGATGGGTACCCATGTCTCATGTTTAATTCTTAAGTAAGGCATAGTAATAAGCATCTGCTCTTTGTCCATTTTCTATAAATGCTTGTTGAATTCTTCATTTGATTGAGATTATTTTGTTGATTGGACATTTGATTTGAATTCACCAATTTAATCGACAAGGAAATAAAAAGTCCTTCAGTTCAATTATTTTTCTTGTTCGTAATAAATTCCTTGTTGACGTTTCAACCTGTCCGTGATTGTCATTTCCTTCCATTGATCCAGCATTGTCCAAACCTATATAGACTGGGAGATTATAATTCCCAAACTAATTAACCTGTCATAGTCGGCGTGCACCAGCATTGAATGCTCGGCCACATTATGTAAGATCTAATCAAGATAAGATTGGTGCATCGCCGAGGGTGTGTTCCCCGGTCAGGAGGCCACATGACCTCTTGTTAAATGGCAAATTAGACAGTGGATACTGCAACTCATGGACAACTGATTGGTGTTGTTTGTTTGTTTTTTTTTGGTTTTTTTTTTGTTTTTTTTTGTATACCTTGGTCGAGGCTCGTATGAGAGCTAACACACAACTCACAGCAAGGAGGCATGAGACAAGAGGGGCGGGAGTGGAAGGGACAAAACAGTGGGGAACAGACACATTAGGTGAACTGTGGAAGGGAGAGGGATGGGGATGGGATGGGGAACATGGCGAAGAGAAGATGGACATTACAGGGACTTTCAGGAAGGAAAGCAGGAGAATTGAAGGAAGTGGGCTTGGGTGGATTATCGGGGGTAGAAAAGATCGAGGATTTGGATGGGGGAAGATAAGAGGTGGTGGTGAACAGCTGTTTTGAAAGCCTGGAGGGAAGAATGGGAAAGAATAGAGTGAGGAAGTTTATTCCAAAGGCGGGAAAAAAGAGGAATGAAAGAGTGAAGATGGGCAGTGATTCGTGATTTTGGTAGTTTTACCAGAAGGGGGTTGTTGGCGGACCTTGAGCGCCCTGTGGAAATGTGGTGGGGACAAATCGCAGAGAGAGCAGGGGGGCAAGGCTGGAGAGGAGTCGGTAGAAGACAGAAAGACCACCGACCAACCTGCGGTGATTGAGTGAGAGGCCCAAAGACTCAGCTTCATTGCGGGAGATGCCGATGATCTTAAATGCCCTGGTTTCGACAGCGTGAAGCCGAGAAAGGTGGGAGGCAGGAGCACCAGCCCAGAGGGGAGAGCAGTACTCCATCAGGCTACAGACAAAAGCTTTGTAAGTGGTCAGGAGCTCAAGAGGGCCGAGGAAGGACTTTGCACGACGGAGGATTCCCAGTCGGCGACTGGCTTTTGAGGCGAGGTTGGAAATGTGACTTTCCCAGGAAAGGTCATGGCAGATAGTGAGACCCAGAAGCTTGAAAGAAAATACTTCTTCCAGAGGATTGTTGAGAAAGTGGACGGGGGGGGGGGGGTGTTTGTAAACGGTCCTTTCGAAGAGACATAGTGAGAGTGTGAGATTTGTCTGGATTGAAAGACATGTTCCACGTGTTGGACCAGTTTGTGATTTTATCCAGATCTGCAGTGAGCGGAGAAGCTGCTGCTTGCCGGTCTGAGGGATGACAGCTGGTACGGCAGAGGGTGGAGTCGTCGGCAAAGAGAAATAGAGGATTTTCCAGCGAGTCCGAGAGATCATTGATGAAAACCAGAAAAAGAACAGGGCCCAGAACGCTACCTTGAGGAACTCCAGCCTGCACAGGAAGAGGGGATGAATGAACTCCATTTAGGGCCACACGTTGACTGCGACAGGATAGGAAGTCTGCGAGCCATAAGTGGAGATGGCCTTGAATACCATGGGAAGAGAGTTTGGTGAGTAGGGCAGGGTGCCAGACTGTGTCAAAAGCACGTGATATGTCCAGGGATACGGCTTGGATTTCCTGTCTGGCATTGAGGACCTCCATCCATTGATGGGAGAGCAGAAGCAGCATATCCAGGGTAGAGTGACCTGGTCTGAAACCAAATTGATGATTGGAAATCAAGCCATTGGAGAAGAGGAAGGATTTCATGTTTGAAGCGATGATGGATTCCATCAGCTTGCTGATGATTGGGAGAAGGCTGATTGGTCTGTAGTTACAGGGATCTGTTTTTGCACCTTTTTTATGCAGGGCAGTGATGTTAGCAGATTTCCAAGCAGATGGCAGATGACCTTGGGCAAATGAGAGGGTGAATAGAACAGAGAGAGGGTGTTCATAGTTGTTAGGCAACCCTCCACACCACAAAGTTAATTGTGAACAGTGGCCCCAGGTCCGGTTCTTCTGAGGATAAACGGGGATTAACCCCCTCATAATACACTTGGTATCCGTGGCCGTCACTATATATGTATGTATGTGCGTGTGATATCTATATATATATATATATATATATATATATATATATATATATATATATATATATATATATATACATATTCATATATATACATATATATATATATATACACATATATACAAATACATATATATTATCCCTGTGTCGTAAGAGGCGACCATGGTTGCGTCAGGAAGGGCATCCAGCGTAAAACATGTGCCAAATCATTGTGCGGATCATATGGATGATCCGCTGTGGCGACCACTAACGGGAGCAGCCGAAAGAAGAAGAAGAAGATACAAATACATATATATATATATATATATATATATATATATATATATATATATATATATATATATATATATATATATATATATATATATATATACATATATATATATATATATATATATATATACATATATATATACATATATATATATATATATATATATATATATATATATATATATTGTTGCTGCCACAGATACCGAGACACCAGCTTGTCACTCAGGGGGATTAATCCCCAGTTGTCCTCAATAGAGCCGGACCTGGGGCCACCGCTCACAATTAACGTTGTGGTACGGTTGGTTGTTTTAGAACCATGAACGCCACCCAGTTAACCACGAGTTCCAGTGTCCACCGTCTAATTATTCCATTTAACTCGAGGTCACGTGGTTACCTGAGCGGGGAGCGTGCCCTCGGCAAAGCACCAATGTTATCTCGATTAGATTTTAATAAGGACGGCCGAGCGTTTTAACGCTGATGCGTGCCGGCGATTTTTGGTCAAATTTATGGTAATTACCTCCCAGTCTATCTTGGTTAGAACAATGCCAGACCAATGGAAGGAAAGGACAAACATGGACAGGTTGGAAGTCAATAAATAATTTATTAATAATAAAATAAATAAATGAAAAGAACTTTTTATTTTCTGAGGTAAATAAATTAATGAATTTCAAAGCAAAATTAATCAAAATGCCAGGAAAGAGACAAAGAGCAGATGCTTATCGGGGGTTGACTAACAGCTAAACACAGACAAGGGTACCCAAAAGATCATCGGGGGGGGGGGGGGGAATCGTCTCGCTCACCAGAGAGTAGTTTGCCGTGAAGTGAAAACATCCTGAAATGTGTGCGTGTGTGTCACGTCCGTCGCCAGCACCCAGCTTTGCCGTGCACCCTCTCGCGAACAGCCTTGAACACGAGTCGACGTCTGGGAGGGCACCGAGATCATCTGTCGCGGGTTTAGACCCTGGTGCTGCGACACGGGTAGCTTCTCACACTTCTCGAAACTGGTGACGTCCAGTGACCCACACGGTCCGTCGGTTACTGACCCGCGCCCCACTCACCATCGGCACTGCTCACACCCACACGCACACCACACGCTCCCTTGCTCAAGCACTGCGAAGGATGAATTGTCTCGTTGTTGGCGCTGGTCAGACACCTACACGTGCACCACACGCTCGCTTTCTTCTCTTTTGCGCACTTACACCCGCTTCTTGCTCGCTTCTCTTCTCCCTCCCTGGCTTTCTTCCTCTGTCTTTCTTTCTCGTTCTTTTCCTCTCTGCTCTTACTTCTCTCTCCTCTTTTCCTCTCACTTCTCTCCCTAGCTTTCTTTTCGCCCCTGTGTTCTTCTCCATTTGTTCTTTCAACTCATTCTGTCCTATCGTCAGTCCTTCTACCTCCTTCGTTATCTTCCCAATCTCTCCCATCAGTCTGGCCTCGCTCTCCCTCATCTCTTCCTGGACACCGATCCTACACTCCCTTATTTCATCTCGTACCGCTGCCATTTCTCTGCCAATTGCTTCACTAATCTCCCTTTTTATTTCATCGACCATCACGTCAATTTTCGTGTTGTTTTCGTCCATTTTTCTGCTTCCATTCTGCTGTTGTTTTCTTCGCTTATCCTGTCCATTTTTCTGTTGTTTTCTTCACCCAACTTTTTCGTTTGTGCCATTAATTGCCTCATGAACAACATCATGTCATTCTCAGGCTGCACTGGTGGCGATAACCCGGCGTTCTGCGCTATAGGTGCCGCATTTTCCAGAGACCGAGGGTGGGGGTTATTTTCCATCTCTCCCACTGCTTCCTCTTCACCCTCCATTGTGACTTCATGCGGGTCCTGGGTCCATTCCGTATCCATAATTACATCATCTACATGGCCCACCGGGACTTGCCCATGTTGGTCCGCCATTGTCCGTCCCAATAAATTTAACTAAAATTTGGTCTAACCGCTCTGAATTTCAAGGTGTGTGAAGCGCACCACAGGTCAATGACCTGACACCAATTTATTGATCAAGGGGGGGAGGGAATGAAGGACCCGGGGTTTCTTGGAGTGCCCAATGTGCCAGAGTATGTGCGGAGTGCATGTGACATAACATGGATGAGTGCGCACGAAAGAGTGGGACACGGATTGACCCAGACGGGAGTAGTGGTTAGTGTAGCGGACCGGAGTGGCGAGTCTCTTGAGTGGGACAGAGTTGTATTGGAAACCACGCCGGCTCCACGGGACTTTGCGTATGAGGTAAGGGAGTGTGCGCTGTCCGTACTTTGCCAACCGTCCAAGCACGGACGGTGGTGCAATGTGTTAATGGTTTCAGAGGGGTCGGCGTGTAAACGCTCCATGACAGATAAATCACTGGAGCACGGACGTCGAAACAGAACGGATTTGGCTGCATATTTTTTGTCCCACGGGGACCAGGTGTGCAATATGCACGGTACCCCCGGCATGAGCAATGGGCGTGGCGAGCACCGCTTGGTTCCCTGTGGGAAAACCCCAATTCCCAGTGGCAAGAATTCAAACACAAATTGGCTTGCAACAGACAAATGACTGAGCACCTCTGCAGATGCAAAGGGCTCATTATTAAAGGGATAAGTGACAGTGACGGGGCGACGTTACGCCCTCATGTATCGGCCAAACCGAAGGGGCGAGTGCGCTGTCGACCACCGCCCTGGAGGTGCAAGGCCCGCCGAGCCTTGCCACAAGTACACGAAGCCCGGCCAGGATGTAGCGATCATCCTCGCCCGGGGGCCCAGGAGCACTAGCCTAAGGGGGATGGCATTGTTAGGCCCACATGGGGGTGCCAGCGATGGTTGCCTCTAGGTGGGTACCAAAGCAGCAACCATGAGGGAGGGCTAGGATAAATTTGGGGACCAAGAGGGACAAAAGGGACTGTTTAGGGAGAGACATGGAACGTGTTGTGGGGATGTAGATTAGCTACGTAGAGTTAAATGGGAGCATGCGTAGTATAAGGGTTGACGAGGGTGCATGAGTTAGTTTGGGGAAATTAGTTAGGTGATGCTGTGTAGATGAGTGGAAATGTGCTTGTGTGTGGTTGATGACTAACGAATGTGTGGGCAGGGCAATGGCCGGTATGAGTTTGAGTAACGGGATGCATGGTGTGAAGGATTGAATGGGGGGGAGTGGATCCCACCCAAGGAAACAAGGGGGTTTGTTTTGAAGTTAGACAGGAGGGTTAGGTAAATCTACACATGGATGTCGTTATGCGGTTGGTGCTGATTGTGGAAAGTTTTTTTTTAATTATTTGTGTGTAGGGTGCAAAAGATAATGGATCGGCTGGGAGTGTGGCTTGTGAGTGTGGTGTTCGGATAAAGCAGGCACCCTGGGCGCTGGGGGCTCGTCGGCCAGGTAAGGCCATAGGTAGGTCCAGGGAGCCATTAGTGTATTTGTGGATGCAGGTAACCGAGGAGAGGGGCTTAGCATGCCAGTGTAGTGTTCACTGGGACCGGGTGCCCAAGCAGTGGGACCCGGGGTGCCAAAAGGCCAAGTGGGCATTGAGGGGGGAGTGCCAGTGAAGGCATCCCCATGTTTGGGTGAGGAGCAGGCAAGCTCGGAGGCAGCTCCAGCGTCCCGGGGGTGCTAATGGTGAGTATGCAGGTGGGCAGACCTGCTAGTGGAGCAAGGCCCTTGGTGGGTAAGGCCCAAAATTGTAAGAGCACGAACACATAGGTGATGGGAATTTGGATTTTCAGAACCCCATAGTTTAACAAAGGCCTCTTGGCAGGGTATAACCCCGGGGACAGTTTAAAAGTGTTACAATATTAGCGTAGTTAGGATTGATGAAGACCCCTTCGCACCTTCCACTGTCGGGATGATCGCCGGCTGCTGGACTTTCCCTCCTGTCGGTCTTGAGAATGAGTAGTGTCACGATGTAAGTGTAAGATTGCATGTAGTTCTGCTCTTCCTTTCCATGGAACCTTGGGGGGATTGGGTACGAATTTGGCAATGGGGATAGTGGGATATAGGAGACGAGACATAGCGACGAATTGTAAAAAGAGGGGGCTAAGGTAGTGTATATGGGAAAGACGGATGGGTGCAGACGAGTAGGGCCAACCTCGAGCTCTGTCTCCCGGCACCACTGCCATTGCCCCAGGTTTGTGCAACCAGGGACCGGCTGACCATGTTGGTTGGACCTGGTGTTTAGCATTACCTGGATTACCTTTTTTTCTTATTTTCGTACTGTTTGCTGTTCGCCTTGCTGCTTCGCTTTGTCTCGCCACTGCTCCAGGACCATCAAGGCTGTTCTGCATTAAGGCATGGCTCACATTGCTGGATCACCTGTCCACATCAAGGCATCACTCACCTCACTTCACCATTTGCTCCGTGACCTGTGTTCCACCCCCGCCTGTTCTGTGGACTGCTACTTGCTGCAGCCTCATGCCAGGTGACACCGTTCCAGTTATCATGGTGGTTTTGTTTATTTTATTTTGTTTGAACTGCATTTACAGCATGCCACCACACTTATACAAAGCATACAAAGGACTGCCCCTTTGTTGAAGCCCCTTTTTACCAGCTAATACCAGCTCATACCAGCTTTCTACCAGTTTCCTATCAGCTCATACCAGATCAGAGCAGCTTCACACCAGCTTCATACCAGGCTCATGCCACTTTGCTTCACCTTTGCCACGTATCACTGTGACCATGAACTGCACAAACGCAGCTCTGTGGAAGAAGGGGCTCTGTTCTTGTTGCTGCTTCTTTTTGATCATTTTTTGTTTAGAAAGCCACAACGTTTATGGCCTGTATGCCGGTCACTGGCCTGGCAGTTTATTTTGTTCGGTGTGCTGGTGAAGAGCATGAAGGTGGCAAGAATCAGCAGGTGTTCTTTCCCCTCTCCACAAGTTCTTCTTCTGTATTTCTCCAGGTCCTGGGTCAGAAATTGTATATAGTTGTATCGTTGTGTCGATTATTAAAGCCCACCGATTGTGCGTTGTAGTTTCAAAAATTCCGGCAATTTCGGTGTAGCATAAGGTTGACTGGGTGGCGTTTTGTGGTTCTAAAACAACCCACCATACAACAACATTACTTGTGAACGGTGGCCCCAGGTCCGGCTCTACTGAGGACAACCGGGGATTAATCCCCCTGAGTGACAAGCTGGTGTCTCGGTACCCGTGGCCGCAGCAACATATATGCTTGGCCAATATCGGCAATTCTTCAGGAATCGGCAGATTGGAGTCAGTGTGATTAACGACTACAGTATGTACTCTATACAGCCCCAAAACCTTGAGTACCTTTTACCCTTGCTTTGGGGAAATTTCAATAAACAAATTTAAAAACAACGTTGCATTATAGACATTTCAAAGAGATGTGCATAAACATTAATCTTCATAAAACGCTGCCATTTGTCGTGATGGGTCGAACAAAAAATGGTTAGGAAATTGCGAAAACATGTTAATATGGAAAACGGCTTGGGAATCAAGTGTTATCAAACATATTTTGCTTTGAAACTGACAAAGAGAAACCATATAACGTTTGCAAAGCACACCGGTTCATATAAAATAACCAATTGCTTTAAAAAAAGCCACGAGTACAAAGGAAAATGTCATCGCTCATACGCTGCTGAGGTTAAAAGTAAAAACCTCCACCACCCATCATCATCATAAGATATGGGATGAAACTTTATACCTCTCCCACCTCCTCTCTCTCCACCCCCCACCCCTCTCTCCCACCTCCTCTCTCTCTCCCCACCCCTCTCTCCCTCTCCCCCCTGTCTTTCTCTCTTCCCCTTCTCTAGGTATTCCTGTCAGTGAAGCGATGGGTGGTATTTGCTAGTAAGAATGATCACTTAAATAATCAATAAAAAAAACAGAAAGGCACTCATCGGCATCACTAGATATACCCCTCACCCACATTATGACATTGTACCAAGTTTGATTTAAATCCCTGAACCCAGATTCAAAATATTAAATAATTCTGGCAGCCAGACCATGCATCTGGTCAGGTTGAACTTTAAAACATATATTCACCATGACTACTACATCATAATTGTGAAGTTTCACATTGATTGATGAAGTGGTTCAAGAGAAAGAATTTTTTACGATTTTTGTTCAATCCAATATGGCTGCAAGATTATAATTATCATTAAAACATTCTACATGATTCATCGCACCTATGGTGAAAATTCCATGTCAATCTGATAAACTGTTGCAGAGAAAACAGAGAAAAATAGCACAGCTGGATGTATGGATGGACGGACAACCCGAAAACATAATGCTTCCGGCGACTTTGTCAGTGAAGGCATAAAAATCTTTGATCCAGATCTTCAGCAAAATCTTAATTAACTTGTTTATGTCACAAACCAAACCTGTGCACCAATTTTGTTTGAATCCATCCTTGACTTTTTGAAATATCATGCTCACAAACGGCCAAGCAAACAATCAGGGGTGAGAACATAACCTCCATCCACCATCCGTGGTGGAGGTAACTATGAAAATGATGCGCTTGAGCAAAATGAAAGGTGAACCAGGGCAACCCCCAGCTGAACTAGCCTCCCTGGAAACCGACCATCTTCAGAGGATTTGTTTTCCTTGACTAGGTAATGCTGTAGTGAACTCAGATAACCTCGCTGTCGGAGATGGCCATTCTGGGTTAGCCAATTTGGAACACTTATTGAAATCCAAGGTGCGTAAATGTGGAATTTGAAACTAGTCCTATTTTTGCCGCAACAATATGAATAATTGTACAGTAATGGCTAGGCCTTACAAGTTAAAAGAAACCAAAGAATGAATTACATGTAAAACATCAAACATAGTTTATTGATTGAGTCATAGCAAATGTGCGATGCACTATGTTGCGGTGAAACAATACAGAGATGTAATACAAGAATGACGACATATAGGAGTGGCATGAGAAATCCAGATAAAACTACTGGTTGTCTACTACTCACTCATCATTTGAGCTTCAGTGTTCAGGTTGTCGAAAAGATAAGCGGTAATGGCTGAAAAAAGGGATGGCATGAACATAAAACAATCACACAATTACATAAGCATGGAGAACTTTTCTGGATTAAAGAATTAAGAACTGCTTACCCATTAGGACCAAATGAAAGAATTATTGATACATACATAAAAAAAATGACCGTTTTTACAGCCATTTTTCCCTGCTGTGCAGGGGTTAGGCTTTTTCTTGAGGAAATGTTTTTTATGGCCGGATGCCCTTCCTGACGCCAACCCTGGTCGCCTCTTACGACACACAGGGATATGGTACACCTATTCTAACCGGGGCATACACCAGGACCAGTACACTGGTACTCACTTTGCCGACCTCAGATGGATGACAGGCTGAGTCAACCCCCTGGTGTTAATTCAGCAGCTAACGGGGCTTGAACTCAGGATCCTGGGATCCCAAGCTGCCACCCTAACCACTAAGCCAACACCAGGCTTTATTGATACATACATATTAAAGAATTATTGATACAGACAGAGTGCAACATAATGGACATAATGGACATTATCGCCTCTGTTTTTAATACCTCACCACGATACTCAGACAGAGTACACAATTATGGACGTAAAGGTCCAGTTACAGAAACACCACAACAAATAGTAAATGAGAGGATAGATCTTCACAAATTAAATATCTGTTGACTCCTTAACAGCAGTATAATTAAGATCAATTCTTTTTTTTTAAGCAACTAAAAGAAGGTTGGCAAATGGCCATGCAGAATAGACAATGACATCATCAAAATTATTTTGACACCAAAGGAGTGGGAATTATCAACATAGAGAAAATACTACAACAGAAGGAAGTGTGGAGTAAACTTCCAGAAACAATACAACAGAGAAAGCCACCAAAGGTTGTGTACACTTTGTGAAATGCAATTAGGGGGAAAAAACCTTCAATTATAATGAAGCTGTGCAATCTATAAATGTAGAGGAATGGTTGAATGGCACATCTCATTGTAATTGTGAACATTCCATATTTAAAGATCCACATCATAATCACATTATCAGAGGTGTTCTCAGAATAGTGAAGGATAGAAAATTATGTGCATTACTTACAAAAGGACCAAATTATAGAGAAAATAAATAGATTAAATGGAATAAGGCAATGGAACTTACAACGCTAGGACTGATGGAATGGATGAGAGAACAATTGATAAACAAAGTACCAAACACACAAATGGCTTTATGGTTGGAGGAGGTAGAGAAACATGTAGAAAGGAGAATTGTTGATTTGAAAAGAAAATTAAGAATCCAAAAGTAGTTTTAAACAATCTTGAGACACATGATTATTTAAAACAGCTTCAAACACAAAATGTGATTGTTCCAATTAACAAAGCAAATAATAATATTGCATTTGTATGCAAAACATTCCACATTCAAACACTTTTGGAAGAATTGGGCTTACAGACTGAACTCTCAAAGACATTCAAAATAAGTTGCGATAATGAAATACTTGATTCAACACCATGTAAATCACTCCAAATTGAGAAGACAGTTCCAGGTAAACACCATAAATTACCATTCATTTACTGGATCCCAAAAATACACAAAAACCCACGTAAGATGAGGTTCATCATCACAAGTAGAGAATGTACTTTGAAACCATTGTCAGGTAGTATTACAGGGGCGATGAAACTAATTTATAAATGTTTGAAAAACCACCATGAAAAGGTGAGGTTTTATTCTGGTATTAAAAATTCTGAATCATTGATCATTCCAAACCTATGATCAACAGTATCCACAACATTAATAACAAGGGTAAGGCTAAATGTTTATTAACTTATGATTTTTCTCCATTGTACAAAAACATTCCACACGACAAGCTCATAACCGCATTGGACAGAGCGGTAGATAAGTCATTTCTATTAAAATCGATCAAAAAGAGCAAACTGGTCTATAAAGGAAAATCAATATTCATGTAATTAAAAAAAACAAAACAAAGTATTCGATTTCTCCTAAACAACAGTTTCTTTACATTTGGCAACAAGATACTTCGACAGACAGTGGGGATACCCATGGGTTCAGATCTGGCCATCTCATTGTAATTGTTCTCATGTACGAGTCTGATTGGGTCCAGAACATGTGCAGGAATGAACTAACAATTGTGCGAAGGTGTGGAAACATCTTCAGATTAATTGATGATTGACAGGCAATTTGTTTGATTTGACTGGCAAACTGGCATTTGTATTTGATCAGTTTCATGATGATATATACCAAAACAACTCGAATTAAAAAAAGAGACCAAACTCAGGCTTCAGCTAATTTTTTGGAAATACAAATCGACATTAATAATAATAAATTTCACACCAAATTATTTGATAAACGAGATGCTTTTCTTCCACAGCAACATTCCTAAAAATATATCAATATCTTAAGGCCCAGTCACACCTTGACGTTTTAGCCAACGTATGCCGATTTTTGAATTTTTTTTCTAAAACGCTGGCACATGTTGAATACGTTATGGGTAAGTTTTGATAACATTGAGAGCACGCTGAAAAACACTGCCATACGTCATTGTACGCTGGCTTTAAACGTTGTACTTTTCGGTTGTCCTCAAATTTTTTCATGCTTGAAATTTCACGACGTATGCCGGCGTATGACTCACACGTTCCGCTACGCTGGCCACAAGTTGTATGCACGGTCTGCGATCGTTGACAGACGTCAACACATGCTACTTGTAAGTTAATCATAAGTTGAGACACGCCGAGGTAATGTTTAGCGTACCCGAAACTTATTTCTAACCTATGATTAACGTGTTGTTGGCACGTTACGCGATCGTTGCCACACGTCGACAGACGTTACTTTTAAGTTACTCATAGGCTGAAAGACGTCGGTATAATGGATCGTCCTTGCGTCAGCGTCCACGGCCACGGCCAGGACACTTATTTGCAGCATTCTTCAAACTTTTCTTCGGCATGACGAGGATGTTCACACTTCGATGTCTAGCTTGGCTATGATTCCAATTGTCCATCGGCAGCGTCTATTTAAAATAGTCGAGTTTGAGCGTTTTAACACGTTCAGAAGAAACGCTTCAAATTTCCAAACCCCAGCACCAAAAAACAAAGGCGAGTGACAGCAATTTAAATCGTTCATTGTAAACAATGAAAATAGCTGAGTGGTACCGTTTAAAAGTCGTTGAGTGTAAAAAAAATCCAATTGTTGAGCGCAAACGTCTACTTTCAATAGTGGAGATGCAGCCATTTAAATCGTTGAGTGGCAGCTTTGAATAGCAAACCCTACGTCACCGGCAAAGATAAACTGCCGCACGATATGGATAAGTTAGGCTATCGTTGGGCATAGTTTGTGAACGCTGGCTACACGATAATTATTCGTTGGTATACCGTATCTATAAGTTATCGAAGCGCTCTATGCACATTATTAGTTCATTGTGCATTTGTCCAACCCGTTATGAATAGACCTAAATCGTAAAAACAAGCTATAGCTCATTGTTGAAAAAGCCCCATAAAAAATTAGCCGCGAAGAACTTCGAACAATGGTGAAAAGATGTCTCCTACCCGTGGACACGCGGACGCAAGGAGGATCCATCATAACCCACACCCTCCCCCTCACACTCACCTACTACTGCCAACATGAACAAACTACTACTAATACTAATACTAATAATGATACTGATACTGATACTGTTACTGCAGACATGGACATCGACTCAAAAAGGACTCGAAAACACTGTTGGGTTCCCCTTTTAGGAACACCATTTTTGTATACCAATTCCCAAAATCGCTGGGAACACGTCTTTATATGGCAGTTGTAAGTTAGAAACACGTTCATTTATTATTTTTTTGTCGACCGGAAGACGTCATTGGAATACGTCTACATACGTCAATGTGTGTTGGGACTACGTAAAGAATTGGTTCAAAGCACGTCAAACATAAGTTAGAAATAAGTTTCGCGTAAAAAAGACATTACCGCGACGTGTTTCGACTTATGAGTAGCTTATAAGTAGCCTCTGGGGACGTGTGTAAGCGTCCGCATATCGTGTGTACAACTTATCCCCATCGCATGCGGAACGTGTGTCATACGCCAAGTACGTCGTAAAATTTTGAACATGTTTAAAATTTCTTGACGTACTCTACTTACTACGACGTATGATAGTGTACTTTAGCGTTGTACTCACGTATACCAAACTTACTCATACCGTATTTGACGTGCCCCAACGTTTTAGACACATTTTTCTTAGGTCGGCATACGCTGGCAAGATCGCCAAGGTGTGACTGCGATGTTGACACTTCCATTTCTACGGCAGTTATGATTCGAATCGTTGTGCGTCAGCCTTTTAATAGGCTACGTCACGACATCGTCGGCGATGCGTGCAACGCGCTATGCCTAAGTTAGACTATCGTTGGGCATAGGTTGTGTAGGCCGACAACAGGTTCAGCATTCGTTGGTATAAGTTATCTATAACACAACGAAACGTTCTGTGTCCGTTACTAATGCGTTATACATAAGACCAAGTCGCTATGAATACGTCCGAATCTTTAAAAAAACACATCAAAAGTTCAACGTAAGCCAGCGTTTTACATACATTTTAATACGTTGCCATCGCTGGCTAAAACGTCAAGGTGTGACTGGGCCTTTACTGAATTTATCAATAGATTAAAAGAGCAAGTCAGATGTATGCTAAAGAGGGAGCTACAGTTTTCAGATTAAAGCAATTTTTATTTAAAATTATAAAATGACACCAAATATAATTGGTGAAATAATATGAATCGTAAAAATATTATTGATGAAACATTTATACAAATACATTATTAAACTAGAAGGGCACTTGGTAGAGCACATATCTCCACCACGTAATGCCTGATCCACGAGAACATTTCGGCCAAATACATTTTTGAAATATCATGCTATATACCGTTTTTGGCCCAATTTTTCAATGGTGAAGAATCACTTAAAAGTTTAATAACTCTCGTATCCAGATCCAGATTCAGATTTTCACCAAAATCCAATAATTTCTTCCTTGTCATACACTCAACCTGTCCACCAAGTTTCATCCGAATCCGTCAACAACTTTTTGAGATCGTGCCATATATTAGTTTAGTCCTATCTCTCAATGGTGAAGAATCACTGAGAAAATTATCGGATTTGGATCTTCACCAAGATTGAACCAATTCTTCCTTGTTGCACACTCAACGTGTCCACCAAGTTTCATCCAAATCCCTCCACAACTTTTTGAGATATCGTGCTATATATCATTTTTGGCTGAATCTCTCAATGGTGAAGAATCACTTAAAAAATTCTAGTTGGCAGATCCAGAACCAGATCTTCACCAAAATTGAATCAGTTTGTCCTTGTCAGATACCGAACCTGTCCACAAAATTAAATCTGGATCCGTCAACAACTTTTTGAAATATCCTGCACATAAACAAACAAACAAACAAACACACAGAGAGGGGTGAAAACATCACCTCCTGATAATTAAATGATGATAATTGTAAAAAATTAAAACCATTTTCATTGGTTGCTAAGAGACAGTGCAGCAAATCATCCAGAAATGCTATTATAAATAGCAGTTTGAATATTTGGATAGCAAATCCATTCGGTGGTAAGTCGGGTGAACGAGTTATATTTAAGGTAAGATGTGCATGATTTAATGGATTAATTATCATACAATGGAATATATGTTGGGAGTTGTAATTTTGTGATAATACATGAAATCCTTTAGCGAGTAAATCGAGCGAGTAAAGTTTGATTAGTGATGTTGCATTGATGGGTTGACTGACTGCCTGGACACAACTGAGGTTGTGGATATACTGATGTGGGTAATGTACCGATGTGGATCCGTGACCAAGGTTGTGGATGTGTGACTCAGTTGTGGACCCACCGTTTGGAGAGGTTCTGGGCTGAAGGGATTGAAACCTTGAGGAAGAACGGTTCCCAGCTGATGATCCATGCACTTGGGAAAACATTCAATTGCTCACAGGTTAAGGTTCTTACTTTAGGTAAGGGAACTATGTTTTGAGGCTTACCATTTATATCAAGGTTAATATCGAATGTTGTGAAATAAACATCATTTGCGCAATCCTCAAATTATAATGTTATATTTTAGGAATATCTAATACTGTGCAATATTAATAAAAAAAAATAATATTTATTGACACGTGTGTGTGTGTGTGTGTGTGTGTGTGTGTGTGTGTGTGTGTGTGTGTGTGTTTTTGTTGTTTTGCATATATTGTCGAGGCTTGTATGAGAGCTAACACACAATGCACAGCAAGGGGGGCATGAGACACAACACATGAGACAAGAGGAGCGGGAGAGGGAAGACAGTGGTGAACAGAGACATTAGGAGATCTGTAGAAAGGAGAGGGATGGGGCGGGGAACACAGGCTATACAAGATGGACACTACAGGGACTTTCAGGAAGGAAAACAGGGAAATTGAAGGAGGTGGGGTTGGGGTGGATTAAGGGGGGTAGAAAAGATCGAGGTTTTGGATGGGGGATGACAAGAGGTGGTGGTGAACAGCTGTTTTGAAGGCCTGGAGAGAAGAATGGGATTGAACAGAGTGAGGGAGTTTATTCCAAAGGCGGGAAAAAGAGGAATGAAAGAGTGAAGGTGAGCAGTGATTCGTGATTTGTATAGTTTTACCAGAAGGGGGTTGTTGGCAGACCTTGAGCGCCCTGCGGAAATATGGGGGAGTCATATCTCAGACAGAGCAGTGGCGGGAGGGGGTGCGAGACTGGAGAGGAGACGGTAGAAGACAGACCACTGACCTGCCTGTGGTGAGAGAGTGCGAGGCCCAACCACTCAGCTTCACTGCGGGAGATACCAACGATCCTAAATGCCTTGGTTTCCACAGCGTGAAGCTGAGAAAGGTGAGGGGCAGGAGCACCAGCCCAGAGGGGAGAGCAGAACTCCAGCAGGCTGTGGACGAAAGCTTTGTTTGTGGTCAGGAGCTCAGGTGGGCCAAGGAAGGACTTTGCATGACGGAGGATTCCCAGTCGGCGACAGGTTTTAGCAGCCAGGTTTGAAATGTGGCTTTCCCAGGAAAGATGAGGGCATAGAGTGAGACCCAGAAGCTTGAATGAAAGGACTTCTTCCAGAGGATTGTTTAAAAAGTAGATGGGGGGAAGGGGGGTTCCAAATGGTCCTTCAAGAGAGACATAGTGAGAGTGTGAGATTTGTCCGGATTGAAAGACATGTTCCACACGTTAGACCAGTTTGTGATTTTACCCAGATCTGCAGAGAGCGAAGAGGCTGCTGCTTGCCAGTATGAGGGATAGCAGATGGTATGGCAGAGGGTGGAGTCATCATCAAAGAGAAAATGAGGATTTTCCAGAGAGTCAGAGAGATCATTGATGAAAACCAGAAAAGGAACAGGGCTCAGAACGCTGCCTTGAGGAACTCCAGCCTGGACAGGAAAAGGGGATGAAAGAACTCCATTTAGGGCCACACGTTGGCTGTGACAGGAGAGGAAGTCTGCAAGACATGAGTGGAGGTAGCCTTGGATACCATAGGAAGAGAGGTTTGTGAGCAGGAAAGGGTGCCAGACCATGTTAAAAGCACGCAATATGTCTCGGGATATGGCTCTGATTTCATGTCTGGCATTGAGGACCTCCATCCATTGTTGGGAGAGCAGAAGCAGCATATCCAGGGCAGAGTGACCTGGTCTGAAACCAAATTAATGATCGGAAATCAAGCCATTGGAGAAGAGGAAGGATTTAATGTCTGAAGCGATGATGGATTCCATAACCTTGCTGAAGATTGGGAGAAGGCTGATTGGTCTGTAATTGCAGGGATCTGTTTTTGCTCCTTTTTTATGTAGGGCAGTGATGTTAGCAGATTTCCAAGCAGATGGCAGATGACCTTGAGCAAATGAGAGGGTGAATAGAACAGAGAGAGGATGAGCAAGAGCAGAGGAGCAGGTTTTTAGGACACGTGGGCTGATGCCGTCTGGACCGGTTGCAGAATCTGAGTCGAGGTTTGACAGCAAGCTCTCCACCTTGTCAGGAGAAAAGGACACAGTGTCCAGGGACAGTTGGGTGAGACTGGGTAAGATGGGTACAGAAAGCGATGGGTTTTGGACACAAAATTTTGATGCAAACACCGAGTTTAGGCATTCAGCCTTTTCACATGCGGTATCAGCGGTGCGGCCATTTGAGGTAAGGGAGGGGATAGCGGGGAAACATACACCAGAAACAGATTTGATTGCTTGCCACCCGGATTTGGAGGAGGGAGAGAGGTTTGAGAGTTCATACTTGAGATTAGAAAGATGTTGCTTTCTGGCTCTTCTGAGGTCGTCCTGCAGCATAGTCTGATATTTCAGAATAATTGTTCAAATTTGCATAAAGGCACCAAAATTGGTACACATGTAGAATAATGTATTCCGAACAATTCTAGATATGGAGCCACCCGAGATTGTGCCTTGGTCAGCTTCGGCGACCATTTTCCAAAATGGCCGCCATTCTACTTTAGCGAAATTGGCTATATGCTCTTATTTATTGTATTGGTGGAAGATATAAGGAAAGTGTAAAATTCAGTAAATTGACCATGAAAAGGCGGATTCAAATATTATGAGCCAGTATTTTCTTCATGGTGACGTGTCTCCTCATTGGCATTTGGATGCATGTTCGCCTCCTCAAACTCCATGATCACTCTGGCCACCTCGAGTCCGGCGACCATCCAGCGCCTCAGAGCACTGGGATTGTCCGTCAGGCCAACGGCACCTCCGTCACCCTTGACACGGGCATTGTTTTGTTCATGCAATTGGTCAAGAGGAATTGCTGAGAATGCCCTTTTGGTCTTTTGCACTGTGAAGTGACCTGCCTTGAACTCATTGTAGATCTCTGGGTGTTGTTGTGGAAGTTCTGCCATGTCACGCAGATGGACCGGTATCCACCGGGCATACTTTATATGATCCAGCGCGAAGAACCATGGGTCTATCTCAGTGAGAGCATCAAGGTACATGATGAAATCTCCCTCTCTCAGAGATCGCACGTAGATTAGGATGGAGAGCTCCAGATCCAGGACTGTTGCCCAGTACAAAAACTGGGGAGAGCTGTTCTCTTTCTCATGGCACCAGTCTTCGAAGTCCTCGGGAGGCTTGTCATCTTCTGCAAGTTCAGCTGGTCAAAGCTGACCAAGGCAAAATCTCGAGTGGCTCCATATCCAGAATTGTTCAGAATACATTAGTCAACATAGGTACCAATTGTGGTGCTTTTATGAAAAGTCGAACAATTGGTTTGCTATGCTGCAGTACTAAGGGTAGATGCACACTTTTTCCGAGCTTTATGGAAAGAACTGAGATTACCGTCAGTTGGGTTTGCTTTCCATGAGGCAAAGGCACGTTGTTCCAGGACAACTGCCTCGCCACAAGCTTCAGTGAACCAAGGGCAGGAGAAACGGCAGGACAACCGAAGATGGACAGGATGGGTAGGACAACTGAAGAAGACACAACTGTTTCTGGTTGTTATCTCAATATGCGGGTTTCAGAAGGTGCATCAAAGCCATCCCAGGTCTCAAAGTATCCACCTCCATTTCAGTAAGGGTGGGGAGGATGAGAAGGGGGTGGGGGGGGGTGGAGGGTCACTACTCATGGATCAAGCTGTGAACTTTTGGTGTTCTCAAAGTTCTGTTCCGAAGGCTCTTTTCAGGATCATCACCAAGCCCCTGAGAGCTTCCAACTGTAATTCCTTTGTAGTGCAGTCCTGTAAATATTCCCAGATATGGTTTTAAAGATATCTGTAAGGTTTTTCTTTGTCATTTTGGTTGCTCCAAGTATCACTGATACAGTTTCAGTGCTCTTCAACTTCTGACATATATGATGAAAAGGCTCGGTGGGTCTTTTTTCTAATCTATAGATGCTTCTACAAACAATGTTGGGTTGTCCTTTTGGTGTTTCCAAATAAATCACTGTAAGTTCATGATGCAGGGAAGTCAAGGTTCAAATCCAATATTCCATATGATGCAGGGAACCAAGGTTCAATCGCATATACTGTACTTCTCTCCATCATCTACAAATATTTTTGTTCTGCATTTAATTTCTGTACAAGCTCAAATATGACCGTTAGATAACAACACAATTCAATATAAAGGGGAAGAAGCGGAGTTTCATCCAAACCGTGAGTCCCTACTTTTATCCACTCGGTCAAGCACATGAACTGAATGTGTCAATATAGATTTACCTCACATGACACTCAATAAACGAGCATGAAATCATCGTCATCATCATCATCATCATCTCGATGGAAGTGAAGGTAGTTCTGAAGATCTTCAGGTCTGCACATCAGTGTGTGCATATGTACCTATCAATATAAATAGAGGGTGAAAGGTCTCATTTTGATCTCACTTGAAGGTAACTATTAAGCATCTCGAGCAGATCAAACACTTGGACATGTCTTAATCCATGGTCTCACCAAAATCGAGTTTATGCAGCAACTCGGTATATGTCTATAGTCGTGACCCTCGGGTGACCTGAGACCTTAGCCCAAACACAAGTAATGTTGACCAAACTGTTATAGCGCGCATCTCGGCAGGTTCAATGCATTTCCCGCATTCGGCCCCTCTTTGTCGAAGCTGGGTATCACTCCTAAACACCACCCTCACTGGTCCCTCAACAAGAATCACCCCCACTCCACACACCCCCCCCCGCCTCTTACCAACTCATCGAGCCCACGACATAAACGGTCACCATAGTCCACAGTTGGAGCCCCCCACCAGTTCCTCAACTCTTCCTCTATAAACTACCGTACCTACTGAGCTCCACCCCACGAGCTCCTCATCTCCCCTCTGTATTAACGGTCTCCTGTGCGGCTGTGCCTCCCCTCCCCATACCCGTCCCTCACCTCCTCCCCCCTCCACCCCATATAAACGACCTCCCAAGTCACCCGTCTTCCCACCCATTACCTTCCCCTACATAATCGGCCTCCTTAGCCCCCCTCCCCACCTACCCCTATATAAACGGCCTCCTTGTGAGTCCAGAGACTGTGCAGCAAGGCTGTGCATGAGGCAAGATTGAAGACCGTGTGCTGTGACCTCTCGCCAGGAATCAAACTCGTACCAGCAGAACATCCAACGCACCATTCCCCATAGGTGAGTACCGACTACCCATCTCGCCACCACAAGTCCGATTTGAATCTAAACTATCAATAACCGACCCCTCCCCCAATAACCACTAACCACCTTAGACTAGATGAAGTTGAACATGTAATACCTTTACTCGAAAACTATAATCCCAATACATGATCAACACATTACGAATCTCACAATGACAATGCTAATAGCCTTGAATTTCAAATCAAACTTCACTTTGAACTTTTCACTTTTAAATCATACTTTGCTTCGAACTTTTAACCTCGAATCAAACTTCACTCATAACTTTCAACTTTGAATCCAACTTCGCTTCGAACTTTCAATCCAAATTCACTCATAACGTTGAATTAACCTCGAATCAAACTTTGCTTCTAATTTTTAACTTCAAATCAAAGTTCACTTCTAACTTTAACTTCGAATCCAACTTCACTTCGAACTTTCAATCCAAATTCACTCATAACTTTGAATCAAACTTTGCTTCGAACTTTTAACGTCAAATCAAACTTCACCCATAACTTTCAACTTTGAATCCAAATTCACTCATAACGTTGAATTAACCTCGAATCAAACTTCGCTTCTAACTTTTAACTTCAAATCAAAGTTCACTTCTAACTTTTAACTTCAAATCAAAGTTCACTTCTAACTTTTAACTTCAAATCAAAGTTCACTTCTAACTTTAACTTCGAATCCAACTTCGCTTCGAACTTTCAATCCAAATTCACTCATAACTTTGAATTAACCTCGAATCAAACTTCGCTTCTCACTTTTAACTTAAAATCAAAGTTCACTTCTAACTTTAACTTCGATTCCAACTTCGCTTCGAACTTTCAATCCAAATTCACTCATAACGTTGAATTAACTTTGAATCAAACTTTGCTTCGACCTTTTCATCGGCTTACATGGTAACTGGTCATCCGTTCATACCACAACCTGTCTGTTTATTTGATAACTCATCGGTGAATATCATAATTTATCAATTCGCATCATCACTTTCCATTTCATATTGTAACTTATAGGTTGTCATCCTCCCCCTTTTGTTTCATATGGTAACTTATCGGTTCATCTAATATATGAAGCTCATTCTAACCCCTCACTAACTCACTCATGAACGAACTGACTGACTGACTGACTGACATGAATGTTCGGTACCTTCCGGGTGACGTAGAAAGCTGAAATTTCATGCGCCATTGGACATCGAAGCTGATACACCGGGGGGGGGGGGGGGGGGGAAATCACAGAACCATCGGAAAGTGTCAGTAAATGAAAATATAAATAAATGAAGAAAAAAACAAATGCAGGTGAGCAACCCGAGACAATGGGGAAGCACGGTTCGTTATTGCTTACAATGTGTAAGCATACCTTGCTAGTATTGGAATAAAGCTTTTGGTTCACATCACATCTTATTGGTTCATATCGTAAGTTATTGGTTCGTATTGTTTCTTGTTGGGTCCTATCATAACTTATCGGTTAATTTTGGTATCTTATCAGTTCATATCGTAATAAACTTAACCGTTCATATAATAATTTATCAGTTTATTTGGTAACTTATTGGTCCATGTAGTAATTTATTTATTTGTTCGTATCGTAGCTTAGTTTCCGATGGTAACATCATTTTTATCGTAACATTGATTAGTGTCAAAACCTTTTGGTTCATAACGTATCTTGGTGGTTCATATGGAAGTTTTTTGGTTCATGTTGTCGCATCAGAAGCTCACAAACATGATACCTCTGTGCCAGAGACCTAATGTCTCCGCTCACAGCCGAACGATCTTTTAGCTATGACGCGCCACACTGGGGAGGTGAGCAGTGGCAGTGTTTTCATCCCCAATGTGTACCCAATTGGAAATAATGGTGATTGAAAGAGCGGAGGAAGCAAAAAGGCAGTGGATGATCCTTTCAATTAAAATTGGTTTTATTAATAAATAATATTGGGGGGGAAGGGTGGACAAGATGCTCTGGCAAGACGGACCAAATAAGGTGGTCAAGAGACACAAATCTGGATGAGGGGACATGCAAACTTGTGTACAAGGTAATTAATAAAACCTAACCCCCTAATTGCGTCAAAGGAAATACCAGACTCCACAAGAGGTACAAAAGGGCAGGCGAGGGCTTGTTTAAGTATGAGCCGGTTGAGGTCCCATGGTGATGGGTTGAAGCAACTCGAAGTGCCAGGAGCGTGAAGGTAACGCAAGATGGTGCAGATTCAACATGACGGTGACGATCCCCAGAGGCCAGGGTTGTTGTGGCCGCCCTCCTTCGCAGTGCTATTTGCCCTCTGTGTCCACCTGAGTCTGATCCTTCCGGACTCTTGGGACCAACGTCCAAATGGCGGGTCCAGTGGTTGGCCACCTGCCAGTGTAGGACGGTACCTTGTTATCACCATCCTGCCCCGTGGAGCGTGTCTGTAAGAAAGGGTATTTTGACCCTCTTCCTGGCCTCTGTGGCGCATCTTGCCATCATGGCCTACACACAAGGGCCGACAGTTCATCATGGTGTGAAGCGCTTTCCTTGTGCTGTTGTTTCACAAACTCTCCACCTGGCCTTGCCTTTCAAACAGGAGGATTTACGCAACATAACCTTACCCTAAACTTCCATATGATCCACAATCACTACCTCCTCGGTGCACACATTACATACAACTTACCGTTATATATTTAGCGAATACAGAGGTAGTACTATGCTATCTTACCCCAAACGAGCTATTGACCCCCCCCCCCTTCCACATAACAACATCATAAGCAAATGGTTCATATCAAAACCTTATCAGTTTATATGTAAATTATCAGTTCAAATTACAACTTCTCGTTTCATATGGTAATCAGTTGATATGACAATTTATTAGTTCCTATCAAAAGTTATCGGATCATTTTGAATCATCTGTTCACACGGTAAATAATTATCAGTTCATTTGATAACTTATCGGTTCATGTCATAACTTATTGGCACCCAAAGTAACTTGCTCGTCCATATGAAAACCCTGGGGTACTTTAATAGCAGAGAAAATAAATTCTGTTGTTTCGATGAATCAAAATGTTGTGGATGTTTTGTGGGTCATGGCATTGAATGCCAAATGAACCAGTGTTGTGCAGGCATTCGAGGACGTAATCCCGGGCACGGATTATGTATGTATTGATGAATGTCAAACCATGCACAATGCATACATTGCTTGACATCATCTCATTGCAGACATCGATTGATAAGAATCAAGGAAGAGTTTCTTAAATCTCCTCCTACATTCAAACCCAACCCAGGGTATTACAATGCATGCCTATCCGTGCAATTTACCCAAATGCAGAGCGAGTTGTATAGACAACACAGTTTATATTGATGTGCAAGACACACTATGTGGACAGGTTGATCCTCAAACTGTGGGCCTCATGCAGCACCTCGTACCTTTAAAATCTGTGCAGTGCAGTGACCCCCTAATCCTACCCCCTCCACCACTACCCCTCCCCCCCCCATTGGGAAGAGCAGCAATTCTACATGGGTGTGTGTGCGTGTCCGTAGGATATGTGGTTCCGAGCCATGCTCGCGTTCGCTTTGCTGTGCGTACTGAGCGCCGTGCCGGGAGACCCCGGGAGGGCTACTGCACGGGGTGCAGCGTTTCCATCACCAAGAAAGCACCGGGGGAATGCTGCAGAGGGGCAGCGTGACAGGAGCCACAAGCACATGTTGGGCTCAAGCCACAAGGCTTTGGTCGTGACTGAAAGGAAGTACCTGCGGCAGGACTGGTGTAAGTCGCGGCCACTGCAGCAGAACGTGAGCGCAGATGGCTGCGAGAGTCGCAATTTCGTCAATCGCTTCTGCTATGGCCAATGCAACTCGTTCTACATCCCACGGCGTGGAGCATCTGGTGAGGAAGCACCATTTCGATCATGCGCCTTTTGCCGCCCGCAAAGAACCACCTTGGACACCGTGGAACTCCTCTGTCCAGATGCTCGGCCTCATGTGCGCTACGAGCGCGTGAGGAGGGTCAAGACGTGTAGATGTGCAGCCGTGCCACTCGCAGACGTGTGAAACTATAGCCACGTCGCTCACAGACATATGAAACCATCGTCGTGTCACTCATGGATGTAAGAGAAGATCAGCACCATGTCCTTAAGAGATGTTTGAGATTACCATGTTGCTCACGGATATATGGAATGATCATTGTGCCATTCATTGAATGGTGTGTCACTCACGGACATGTGAAAAGATCACTCTGTTGTTCACGGATGTGCGAGGAGATCTCTGTGCCACTGGCAGGTCACCCGATTAATGGAGAGAAGCGTGCGCTTCACCTTTCTGGCCCCACTGTTTTTCATGCACACTTCCTACACAGTGTATCATAATGTAGTGTAAGTGTACATTGTTCCTTGTTTTTGTTTTTTTAACAATAAAATTACACGACAACAGCGTTTTTTACATTGTGGTTGCAATGTGAGAGAGTTTCTTATGATTAGCAGATGTACAACATCTCAAGAGTTCGAAAAAAAAACAAAACTATGCCATTTTAATACTTGTATAATACACACCTACACCATGATCAGATAATAATGCGTGATCACCTACACCGGACACAATTATACCTCCGTGACATCATAATGTATGTATCGGACACAACTGGAGTAATATTTTGCCGCGTGTCAACATCAAGTGTTTGAAAGGTGGGAACTGCATACCAGGAGTTATAATCCCATGGATAGTCGGCTTAAGGATAAATTTGGATATGGAAAAACGCTGAGCGGATTTACGTCGCCTCCTACTCTGAAAGCAGTCAAAAACCGCATCGGTTATATTTAAGTCTCCAAGGGTTACCAATTGATAAGCCAAATTGTCAGTGCGTGAAAAATGGCAGAACATGCGGCACATGAAGCCGAAAGAAAGAAAGAAAGAAAGAAAGAAAGAAAGAAATGATTTATTTGACACAAGACCGAAGGAATATGAAATCTGGAATCAAGGACGGACACAAAATACAACTACAACGGCACTCGGTAGAACGCTATAGTCTCGCCTCACGCACTCATTCTGAACATAAATACCACCATTAACTGAACATGCCACTATTATGTTCCATATACCTGTATCATCCATGCACCCTATTATGTCATACACATTTTATTATCCGTAGCTTAGGTCTAACGGGTCGAACAGGTTTTTAGGGTCTGAAGGGGTCTGGAAGCCTAGAGAGGTCAAAGTGGTCTAAAGGATGTAAATTCTTAAAGGCATCTTAAAGGGTCTAAAATGTCTAAGGGGTTTACAGCATCCAAAAGGGTCTAAAAGTTTATAAGGTACGTTCTAATACTCATATACGTAGCCACTGTCAGTCGGAAAAATGAGCACCAGTGTAATGGTAAGGGAGACACTGCATCAGCGGCATATCCAGAGAGAGAGAGAGAGAGAGAGAGAGAGAGAGAGAGAGAGAGAGAGAGAGAGAGAGAGAGAGAGAGAGAGAGAGAGAGAGAGAGAGAGAGAGAGAACGAGAGAACATCATGGAATCCCATAAGCTTGGTGTTGGCTTACCAGTTAAGGTGGCTTATGTTAGATCTTAGGGTCTTGAGTTCGTGCTCCTGTTACCGTTGAATTAACACCAGGTGGGGTTAACTCAGCCAGTCATCCTTGTGAGGTTGGTGAAATGAGAACCACTGTGCTGGTGATGGAGGCACTGCATTGTTTCCAGAAAATGATGCAACCAGTGGCCACAGGTCTAAGAATCCCACGGGAAATATGGAAACCCTCAAAATTATTGGACGTATCCATTAAAATCCTTGATTAATAAAACGTTTGCCAAAAACAACATCTTCAGCAATGTGGAACTAAACATGTTATCAACAATGCTGATTGAGTTCGGACAAGTGGGCTGGCTTCCCTTTTTTAGTGTCTCAAAGGGATCTTGGCTCAATTTTATCATGTGCATTGTAATGTGATGGAAGGGCCAAGGAAAGGGCCAAGTGAAAGAAGTATAATGGCAGTGGACAGCCTCATAATGGGATTGCTGTGATTTGGAAGAACCTGATGGCTGAGATCCCACTTTCTGTTGTGTAAATGTCTTAATTGGATCATTATAGGTGGGTAGACCGGCACCATGAACCACGACCATTAGGCTACTGACAGTCCAAATGGCTCATGGTGCCTCCATTTGAGGTCGGCCTGTCTGTGCCTGCAACCCTCCAGCTATACGTGAGCCACGAGTGATTACACAGACAGAGGAGGACATATATTTCCCAGGCACGGGTCGGGGTCGAGGATTAAGTTGGTGTGACGGAGCACTGGCATAGCATTGCAGCTCCCTACTGTGGGATATTGGGCCAGGGCCATGACCCAAGAACTATAAGGCATCTCTCTTGCAACATATCCCCCACCTCCTCCCATTCATGTTAGTTTTGGTCAAAGCCCACTGACTTGGATTTCTTTTGTTACCTCCGCCATCTGCAATGGATGGAGGTTATATGGTTTCAGCCCTTTCTGTTTGTTTGTGTGCATGATACCTCAAAAAATTGTGGAATGAAGCTTGGTGGACATGTTGGGTGTGTGACAAGGATGAAATGATTAGATTTTGGTGAAGATCAGGATCCCGATCCCAGAATTTTTTCAGTGATTCTTCACCATTGAGTGATAGGGCTTAAACGATTACATATATATATATATACATATATATATATATATATATAAAATATGTATATATTTATGTATATCTTCTTCTTCTTCTTCTTCTTCTTCTTCTTCTTTCGGCTGCTCCCGTTAGGGGTCGCCACAGCGGATCATCCGTATGATCCGCATAGTGATTTGGCACATGTTTTATGCCAGATGCCCTTCCTGACGCAACCCTGGTCGTCTCTTACGACACAGGGATATGGTACACCTATTTTAACCGGGGTATACACCGGTCCAGTACACTGGTACTCACTTCGCCGACCTCGGAAGGATGACAGGCTGAGTCAACCTCCTGGTGCATTAATTCAGCGGCCAACGGGGCTTTAACTCAGGACCCTGGGATCACAAGCCACCACCCTAACCACTAAGCCAACACCAGGCTTAACAACCAAGCAAATAGTGAACAATGCATCTTTAATGTCCAAGAACTACATGTGTTATCGGCTGCTACACTGATAACTGCAGCATTAGTGAGTCTACATGCTTAATAAGTCTTTGCAGCAATCTCACTCCTCCTTCTCCTTCTACTCCTCCTCATTCTCCTACTCCTCATTCTCGACCTATTGGGGAAAGAATCGATCCAGATAATTATCTGATTCCTCCGATGGTCATCAGCGAGGAGTAGAAAAAAATAATCATCAGAGTGGATAATATCCTGCTCCCTGCTCCCCACCTTGCCCCTCTGAGTTTTTTTTTTTTTTTTTTTTTTGTATACCTTGGTCGAGGCTCGTATGAGAGCTAACACACAACTCACAGCAAGGAGGCATGAGACAAGAGGGGCGGGAGTGGAAGGGACAAATCATTGGGGAACAGACACAGGTGAACTGTGGAAGGGAGAGGGATGGGGATGGGACGGGGAACATGGCGAGGAGAAGATGGACATTACAGGGACTTTCAGGAAGGAAAGCAGGAGAATTGAAGGAAGTGGGCTTGGGTGGATTATCGGGGGTAGAAAAGATCGAGGATTTGGATGGGGGAAGATAAGAGGTTGTGGTGAACAGCTGTTTTGAAAGCCTGGAGGGAAGAATGGGAAAGAATAGAGTGAGGAAGTTTATTCCAAAGGCGGGAAAAAAGAGGAATGAAAGAGTGAAGATGAGCAGTGATTCGTGATTTTGGTAGTTTTACCAGAAGGGGGTTGTTGGCGGACCTTGAGCGCCCTGTGGAAATGTGGTTGGGACAAATCGCAGAGAGAGCAGGGGGGGCAAGGCTGGAGAGGAGTCGGTAGAAGACAGAAAGACCACCGACCAACCTGCGGTGATTGAGTGAGAGGCCCAAAGACTCAGCTTCATTGTGGGAGATGCCAATGATCTTAAAAGCCCTGGTTTCGACAGCGTGAAGTCGAGAAAGGTGGGAGGCAGGAGCACCAGCCCAGAGGGGAGAGCAGTACTCCATCAGGCTACGGACAAAAGCTTTGTAAGTGGTCAGGAGCTCAAGAGGGCCGAGGAAGGACTTTGCACGACTCGTTGAGTTGAACTTGAAGAGCAATCATCGACACTATTTTACGTGGGACTATTCGCTCAGACAGAAATAACAAAGATGAATTCATTGTATCCCAGGTGAGCCTCAGCCTGACACACATCTACACAAGGTTATAGCCAATGAGGGAAATATTCCAAACAGACTTGGCTCAACAACAAAAGGAAGTGTGCTTGTGGCAGTGGTACCTTTCCTTCCACAAAATATTCAAAGGGACGTTATAAAAAAGCTCCAGGGAATTTCGCCAGATATCCCAGCATAAAACGTGCAGGCCTACTCTTCTCAGAGATATCCAGTATTGTGGTTATTAATAACATCCCAACAGAGAAGCGCCTGGGACAGCCATTTTACATCACTGTGCAAAGGACCGTGACCCCTGTCAAGATGGCCCCTGCTTAAATTGCCATTTCAAGTGCAGTAGGAGATGCAGTGCTCCCTGGGATGCAGTTTCTCCTGCTAGGAAATAACATTTGCAGTGCAGTCTTCTTCTTCGTTTGTATGCAGCACAAGGCATTGGGGGAGCATCATTGGCTGTGGGTAAGTTCCTGCCCACTTCTGGTTCGGGCAGGAATTTGTAACTTATCCACAGTGCCGGCGATAGCTTGCCTACTCTTCACGAAGGACATCATGGGATCTTTACCATCCGCCAACAAGCGTTGGCAGATGGGAAGCCCATTTAACGTCCATCGAAAGGAGAGCACCCACATTGATGAATTGTCGTGCAGTACGAGATGTGTAGTTTTCTTTCGTGTCACCCAATGTGGAGTGATCCCTGCCATCACTGCAAAGAACAGTCTAAGATACACTGTTCTTTGCTCTGAAGTGCAGCATTCCCCCCACTCAGAGATTCGGTGTTCCTCAGTTGTTCTGCATCCCTCGCTCAGAGGTTCAGTGTTTCCCACTCAAAGGTTCAGCATCTCTAGTTCAGAGGTTCGGTGTTTCCCAGTTGTGCAGCATCCCTAGCTCAGTGATTCAGTGTTTCCCACTCAAAGGTTCAGCATACCCTGCTCAGAGGTTCGGTGTTTCCCAGTTGTTCAGCATCCCTAGCTCAGTGATTCAGTGTTTCCCACTCAAAGGTTCAGCATACCCTGCTCAGAGGTTTGGTGTTTCCCAGTTGTTCAGCATCTCTAGCTCAGTGATTCAGTGTTTCCCACTCAAAGGTTCAGCATACCCTGCTCAGAGGTTCGGTGTTTCCCAGTTGTTCAGCATCCCTAGCTCAGTGATTCAGTGTTTCCCACTCAAAGGTTCAGCATACCCTGCTCAGAGGTTCGGTGTTTCCCAGTTGTTCAGCATACCCTGCTCAGAGGTTCGGTGTTTCCCAGTTGTGCAGCATCCCTAGTTCAGAGGTTCGGTGCTTCCCAGTTGTTCAGCATCTCCCACAAGCTGCCTTCCCCACTTCAAGGTGCAGCATTCCCCGCTCTGACGTAAGGTGTTCTCCGCTCCCTGGTGTGGTGTTCTCTTCTCCTCGGTGCAGCATTCCCCATTCCAGAAAAGAGGTGTTGTTGAGGAATGTCAACAGAAGCTAAATTTTGCTGTTGTAGAGAAGTCATCCTTAAGGTAACTATTTCTGCAGCATTTAATAACACAACATTTCAGCATCTTTTGCAAGTCAAAATGTGAGCTGTAGTTAACAAAAAAATTAAAAGATTCTGTGCTACTCTAGTCTCGTTAGCACATGAAGGCAAATGGTCACTTTATGCTCAAGCAACTTCTTTGATCACTTTCACCTCTGATAGTTGGACCAAGAGTGGTGATTGCTCTGGAAGTCAGTGGGTAGAGCAAGAAAATGCAGATCATAGCTTCCTTGTTATTGCTGTTACCCTGAATTCATCATAAATCGTTTCAGAACACATATTGCTTTGAATTTCCATGAAAGTACAAGTTACCAGCTGCCCCTATAAGTGAGACATGTTGGTTGAATGGATTTTTTTTTTTAAACAAGCAATTCCAACATGAAGGGACCACAATCCCACTACGAGACATCTTGGCAAGCGTGAAATGGTGCCAGACATTCTGAGGATTCTACAATGCATGGGATATGTCCATCGACATTCCCTTGACTTCTTGTTTGAGGTTGAGGGTGTCCATAAATTTCAGAGTCAGGAGTAAAAGGTGTCCAGCATTGAGGGACTTGAGCAAAAAGTAACCCGGTGGGATGCCAATCGGAAGGTAGAGAATAAAAATGACATTTGGTCATCTTCAAATAAGGATTGCACTACATTACATTTAATTCGAAGAATGCAGTCTCGTTGGTCGTTTACAGAATCTTTCTCAGCAGTCATAGGAACTGGCCTATTATGCAATATATGACAGAACAGCATCCGAAATGATTTACAGTTCCTTGTGGGCAATACATCACAGTTCTATTCAGGTTCAACTGTTTTTGTCGAAAAAAAATAAAAACCAAGGAAGGCTAAAACACCTTAAAGGCGAGAATAAATTTGCTGCACTGTCATGACACCTTATGACACAATGATAAGGACTTCGATAAGGACAAGAAACATCAACTTCCCCAAAAACAATTCACCGCATTTTCAATGCCTTCAGCCATCCTTAGTTCTCTTGGAACAGTATGTGTGTGGAAGGCAGAAGTGAATGTCTTGTTGGTCCCCTTGATGGCCTTTCCAGGCAGGCTTTCTGCCTCGTCTTAACGGGTTTCTTTCCCTGGGGAACAAAGATCAACAAAACGTAATCCTCGCCATACAACCTCTTACAAAGGCATGATCACGAGCATCCCTTTTGTTCCGCGGCATGTGCACCACTCCATAAAAAGTAGCCTCATTGGTGGCCTCTCCGGTTCTTTCAAATCCTCGGCTTTGTGTGCCAATTGTAAATGCATGATCTCCAGCTGTGCCACAACAATGATCTTGGGCTTCCAATATTTGAGGTCTGCACCGATTTCAGTCATTTTTTAAAAATTCAAATATTTTTGTTGAGATTGAATTTCAGTTTGTTGTTCAATCGAGACTAAACCCATACGATTGATCATAAAAATCCCGGATCATATTTACAATGCTGAGACAGTGTGAGGTGTTACTAAGGATGCCGGTACAATGATTTGTTCTGAAGCTGTATTGCTAAGAGCACAAAGCATGGAAAGAGGAATTTCATCCACTTTTCCGATATCAGTAAAGTGGTTGCAAGTAATCTAAAATAAACTTCATCCACTGTTATTGAGAAAATCCACTAAAAACTTTGGGCAGTGAGATCATCATCCAAAACCCAGAATTTAAACAGCAAGTTAACCACAAGACGAGTTGAGAAGTTAAGTCGAAAGGCAACCTCCCACAAATGAGTTAAATTTTCAGGTGAAAACACATTTGTTTCATTGTTAATGGTAAAACAGGCAACATGGACATTATATGACTTGTTATATGACAGAGAATAAATATTTTCATAGTATTCAGTAGTTGGAGTCATATGATGGAGTGGGAAATGCAGTACAGCTTGAAACCAATTGGGTTTCATTCAGATAATGTCTGATAGATACACTCAAAACATGAAATGAAATTTAAGTACAAGACATTCTTGCAACAACATTAAAAACTAGAACGGCACTTGGTAGAGTGCATACTTCCACCAGGCGAACAATTTAGGTTTTGTATTTCACTGACAGGCCGGATCAACATCCACACCTTCACCAAAATCAAATTGGCTTGTTTTTGTCGCCTAACCAACTTATCCACCAAGCTTTGTCATAATTCATCCACAACATTTTGAAATATCATGTTATGTATCGTTTTTGGTCCAATCTCTCAAAGTCTAGAATCATTTTAAAAAATAGGACCGCCTGTCCAGAAGTTCACCTGGATCAGGAGCAACAGTCAATCTAACCGCCCACAGACCATATTAGACCATGAATTTATTTAATGCTGTGAAAAAAACATTGGTACATCAACATCAAGGCCGATGAACACTGTGATCAAGTTTCATTGAAATTGATTGTGTAGTTTCTGAGAAGAGAGCAAAAACCAATTTTAGGTGATCAAACCACCCCCCCTCCCTCCCCCATAGATTCCCTTGATGAGCACAGATTTTTATGCAGACGATAAGCTTTGGTACATTACAGGTGATGAAGGTTGTAGTCAAGTTTCAATGAAGTCGTGTGTGTAGTTTCGGAGAAGAAAGCAAATACCTATTTCGGGGGTCAAAACCCTCCCATAGATCCCTTAAATGAGTGCAGATTTTGATACGGTCGATACACTTTGGTATATCACAGGTGATGAAGGTTGTGGATGTCCATCCCTAAAGGGGCTGTCACACCTTGACAATTTAGCTAGCGTATGCCGATTTATGAAAAATTTGTCTAAAACGCTGGCACACGTCGAATACGTTATGGGTAAGTTGTGTATACGTTAAGAGCACGCTGAAAAACACTGCCATATGTCGTAGTACACTGGCTTTAATCGTTGTACTTTGCGGTTGTCCGCAAATTTTAGCATGTTTGTAATTTTACGACGTATGCCGGCGTATGGTTCACACGTTCCGCATACGCTGGGGATAAGTTGTCGGCACATTATGCGATCTTTGACACACGTTACTTGTAAGTTACTCATAAGTCGAAACACGTCGAGGTAATGCTTAGCGTACCCAAAACTTATTTCTAACCTGAGTAACGTGCTTTGAATCTATGAGTAAGGCCAAAAAAAAAAATGTTGCATTGGAGTAACGGGTCACTGAAAAATAGGGTAGGTCGGTCGGGATCTTTTTTTTTTTTTTTTCCTAATAAATCCCTCCCAAAATCTCCCCCGGTTCGAGTACCACCCTTTTTGTCGGCGGGTTCTGTCCGAAACACTTCCGGGCTTTTGCGATCGCGATCGCAATCAACAAGATACTTGAAAACGATAGCAAAACAACAAAAATAGCAATAATTTTTTTTTTTTTCAAATTTTTTTGGCAAAATTTTTCGATAGCAAAAAAACAAAAAAAAAACGTAGGGTCGGCGGAATTTTTAGGGTCGGGCGGGTTACGCCAATGCAACATTTTTTTTTTTTGGCCTAACGTACCTCCAACGCATATTGACGTATGTAGACGTATTTGATTGACGTCTTCTGGACGACCACATAACTTACTGAACAAGTTTCAAATTTACAGCTACCATATAATGGCGTATTGGCAGCGTTTAAATAAAAAAAAAAAACCAACACCAACTTCCGATATTTCGTCACGTGTTGTTACGTCACGTCCGATTGCCTCTTCAGTTTGCTCGTCTTATTCTTAGTTCCTCCTCTGTGAATATTTTCTGTTTTAGGATATTGTCACGTCGACATCAAAACTTAAAAGCAAATGTCCAAATATATTTTGAAATTCGTGATTGACTAAAAAAAAAACAAAAAAAAACCACAACAACAACAACAACAACTTCAGATATTTCGTCACGTGCCTTCAGGGAGCCAAGGAGAAAAAAAAAATATGTGCCTTGACGGAGAAAATAAGTTCCGGGTATGCGAAACATTACCTCGACGTGTTTCAACTTATGAGTAACTTACAAGGAACTTGTGTCGACGTGTGTCAACGATCGCATATCGTGCCTACAACTTATTCCCAGCGTAGCGGAACGTGTGAGCCATACGGTGAGTACGTCGTAAAATTTTCAGCATGTTGAAATTTCACGACATACAAGGCGTATTACGATGTATGGCAGTGTTTTTCAGCGTGCTCTTAATGTATACACAACTTACCCATGACGTATTCGACGTGTGCCAGCGTTTTCGACAAATTTTTCAGAGGTCGGCATACGCTGGCTAAATCGTCAAGGTGTGACTGCGATGTTGACACTTCCAATTCTCAGGCGGTTATGATTTAAATCGGCGTGCGGCAGCTTTTTAATAGACTATGCCACGTGATCGTCAGCGATACGTGCAGCACGCTATGCATACGTTAGACTATCGTTGGGCAAAGGTTGTGAACGCCGACGCTAATCATTCGAGGGTCTAAGTTATCTATATGTGATTAAAACGTTCTGTGTACGTTACTAAGACGTTATGCATTCGTCCAACTCGTAATCAATACGTCCAAAACTTAAAAAAAAAAACATCAAAATTTCAGCGTACGCCAACGTTTTACATACATTTTTATACGTTGCCATTGCTGGCTAAAACGTCAAGGTGTGACAGGGCCCTAAGAGAGGGTGATCACCTGTCTCTGTTATCATCTGAGCTCAAGCATTTGGACAACGGTATTGCAGCACTCTCTGAGGTTCGGAGACCGGATTGCGGCGAGATCATGGTGGGTGGTTACACCTACTATTGGTCTCGTTGCTCTGATGGTTACCATACCCAAGGAGTTGCTGTAGCTGTTTCCAATAAGCTGACTCCAATGATAATTGAGGTAACACCGGTCAACGAGCGTATTATGAGACTAAGGATTCGTCACTCCTTAGCTGTCATTTCCCGGGTCTCTGTTTATGCTCCGACTGAGGTGAGTGAGCTCACCGTGAAGGATGCATTCTACGCCACGCTCGAGTCTGTGGTTGATCAGTGCCCCAGAAGAGATACTCTTCTTGTCTTGGGGGATTTCATTGCATCGACTGGAACTGAGAGGGATGGTTATGAGACAACTGTTGGTCCCCATGGTTCTGGAACTGTGAACCAGCATAGCACTAAGTTCCTTGACTTTGCAAGATGTCATTGAATTGGGGTGACTGGTTCATGGTTTCAGCCCCGAGAGGCTCATTGCTGGACTTGGTATTCCAACATTGGTGGTGTGGCAAAGGAGAATGACCATGTGCTCATTGATGGTCTCCAGAGGATGATCCAGAACTGCAGGGTCGACTGGAGTGCTCAGTTCCTCAACACTAACCACAGGCTTGTTATAGCAACTCTGAAGTTGCAGCTTAAATCTAGGAGAATGGTACCATCCCAGCCTAGGCTGGATGTTGGCAAGTTCAAGGATGAGAGGGTGGCTGGGGAGTTTGCGAAAAGGCTGAGTGGAGATTTGGCGGGCCTGGGTGCTTTGGGGAATCTTGAAGAGTTGTGGAGTGCCTTCAAGACCACCGTCCTTGATGCTGCTGGTTGATGTCTTGAACCTCACCAGAGGGCAAAGAAGAATTTTGTCTCTCAAGGGACCCTGGATACCGTTGACCATAGTCACAGGGCCAGGCTGAATGGCAGAGCTGAGCTGTTCAGGGAGTTGAGACATAAAACTGTACATGTACTAAGAGTGGACAAGGAAACCTATGTTCGAGGAATCTATGAGGGGGTAGAGCATCATCTGTGGTCAGGTGATTCTCGTCCTGCTTGCAGGGGAATTCACGCATTGGGGTCATCCAAGCCCATCCCTTGGTGTACAGCAGTTAGAGTAGAGGAGTCCGAAGTGAAGCACCGCTGGGCAGGTTATTTTGAGAGGCTGTACCAAGCTGATCCACTAGCTATTGAGTTGGAGGTCAGAGGTGTTACTATCCCCATTGCTGACCCTCCAATAAACTGTGGTCGAACTTCGTTTGTAGAAGCACAGGCTGCGGTGAACCGGTTGAAATGGGGAAAAGCTCCTGGGATCTGTGTCATCCATGCTGAACTTATCAAGGCTGGTGGAAATGCTGTACTTGTCTCGTTGCATGCAGTTCTGTACTCTGTCTGGAACACAGGCATCATCCCAACTGACTGGAAGAGTTGCCTTGTTATATCTCTGGAAAGGGAAAGGTGATCGCCAAGACTGCAACAACCACCGAGACCGAGGGTCGACGCTGCTCTCAGTGCCGGGCAAGGTCTTTGCTCGGATAATTCTTGATAGAGTTCACCACCATCTGCTTGAGCACCAGCGTCCAGTGCAGTCAAGCTTTACACCAAAGAGGTCAACAATTGACCCTCTCCTTGCTCTTCGGGTCCTCACCGAACACAGACGAGAGTTTCGGCAGGGGCTGCTTACAGCCTATGTTGATCTCTGCAAAGTATTTGATTCAGTGAATCGGGATGCCCTCTGGAGGATTCTTTGTCTTCGTGGGGTATCAACAAAACTGGTCAATCTGATGTCTGAACTCTACTCTGGCACTGAGAGTGCTGTGAGATGTGATGATACCATCTCTGACTTATTTCCAGTTGTTAATGGAGTTCATCAGGGTGTGTACTAGCCACCACACTTTTCAGCACTTGTTTCGACTGGATTCTGGAGAGGATGTTGGAGAGATCAAACTGCGGTGCATCGTGTGGGAATGTCAAGATCTCTGACCTTGATTTCGCAGATGATGCAGTCATCTTTGCAGAGACTCTAGATATCCGTTTGGGGGCCCTCGAGGTGCTGAATGAGGAGTCAGAGCCACTGGGATTACAGGTTTTGCGGGACAAAACTAAGATCCAGGCTTTCAATGACATCTTGGATGCTCCCATCCAATCTGTACTGTTTTGTGGCGAGGATGTTGAGGTCTCGGTGAGATTCACTTACTTTGCAGGGAGACTGGATACCAGTGATATTCAGGTCTCTGCTGTCTGTGAGCTATAGGTCAACAGACATCTGGGTCAGGCCTGGGGAGTAATGGATTCACTGGATCGTGGGGTGTGGTACTGCTGGTATCTGTGAAGGAGGACGAAAGCCCAAGTCTTCAGGTCCTTTGTGCTTCCAGTCTTGCTCTCTGGATGTGAGACTTGGACTCTGACCAGGGATCCGAGATGGAGACTTAATTCCTTTGGTACCAGGTCTCTTCAGTGAATCCTTGGCTATCGCTGGTCAGGCTTTGTGTCCAACGAGCAGTTTCTGAGAGAGACTAAAATGAGATTTATTACCTGCATAGTCCATGAGCATCAGCTGCGGCTGTACGGACATGTGGCTCGTTATCCCGACGCCAATCCTGCTCACCAGATTCTCTCAGCGAGGGAGCCTCGTGAGTGGAGGAGGCCAATGGGCTGACCACGTGCCTCGTGGTTGCAGTAGGTTGACAAGCATCTCAAGGAGATGGGGTTGGGCCTGGCACCTGCCTGGGAGATGGCCAGACGGAGGCCCCTGGAGTACCGGTGGAAGGTGGACGCAGTGACGTGCTGCTCCGGCGCTTGCTCCTATACCTGACCTCTGTCACCCACATTCCTCCTCCCTCGGATGTAACACGTGACTGCTGGTAGCCTCATTGCTCGGGAGTGCAGTTGTGCTGCTGATGCAGTGGATTCATGCTTTAAACAGGATTATCTAACCTTTGGAGGATTCTTGGAGGACCTGTCAGGTCAGGTTGGATCTGTGACCTGCTTCAGGTACCATGTAAACCTGTACTAACCTGTTCCATGGTCGGGTTGTCGGCGACTAAACTGTCTCCCCCACCAGGTTTTCTGGTGAGGAGGGTGTTTGGATATGGACACCCAGCAGGATTAAAAACAAAACCTGTCAAAGGGCGGAGGAGCTCCTTGTGAGCCAACGGCCATCCATATCTAGTGCCCAACTGTGTCTGCGGACTTCCTCCTGTAGTTGGGTTTTTTTTATTAGGAGGTTGGTGGCAGGATTTGCACTCCGGCCAACGTAAAACCCTTCATTCCACAAAACACAAAAAAATCTGAAAACCCACTCCGTGGGAGTACCTCATGTGCAGCTTCCCTTCGCAGGGCAGCTCACCGGATGACGGGATTGGGGCAAAGCCTTCGGGACCCCCAATCTTTGATGATAGGAGCGAAACCACGGGGTAACATCCCTGGTCAGATTGCGGGAGAGTGTGTCGGAGTGGAGGTGTCGTCCACCAGACGGCAGTCTCCTTGGGTTAACCTGAGGCGGTCCCTTCGGGTGGGTGCCTGGAATGTCCTATCCCCAAAAGGCCCGGTCACACCTTGACGTTTTAGCCAGTGATGGCAACGTATTAAAATGTATGTAAAACGCTGGCTGACGTTGAACTTTTGATGTTTTTTTTTTTAAGATTCGGACGTATTCATAACGAGTTGGTCGTATGCATAACATATTAGTAATGGACACAGAACGTTTCGTTGTGTTATAGATAACTTATACCAACGAATGCTGAACCTGTTGTTGGCCTACACAACCGATGCCCAACGATAGTCTAACTCAGGCATAGCGCGTTGCACGCATCGCCGACGATGTCGTGACGTAGCCTATTAAAAGGCTGACGCACAACGATTCGAATCATAACTGCCGTAGAAATGGAAGTGTCAAAATCGCGGTCACACCTTGGCGATCTTGCCAGCGTATGCCGACCTAAGAAAAATGTGTCTAAAACGTTGGGGCACGTCAAATACGGTATGAGTAAGTTTGGTATACGTGAGTACAACGCTAAAGTACGCTATCATACGTCGTAGTAAGTAGAGTACGTCAAGAAATTTTAAACATGTTCAAAATTTTACGACGTACTCGGCGTATGACACACGTTCCGCATGCGATGGGGATAAGTTTTACACAAGATATGTGGACGCTTACACACGTCCACAAAGGCTACTTATAAGCTACTCATAAGTCGAAACACGTCGCGGTAATGTCTTTTTTACGCGAAACTTATTTCTAACTTATGTTTGACGTGCTTTGAACCAATTCTTTACGTAGTCCCAACACACATCGACGTATGTAGACGTATTCCAATGACGTCTTCCGGTCGACAAAAAAAAAATAAATGAACGTGTTTCTAGGTTACAACTGCCATCTAAAGACGTGTTCCCAGCGGTTTTGGGAATTGGTATATAAAAATGCTGCTCATAAAAGGGGAACCCAACAGTGTTTTCGAGTTCCTTTTTGAGTCCATGTCAGCATTATCAGTATTAGTATTAGTATTAGTAGTAGTTTGTTCATGTTGGCAGTAGTAGGTGAGTGTGAGGGGGAGGGTGTGGGTTATGATGGATCCTCCTTGCGTCCGCGTGTCCACGGGTAGGTTCATAGGCTGCCACTCAACGATTTAAATGGCTGCATCTCCACTATTGAAAGTAGACGCTTGCGCTCAACAATTGGATTTTTTTTACACTCAACGACTTTTAAACGGTACCACTCAGCTAGTTTCATTGTTTACAATGAACGATTTAAATTGCTGTCACTCGCCTTTGTTTTTTGACGCTGGCGCTCGGAAATTTTAATCGTTTCTATTGAACGTGTTAAAACGCTCAAACCCCACTATTGAAAGTAGACGCTTGCGCTCAACAATTGGATTTTTTTACACTCAACGACTTTTAAACGGTACCACTCAACTATTTTCATTGTTTACAATGAACGATTTAAATTGCTGTCACTCGCCTTTGTTTTTTGACGCTGAGGTTTTGAAATTTGAAGCGTTTCTTCTGAACGTGTTAAAACGCTCAAACTCGACTATTTTAAATAGACGCTGTCGATGGACAATTGGAATCATAGCCAAGCTAGACATCGAAGTGTGAACATCCTCGTCATGCCGAAGAAAAGTTTGAAGAATGCTGCAAATAAGTGTCCTGGCCGTGGCCGTGGACGCTGACGCAAGGACGATCCATTATACCGACGTCTTTCAGCCTATGAGTAACTTAAAAGTAACGTCTGTCGACGTGTGGCAACGATCGCGTAACGTGCCAACAACACGTTAATCATAGGTAGGAAATAAGTTTCGGGTACGCTAAACATTACCTCGGCGTGTCTCAACTTATGATTAACTTACAAGTAGCATGTGTTGACGTCTGTCAACGATCGCAGACCGTGCATACAACTTGTGGCCAGCGTAGCGGAACGTGTGAGTCATACGCCGGCATACGTCGTGAAATTTCAAGCATGAAAAAATTTGAGGACAACCGAAAAGTACAACGTTTAAAGCCAACGTACAACGACGTATGGCAGTGTTTTTCAGCGTGCTCTCAATGTTATCAAAACTTACCCATAACGTATTCAACGTGTGCCAGCGTTTTAGAAAAAAAAATCAAAAATCGGCATACGTTGGCTAAAACGTCAAGGTGTGACCGGGCCTTAAGAGAGGATGATCACCTGTCTCTGTTATCATCTGAGCTCAAGCGTTTGGACATCGGGATTGCAGCTCTCTCTGAGGTTCGGAGACCGGATTGCGGCGAGATAATGGTGGGTGGTTACACCTACTATTGGTCTGGTCACTCTGATGGTTACCATACCCAAGGAGTTGCTGTAGCTGTGTCCAATAAGCTGACCCCAATGATAATTGAGATAACACCGGTCAACGAGCGTATCATGAGATTAAGGATTCGTCACTCCTTAGGCGTCATTTCCCTGGTCTCTGTTTATGCTCCGACTAAGGTGAGTGATCTCACCGTGAAGGTTGCATTCTACACCACGCTCGAGTCTGTGGTTGATCAGTGCCCCAGACAAGATACACTTCTAGTCTTGGGGGATTTCAATGCATCGACTGGAACTGATAGGGATGGTTATAGGTGTGTGTTGTGATAGGTGTGTGTGTGTGATAGGTGTGTGTTGGTCCCCATGGGTCAGGAACTATGAACCAGAATGGCACTAAGTTCCTTGACTTTGCAATAAGTCATGGACTAAGGGTGGCTGGTTCATGGTTTCAGCGCCCACAAGCTCATCGCTGGACTTGGTATTCTAACGCTGGCGGTGTGGCAAAGGAGATTGACCCTGTACTCATTGACGGTCATTGGAGGATCATCCGGAAATGCAGGGTCTGCCGGAGTGCTCAGTTCCTCAATACTGACTACAGGCTTGTTGTAGCAACTCTAAAGCTGCACCTTAAATCCTGGAGAATGGTACCATCCCAGGCTAGGCTGGATGTTGGCAAGCTCAGGGATGAGAGAGTAGCTGAGGAGTTTGCGAACAGGCTGAGTGGACACTTGGGGGGTCTGGGTGCTTTGGGGGGTCCTGAAGAGTTGTGGAGTGCCTTCAAGACCACCGTCCTTGATGTTGCCGGTGGATGTCTTGGAACTCACCGCAGAGCAAAGAAGAATTTTGTCTCTCAAGGGACACTGGATACCATTGACCAGAGTCGCAGAGCCAGGCTGAAGGGCAGAGCTGAGCTGTTCAGGGAGCTGAGGCGTAAAACTGTACGTGCAATGAGGGTGGACAAGGAGGCCGATGTGCGAGGAATCTGTGAGGGGGTAGAGCATCACCTGTGGACATGTGATTCTCGTTCCGCTTACAGGGGAATTCGTGCATTGCGTTCATCCAAGCCCATTCCTCGGAGCACTGCAGTTAGAGCAGAGAGTGGTCGGCTCTTGACAGAGGAGTCTGAAGTGAAGGCCGACTGGGCCGGTTACTTTGAGCGGTTGTACCAGGCTGATGCCCCGGCTGTCGAGTTGGACGTCAAGGATGTTACAATCCCTGTTGCTGACCCTCAAATCAACTGTGGTCCACCTTCGCTTGTGGAAACACGGGCTGCGGTGAACCAGTTGAAATGGGGCAAAGCTCCAGGGATCTGTGGCGTCCATGTTGAACTGATCAAGGATGGTGGGAATGCTGCACTCGTGTCGTTGCATGCAGTTTTGTGCTCTGCCTGGAACACAGGCATCATCCCAACTGACTGGAAGAGGGGCCTTGTTGTTCCTCTCTGGAAAGGGAAGGGTGATCGCCAAGACTGCAGCAACGACCGAGGGGTGACGCTGCTCTCAGTGCCGGGCAAGGTCTTTGCTCGGATAATGCTTGAGAGGGTTCGCCACCATCTGCTTGAGGACCAGCGTCCAGAGCAGTCAGGCTTTACACCAAAGAGGTCAATGATTGACCGTATCCTTGCTCTTCGTGTCCTCACCGAACGCAGACGAAAGTTTCGGCAGAGGCTGCTTGCAGCCTATGTTGATCTCTGTAAAGCGTTCGATTCAGTGAATCGGGATGTCCTCTGGAGGATTCTTGATCTTCGTGGGGTGCCACCAAAACTGATCGATCTGATGTCTGAACTCTACTCTGGTATTGAGAGTGCTGTGAAGTGTGGTGGTACCATCTCTGACTTATTTCCAGTTGTTACTGGAGTTTGTCAAGGGTGTGTACTGGCCCCCACACTTTTCAGCACTTGTATGGACTGGATTTTAGGGAGGATGTCGGAGAGATCAAGCTGCGGTGCATCGTTTGGGAATGTCAAGATCTCGGACCTTGATTTTGCAGATGATGCAGTCATCTTTGCAGAGACTTTAGATATCCTTTTGGGGGCCCTCCAGGTGCTGAATGAGGAGTCGGAGCCGCTGGGATTATGGGTTTCTTGGGTCAAAACTAAGATCCAGGTTTTCGGTGACATCTTGGATGCTGCTGTCCTGTCTGTGTCTGTTTGTGGTGAGGATGTTGAGGTCGTGGAGAGATTCACTTACCTTGGCAGTGATATTCATGTCTGCTGGCTGTGAGTCAGAGGTCAATAGACGTCTGGGTCAGTCCTGGGGAGTCATGGATTCACTGGATCATGGGGTGTGGCGCTGCCCGTACCTGTGCGGGAAGACGAAAGTTCGAGTCTTCAGGTCCTTGGTACTTCCAGTCTTGCTGTATGGATGCGAGACTTGGACTCTGACCAAGGATCTGAGATGGAGACTTAATTCCTTTGGTACCAGGTCTCTTCGGAGAATCCTTGGCTATCGCTGGTCGGATCCGTTCACTGTTATAGCTCTTCCATGAGCCTCGACTGTGTACACAAAAAAAATAAAAAAACAGATGTTGTTTTATGGCTCTCCTGAGAGTAGACACACACTTGTTACGAGCTTTGTGGAATGAACTCAGAGTAATATTCTCTTTCTGGAATGAGCTGAGAGCCTCACCATAGGATTCATTGTAATATGGGTAGGAAGAAGGGTAAGATAATGAAGATGAGATGACATGGATGTGTGCATACAAGAGAGCAGGTTTCCGTTGAAGAATGCCTAGGCTGAGTTAATATCAGGGGTAGTAGATATAGGAGAACAGTTCTGAAGTTAAATGGCTCCTTGCAGTCCCTGCCAATCTGCCTCAGTGAACCACCAGATACGCAGGTGCTGAGTCATCTCTCTGAGAGTAGCCAGAGATATTTACTCTCACCAGCATATGATCAGATGAACCAATTGGAGCAGAGAAAGAAACTAATTTGCAGGGAAGTTTGTCGCAACAAAAATCAATTTGCAGGAAGATAAACTAATTTGAAAGGAAGTTTGTCACAACCAAGTCCAGAAGGGAGGATTTGCCAATGGGAAAAATCTTGGTCAGAAAGTTCACTAATTGAGTCAGTCCCATGGAGTCACAGAAGTCCTTTGCTGCCATGCCATGGCTGGTGAGAGAGGGACCAACACACCCATACAATTGGTGTGGTGACAGTTGAAATCAACAAGTATAAGAGAGAGTTGGGATTAGTGGTTAAAAGTTGGTCCAGAGACCTGTCAGAGAGAGAAGTAGATAGAGTTGTCATTGTTTTATGCCTGGTGTTGGCTTAATGGTTAAGGTGGTGGGCTTGGGATTCTATGATCCTGAGTTCAAATCCCCATCACCTGTTGAATTAATACCAGGTGGGGTTGACTCTGCCTGTCATCCTTCCGAGGTCAGCAAAATGATTTCCAGCTTGCTGGCATCCTGTGTCGGAGTAGCGACCTGTCCAGGATTGTGTCCAAGAGCCAAGGAGACTGCTTAGGCAGCACCAACGCTCTGCACAGAGTTTCGTCCCGATGGATGGATGTCATTGTTTGGGGGACAGCACAGAGACAAACAAGAGGTGGGAGCAGAGGGAAAGTAGCAGCCAAAGCTACTTCAGGGAGTTGCGAGGTGTAAGATCAGTACAGGGGCAGTGCGAAATTGAGTTCCTGATGTATCGTGCAACTCTACCTCTGGGGCAGAGTTCAGGCCTATCAAAACGGAGGAGACAGTAGTCAGGAAGAGACACTAAGGAGTCAGGGATGTCCTGTGGGAGGAAGGATTCTATTAAACAGATGATATCCAGTTTATCGGCTGTGGCGTGGATTGAGAAATCTGTCAAGTTGGAGTGGAGACCTTGGATGTTTAAGGTCCACACAATTAGGGACAGGGGAGGAGTTGTGATTGTGCAGAATGAGATGGGGGGGGTTTGTGGGGGGAGGTTTTGTATGGTCAGTGTGAGGGAAAGGCTTTGAGGGGAGAGGGGTGAGGGGAAAGGTTTGAGTGGGTGGGTGAGGAGGAAGTTTTGAGGGGAGAGGGGTGAGGGGGAAACGGTTAAGAGGGTTGGGAAAGGAGAGATGCAGAAATGGGGTGGGGATGACACCAAGCTATGAGGGGGTGAGATGAAGGGGGAAGCGGAAGGAGGGTTCATGAAGTGGAGTGATGCTAATTTAAAATTCCCAAATTGGAAAAACAGATAAAGATCATGGGATGGGAGGTAAGAATGTCTGTTGAAGGCATTGAGAAAGGTGGTGTTGTTGATGTTGAAGGAGGGTTGGTGGACCAAGCGCTTAGCTGACAGGCAGTTTTAGAAAATAATCTGTCACAAAGAAGTCGAAGAAGAAGAAGAAGAAGAAGAAGAAGAACAAGAAGAAGAACAAGAGGAGGAATGGAACATGGTGAAGAAGAACAACATGGGTACTTTTAATGGAGAAATAAGGAAAGTGAAGCATCCACATAATCGTCCACTTTGACGCACAAAGAAAGAGAATCAACGATTAAAAGCGCTATCACGATTACCCTCCATACCCAAGTGGACGAGGCACTGTTTCACACCTCACCTCTAAGCTTACATCATCGATATGCTATAGGCCTACCTCTCCCGGCATCGCATCGACACCTCACGGTCCTCGCTCCCCATCCATTCCAACCCTCCATATTGGGATCAACACAGGCCCGCCTTGTCTGTGTTCTGCTTCTTATTTCTGGAGACTGGAGTTATCCATGGCTGACGGCTTCAGGTTCAGAGGTCAGGGAAATGGGTCCAAGAAACCCCCTCGTAATAGCCCCTGTCCCCCGAAACCGTGACAATACTGTGTATAAAACCAAAAAACACGGGGTGACGGTGAACCCTTGACGAGGAGAAGCCTTGCTCGAGTCATGTGAGTGTGTGTATTATGTACTGTTTGAACATGAGTTCGCCTATTAATTACTTATTATTGGACCTTGAAAACGTGTATCAATTATGTCTATTAATTACGGATTATTGGAACATACCTATGAGACATTTAGACCCCCTAGACCTTTTCGACCCATTAAGATCATTTTACACCCTTTAGACCTCTTGAGCCTTTCGACCTTTTAAGATCCTTTCGACCCCTTGAACTCCTAAAGACTTTTACATAATTTAGACCACTTAGACGCCTTGACCTTGAGACCTTCAGACCCATTCGACCACTTTAGACACTTAAGACTTCTTAGAGCCTTTAGACCTCTCAGACCCCTTTAGACCCGAATTATGCTTGGAAAAATACCCTTGAGATCTTAAGACTCCTTTATAACTCTTCGACCTTTAGACTCTTTGAGACCCTTATTGAGCCTTATAGACCCTTTGGATCACTTAGACCTTTATACATCATTTACACCCCTAAGACCAATTTGACCCCTTTTTGACGCAAACCACACAAACATCTATAGTCTTCTTGCAATACACAGACTATACATTTCTCAGCAAGTAATGCGCAATGTCCACCCATCCGGAGGCTGGGTACTCTGCTAGTTTGAACAGAATTTGCATATTGGGTGGATGAATTGGTTCACCAATCAACACCGAGAAGCATATTGTTGATTTGGATTTATGTGGCTCAAATGCACAGTTACTCACTTTTGATAGGGATGGCTCGCAGCAAGCAGAACAAGAGAGCGGCTAAAATATAAATGCGCACCAACCTCTCAGCGCACTTAACATGACGGAGATGCTTCAATGGCTATCCATCGGGTAAGACCTCTCAGAGACCTCTTTTACACAAAAAATATGCCTCGCAAAGTCACAGACGACTAAGTATCAGACTCAGTACCCCTGCAGCCAAATGCATGCAACTGGTGAGATCTAACAAATTGGAAGTAGAAAGGACATGATTGGATAACCTCAGTCAAAAAGAACGATCCTATCTTCAAAATGAAGAACTCGAGGAAAGACAAGAATGGTTGCATGACCTTAGTCAAAGAGCACGAACCCACATTGAAAATGAAAATCCAGAGGTAAGAAGAGAAGAGTGCCTGCAAGCTCAAATGTCTGGATCATCAAGAATCCAAAAAAATAATAGGGAATCCAAGAAATATCTGTGGATGAGAGGTGCTGAGTTCATATCATTTCCTGTTAGTACAAGCGAGCAGAGTCAGTGGACATCACTCATACACACACATGGACGAACGCTTCTCCTTTTACCAATATATGCATAAATCTAGAGTAATTTATCTTGTGGCCCAAAACCAAACAAAATATAATTTTAACGGTCCTCACAGATCATACAGCAAACACTTACACCACCAACTCCTCCCAAATATGATTAATAGTAAATATCAACGTGTGCATCGACAAGCCCCAGATATGACATTGCCATTGGTGTTAAGAAGCACCCAAACCGGATATGGTCTTTTCCACTGGGAAGTCCACCTGAATGGTGGTAATGATGTAATCGCTTTCCAATTGCACATTTGATTTGGTGCTTGCATATTTTATTTGGTAGTGTTGTATTTGGTGCTTGGATCTGTTCTTGTGTATGGCAGCTTGGCTGCCGTGTAGCTATCATTTCTTGGAAGCATGGCTGTCTGTGCCACTGATGCTATGCCCCTCTACCAGTATACTGGTACTCATTTCGCCAACCTCAGAAGGATGACAGGCTGAGTCAACCCCACCTGGTGTTGTTCAGCAGCCTTCAGCAGCTTTCAGCAGCCAACTGGGCTTGAACTCAGGACCCTAGGATACTAAGCCACCCTAACCACGAAGCCAACACGAATGAGGATGCAAAGAGGGGAGCTGCTGCATAACAATTTAGTTAAACGTTGTTGAAAATAATTATTCTGCTTGAAGTAAGGCAGTACAGTATACGGGAGTATTGTCTTGAGAGCAAACATTCTGCAACTTATCCAACACTTTCAACTAACAATTCAACATAATCTTCATCATTTCACAAAAGCAACAGGTTGTCATGAAAACTCTTGGTGACCATTGAGCGACATTGGAAATAAACTGCGTGTGGGTGGTGGCAGCTTGCCACTGTAACATGGAAGCAATTTGCGGTCATCACCACAGGCGAAGCGAACGAGCGCCATGGTGGAGCCTTGCCTGTCAGGAACCGGACCCTTGCCAGCCACATGACGCGACCGTTCTCAGAGTCACCTCGAGTCTCACCGGTTCTGCACCGGTCGCCACCCTACAAGGTCTTCTCCTGATGTGAGAATCGTACATGTTGGGTGAGCATCAGAGTGTGCACATCTAGTATGACTCGACTGTCAAAAAGCACCACCGATACCTGATGCTACCTACATTCCTCATCTCGTTTAGACAGAACATTTTCTTTACCCAAGAGCGGTTGATGAGCATACCCTAAGTGGGTCTGTCTATAAATATTCCAGGAATGTGTTTTGACTATGCTTGTGGTCTGCATGTGCTATTCTCTCATAAGGAAAATATTTATACGACCAATTGGCATCATCATCGAGATATCTTTCATCCACTTTTTAACACTTTATAATTCTAAAAAAAAAAAATGTAATTCTTTTCTTTCGCGATACACCAAGCAGCTAAAACGATATTGACTCATTTTATTTAAACACATCCTTCTTAATGCTCCCCTGCCGAATGAGCGACAGCCATGTCCAACTGAGTGTGCCTCCCACTCAGCACACCCTTTTTTGCAACAGTGAGTCGTATTTGTGTGAATCAGAGCACAGTGATCTTAGCAGAGAGGATCTAACAGGACTCAGGGGATGTCGTGTTGCTTTATGTAGGTCCCTACTCTGGGATTGGGCAATATTCAGTGCCACTATAGATCAGTCTGCGGTAGCAGGCAAATCCAATAATAATTAGAGATGGCGTCGCTCATGGATTCCTAACAAACTACTGTGACAAGGCACACACTTTTGGTGACACACTGACATTCAGGGCTATTCAGCTTCGAGGGGAGCTTCTCTGTCCTTCTCCTGCCCCATTATTCTCGTAACCACCCTCTCCCTCCAGCCAGCCATCATCTGACACAACCCACTCCTCTCCCTTCCTTATCCAGAATGTGGAGCCGGCCAGTCTCGGAAACTGGGCCATTTCAAAATATCCATTCCCGACCTGCGTGCCTGAGCTGAACACCACGTGCAATCAGGCCTGCGGTTTGTGTGCAAATAGGATGCAATCAAGACTTGAATCATTGAGTGGACAAATAACATTTTGTCTTCATGAAGTCGAGACATTAGACACATTCCTGAAAAGTCTGCAAAATGTGTCATATCATTGTTTTTGCAAAATCATGAATCACAGTTTCTGTAATGCTTGCTAATTTTAACTAAACACAAGGAGTTCTCTGACAAGGAACTTCAACACAGGAGGAGGCCATTAGGCCCATCAAAGCCTGTGCAATGTGCAAAGTTGCCAACTTATGTTTGTTTGTTTATGCTCTGTCATTTTAAAAAAATAATTGAGCATCAACTAGTCTTTGGTATGAGTTGGCCAGGATTTGAATTTGAACCAAAGACCTCCCAGACTCAGAGTGAACCTTTACATCACCAAGTCCAGAATACGGCACTGTTTTAGTTTCCTAAATTTTATACGGCTTTTTAAGGAGTACACTCATCACAGGTAATCACGTGGAGAGGGACAGAGAGAGAGAGAGATAGAGGGAGAGAGAGAGAGAGAGAGGGGGAAGGGCGGAGGAGATGGAGAAAGTGAGGGGAGATGGTGAAGGGGCAGGGGGAGGAGACGGGAAGGGGGTGGGGGAGGAGATGGGAAGGGGGGAGAGGGTTGTAGATGGAGATGTAGAGAGAAAGAGAGGTGGTAGGGGAGGAAAGTGGGGGGGGCAGGGGGTTGGGGAGAGGTAGGTTTAGTTAATACTAGAGTCCCTATAGTATTGTGATGGTTGGAGGACGTCACCTCTGGATAACTCCGAGAGGAAGGCGTGCCTTGAACAGACCATGGACTCCATTTGCAACTCTCAACTCTGGCGAGATCGTGACGCCCAAGATCAATTTACCGTGCCGGTAAGTTAAGCGAGGCAAAGGGGGAACTTTGCCAGCAGTTACACAACACACCTTATTCAGTCGGCCGAACGCAACCAACGTCACGTAACCACATCCGAGATTGAACTTGGATAATGAATCCGAGCTGGCCAAACACTTCAGCAGTCTTATGCCGCCATCAGGAAAATGAGAGGACCCTCGCATTTGTGCGATCAATAACAGAACACAGCAGAGTCTGTAATCCTATCAAGCTTTGAATCTCTCCAGTTCTCACAGCCTTTTTACACCCCCGTACATTCACACCCTTCTCTCCCAGAGTGGCTCCATGGGCAGTCTGATATACAGACTCAAATCCCCCCACTCTTTGCTTTTCCCCCCTCTCCTCATTATTGGGGGAGCCACCTTCAAACTGTGTCTTGGTGTGACAATCTTCGGTAGGTGCTCACAAAATGTGCCCGAAAATGGCTCTCAGGGCACTCGTAAAGAGAATCAGCTCAGAAGACTGGTTTTGGTGCAAACTTTTGTTACAGGCCTCATGAAGTGGGTTGAAATGGTTTCTGTGGCTGTGCGGATAATGCATTCATGGGTGAGGAAACTATGCAGGAGATAGTTTGTGGAAAGGAATGTGGAATGACGAAAAATGATAGTTGGGATTTCTTACTACACCATCAAAATGCAGGTTTATCAACAGGGACTTTAGACAGTAAACTATACACTATAACTAAAAAAGAATTGCTTGAACCATGGAAGATCTTTGGGACTCCTCAAAACCATAACACTACTCCCACTTCTCTCCACAGCCTTTCCGAGGCTGTATTCAACCATTACGTGAGAATGTGTTCAATTCTTCTATGTGACCCCACTTACCGGACAAGACAGCTCCCCCTCTCTAACTCATGTTTACATGAAAATGCAAGTGCGTTCATGTTCCTTCACAAAGAAAATCAAAATAAAACATATGTTGTGTAACTAAGGCTACACATTCTCTCACTTAAACAACTTATATTTTACAAACGGATTTACATTTTTATACATTAGGGGAAGGGGTTTACATTTTTATACATTTGGGGAAGGGGGAAGGGGTCAGCCGTTGGCGCAGTGGTTAGGGCAGCGGCTTGGGATCCAAAAGGTCCCGAGTTCAAGCCCCGTTGAGCCACTGAATTAATACACTAGGGGGTTGACTCAGCCTGTCATCCTTCCGAGGTCGGTGAAATGAGTACCAGTGTACTGGGCTGGCATATACCCCGGTTAAAATAGGTGTACCATATCCCTGTGTCGTAAGAGGCAACCAGGGTTGCGTCAGGAAGGGCATCCGGTGTAAAACATGTGCCAAATCACTATGCGGATCATATGGATGATCCGCTGTGGCGACCCCTAACGGGAGCAGCTGAAAGAAGAAGAAGAAGACATTTGGGGAAGGGGTGACTTCATCAGATAGGTGCCATCTAGGATTGTAAATTTTCAGTCTCTCGTAGCTGGCCCCACTGCCTGTCATTGTTCCCTCCTTCACCCTTGATGGGCTCGGTGCCCCAGTTTGTCCACACACAGTGTCCACCGAGACCTCATCAAACACTCCTCTGGCCTGGAGGGCCCACAATGATCAAATGGCCCACTGGCTGCAGTACACAGGTAGGACCATGTGGCTGTTCGTTAGTGACGTTCTTCGTAACCCATGTGGCCCATATTGAACAAAGGTTTTATTGGCCCTCGATGGCCTTTCATAATGAACCTCTAGCCTTGAGGGCCCACAATGATTAAATGGCCCACTGGCTGCAATGATGTTTGGCTCTCACTGGCATCTTTTAACAGGTGGCCCATCAGCCTGAAAAACACTTTGGCCTTCAATGAGCAGAACACAGCAGGTGAGTGGCATGGTAATATGGCAAGTAAGGCAGCATGTCAGATATGATAGGCATAGCAATAGGCAAATAAAGCAGCATGGAAGGAATGACAATGTGGTAGGCATACAGGCAAGGCATTTGGCAAGGCAAGAGTGGGCCAGCAGGTGTTGCATGCCAGCCTTGCTGATGCTGTTCTCACACCTGATATTGTGGAGGCAAGAATGTGTGGTAGCAGATCAGGCAGTCGGCTTCGGCCTTAACCTAACCTTATCTACCTGCCCCATTAACTAACTCTACTCTTTCCCCTTATAGTTCCCCTTGCCTAAATACTGCCCAGCTAATCCCTTCTCAACTAATTTGTTCCTCCTGGGTCCACTAATCCCATTAACTATGCTGTCTCCTGGGAAAATCAAGGCACATATGGTGATAAACATGACAAGGTTGCGTGGCCCCATAGATCAACCCGATTGGGAGGGGGGGGGATGGAGGGCACTGAATGCCCTGACACTAAAATTTGGGACACAATGGGTCCTCAGAAAATTCACCTACCCTACTCCGTTACTCCAGCAGCTGCAGACATTCAAAAACGGTACAGAAGGGGAGCATCCCTATTCTATCCTAAAATTCCGAAAAAAACACATTTCTCTTGTATCATTAAACCCACTCTACAGAACCAATTTGCCCATTGTCCCACACATTGGTGCTCTAATAAGTTTGGGCCTGGCCCTCAAATTTTCTTTCTGTGCATCTGTACAATATTGTAGCTGAGCAGTGTGGCTTTCCCCAGCAGATTCCTCCTGCATTTTCTCTAAACTTGGCATCCGTGCCACTGGTGTCACCCTTACCTGAGCTATCACACTCCTCTAACTATTAGGGGGAGACCTCTCCTGCCTTCCTCCTTCTGGTGTCCTCTCTGGCACATGGTGCCCGAACTCCTCTTTCTGGATGTTTGGCCCATATCAACTAATTCTCCTGCCCCTCTGGGCTTCTGCTTGGCTCAGGCTTGGTGCACCAGGACCAGAATGCCCTTTTTTCTAAAACTTCTCACTCCAAGCCCATCAGTCCGTCAATGAACTTTTGCACCTTTGCCAAACATAAACTTTTCTTCACCAAGCACCAACAACAGAACGTTTCCGTGGAAGAATTCCCAGGCTGTGTTAACATCAGAGGCAGTAGATATGGGAGACCAATCCTTCACGAGAGATGGCTGTTTGCATTCCCTGCCAATCTGCTTGAGTGAACTGTCAGACTCACCAGCGTTGAGGCTTTTTTCTGAGAATAGCCAGAGAGATGTTGATTTTCACAAGCAGATGAACCAAGTGGAGCAGAGGAAGAGCAGGAGACATTTGTGGGAGAGTTAGTCATTACCAGCATATACAAGTTGCTCTGGGCATCATGTACACTTCCCAGCACGAAATTTATGAGAGTACATTTTCCTTATTGACCATTTCTCTTTGCTGTGTCTTTTTTTTTTACATGGACAGTCTACATCTCTTCTCCAACACCATATTGTATTTTGTTTCTACCTTCCATTGGATTAATGAACGAGGAAGGGGAGTAGTGTAGCAGTATCACTTTGCCTTTGGTTTCATAAAATGTGAACTTTAGTTTAATGGAATTTTCCGGCAGGGGTTTTGAGAGCTTGGACCATTGCGGTTCAAAAAAGAATTGACTCCAAATCCGAACGTCTTTTAGTCCACACTAAACACCAACATGAGTTTGCTATGTAAATGTAATGGGAAACAAATATTATAAATTATAATACTCGTATTTGATAAAAGTTTCAACATATTTAAAATATTCCGGATCTACTTGTGTTTCCCATAGTATTGTTGCATCCGAGTAACTGTTGATATGGAATTCCTCAGAGCCGGGACCTTACGGCCCGAGATAGTGTCCAAGTGGTCTTTTTAAGGCACTGCATTCAACATTACTTTACTTTACCATTCCCCAAGGTCGTCCAAATGAGCCAAAATGACCACAATCGTACATGGAAAGTAAATGGTTGAAACATGCTCTTTCCTTTTAAAGGATATGTTTTTCAATGAAAAACACAAGGAAGAGGGTTGACAAGATGCTATGATAACGGAACAAACCAAGCGAGTCAAAAAGAAACAAAAAGAAGAATGGGATAAGCAAACTTGTATACAATGATAAGAAATAAAAACTCAAATCCTAACCCACTGGGTACAACAGATAACACATACTACAACACAATAATGATGCAGGTGGGATTTCTCTTTTCTTTGATGCACAGGGTGGGCGCAGTTCAACACAATGGTGTCCGCTCTAGCGACAAGGAGGGAGACAAGAGACAGTAATAAGCAGGGCCAGCGATGGGTAGGCCTTAAACTTGGCCACGTGGGCCCCTTTTGTCCGTTTTCCCCTCCAGGCCCTCCAAAAACACAGGGTGATCCCAGATTGTCAATTCCCCACAATGCTTCTCCTCCAAGTAAGGTATCCATCTTCTTTGCACACCGTTCTCTCCTAGTCAACTCCAGGTCGACCTCCGTGCACACTCTCACAGACTCTTCAGCCCTCACGAGCCTCTCTTTTTATCTCACAGTGGTCATAGACTCCCTGGTCTCAACTCTCACGCAGGAAGTTCTCTGGTGGACTCTCTGGTCTCGACTCACATACATGGCATTTTCGCTTAGTCAACTCATGGTCGACCCAGTACTCTTCTTCCTCCTGGACGGACCCTTCTTCCTAGGCAGATTCTTCCTCTCGGTCACATCTTTTCCACAGTGGCAAACCCTATAAAAAATTAACGTACATCTTTTCTTCTGGGTTCTACAGCCCACTACTACAGCACACACTGGCCAGAGAAATCATAATTGGCCTTTCGCACACATGAAACTTGTGCCTCTGTGATGGGAAGTCCACACCTCGCCCCACCCACAAACAAGAGCTTTTGCATACACACAATTAATCTGTCTATATTGTCTATAAATTACATACGCTGCCTCCTCAGCATCACGTATAACAAACAACTTACTCTGACAGATCCCTGTTACATAGCAATCTTACCCCGACTCGAAAGACACGGACCATGCTACACTTACCACATTCTAGCTATGGATCTCCCCCCCCCCCCCTCCAAAATCGTTTCCACATAACAATATTTTCTGCAGTGTTATTAAAATCACAATGAGTTTCAGTCAGATATGGAAATCCTTTATAATTACTGATTATTCACTAAAACAAGTTTGCTAGATACAGGCTGAATAGGAATCAATACTCACTGGACAAAGTTGATGACTATTAACTTTGGCCACGTTTGAAATGCAATGTTTTGTACGGTGCAACGTTTAAGAGGGTGAAACAGTTTGAAATGTTCCATTGGGTACTTACCTTAAGACGCGGTGGAAACAGTAGTATTGAGAAATAACGACTCTTGCCACATGTTAGCCGTTATCTCAAGAAGGATAGCGCTTTGAAGCATTAAGTGATGGGTTTGATAAAAACAAGAGCAGCATGATGGTGGTGCTCATGGCCTTCTTCATGATCTGCACATCGGAAATAGGGAGCGGGTGGATTATCGAGGAGGGTCTCAGGTGTGCACCAAACACATGCACACAGAAGGGCACATGAACCAGGAGAAAACCAAAACAATCACCTGTATACAATCCATATCCTTGACGGTAATGTTTTCCTGATATTCGTTGATAATAAATTATTCTAACCGTGCTTTATGCCTGGAGATGTTATAATCGATCCACCAACGTCCACATCCATCTCAACACCTGCTAAAGGAACTTCACAAAAACACCCACAAGGCTTTGAAGATCCTCCTGGCTGGAAACGTCGTTTTTATCCACATCCGCTACCAATTTTCTCTGAGATGTGGTTTTGCTTTGGGAGATCATTTAGCTCGGGATGGAGTGATGTTCGACGCACCTTGCTGCAATTTTCCCACCTCGCATTCCACCACATATTGCAAAGTGAACCGACACAGCCATGAATGTAGTGGAAGAATGAAGCTTCAAAATATACCAAAACAAGGACAAACACACAGTCAAACTGGTTATCGAAGGGAACTGTGAATGCTGTGTCACTTACACGTATACAGAGTGATCATCAGTTTTGGACACAAGTAGTTTGAGAATTATATTAATATCTAAAAGTCACTTTCCCCCACCCCCCCCCCCCCCCAAATTTCCCCAGTCTTAATGAGAAACATTCCTGTAGAAATATCATGACCATAGTTTCAAGTCTGTGACCATTCCATAAGACGAGTGTCACAGGATAAAACGTCTTACAATGCCACAAAAGGTGGCACGGACCATTTGGCCTGGATAAGACTATAACATGGCAAGTGTGGGAATGATTGAATACGTGGTTTATTGACTTTCGATGAGGTTTCATCATTTGTGCAGCAATGGTGAGCTTCATTAGCAAGGTAGATGCAGAGAGAACATGTTAATCGGTCTTGCACATGTCAAATATCCCATTGCACAATAATCAATCATGTCATTGCTAACGAGGTTGATGTTTTAGTCAATTGCAAGATCAACAACCATGCCAAGAGAATTCCTGTATTGGATTTGGATTGTTCATCCCACAGGTGACAGAAGAATGAGAATTTATGCTTTGTGGTGATGAATGGTAGTAATAATAATATATTTTTAATTAATGTTGTCGAACAGTTGTTTTGATGTTGTCTCATTGATGTTTTTGTTGCATAATTGATGTTGTAATAGTAATAATAATATATATTTTAAATTGATGTTTAATTTGATGATAATTGATGTTGTTCTGGGTCTCAATATCTGCCATGATCTTTTCTGGGAAAGCCACATTTCCAACCTGACCTCCAAAGCCAGTCGCAGACTGGGAATCCTCCATCATGCAAAATTCTTCCTTGGCCCAACTGAGCTCCTGACCACATACAAAGCTTTCGTCTGCAGCATGATGGAGTACTGCTCTCCCCTCTGGGCTGGTGCTCCTGCCTCTCACCTTTCTCAGCTTCACGCTGTGGATTCCAAGGCATTTAATATCATTGGTATCTCCCGCGATGAGGCTGTCTTTGGGGCTCTCACTCCCTCACTGCAGGCAGGTCGGTGATCTTTATGTCTCCTACCGTCTCCTCTCCAGTCTCGCCCCCACTGCTTTGTCTGCGATTTGTCCCCACCATATTTCCGCAGGTCGATCAAGGTCCGCCAACAATCCCCTTCTGGTAAAACTACAAAAATCACGACTCACTGCTCACGTTCACTCTTTCATTCCTCTTTTTTCCCACCTTTGGAATAAACTCCCTCACTCTCTTCAATCCAATTTTTCCCTCGAGGCCTTCAAAACAGCTGTTCACCACCACCTCTTATTTTCCCCCGTATAAAACCTCGATCTTTTCTACCCCCGTTAATCCACCCCAAACCCACTTAATTCAAATTCCTGCTTTCCTTCCTGAAAGTCCCTGTAATGTGCATCTTGCACACCCCGTGTTCCCCACCGCATCACTCTCCCTTCAACAGATCTCAAAATGCCTCTGTACCACCACTGTTTTGTCCTCCCCTCTCCTGCCCCTCTTGTCTCAGGCCCCCCTTGCTGTGCGTTGTGTGTTGTGTGTTCGCTCTCATACGAGCCTCGACAGGTCAGGTCAGGTATGGGAGCATGTGCCAGAACAGCACGTCGCTGCGTCCACTTTCCACCGGTACTCCAGGGGCCTCCGTCTGGCCATCCCCCAGGCAGATGCCAGGCCCATCCCCATCTCCTTGAGATGCCGGTCAACCTGCTGCAACCACGATGTACGTGGTCGGCCCATTGGCCTCCTCCACTCACGAGACTCCCTCGCTGAGAGAATCTGGTGAGCAGGATCAGCGTCAGGAAAACGAGCCACATGTCCATACAGCCGCAACTGACACTCACGGACTATGCAGGTAACAGATCTCATCCGAGTCTACTCAGCAACCACTCGTTGGACACAAAATCCGACCAGCGATAGCCAAGGATTCTCCAAAGAGACCTGGTACCAAAGGAATTAAGTCTCTGTCTCAGATCCTTGGTCAGAGTCCAAGTCTCGCATCCATAGAGCAAGACTGGAAGCACCAAGGACCTGAAGACTCGGACTTTCGTCCTCCCGCACAGGTACCGGCACCGCCACATCCCATGATCCAGTGAATCCATGACTCCCCAGGCCCGCCCCAGACGTCTATTGACCTCTGAGTCACAGCCAGCAGAGACATGAATATCACTGCCAAGGTAAGTGAATCTCTCCACGAACTCAACATCCTCACCACAAACAGACACAGACAGGACAGCAGCATCCAAGATGTCATTGAAAGCCTGGATCATAGTTTTGACCAAAGAAACCCGTAATCCCAGTGGCTCTGACTCCTCATTCAGCACCTCGAGGGCCGCCAAAAGGATATCTAAAGTCTCCGCAAAGATGACAGCATCATCTGCGAAATTAAGGTCCAAGGTCTTGACATTCCCAAACGATGCACCGCAGCTTGATCTCTCCGACATCCTCCCTAGAATCCAGTCCATACAAGTGCTGAAAAGTGTGGGGGCAAGTACACATCCCTGACGAACTCCAGTAACAACTGGAAATACGTCAGAGATGCTAACACCACATTTCACAGCACTCTCAGTACCAGAGTAGAGTTTAGATGTCAGATCGATCAGTTTTTGTGGCACCGCACGAAGACCAAGAATCCTCCAGAGGGCATCCCGATTCACTGAATCGAACGCTTTACAGAGATCAACATAAGCTGTAAGCAGCCCCTGCCGAAACTCTCGCCTGTGTTCGGTGAGGACCCGAAGAGCAAGGATACGGTCAATCGTTGACCTCTTTGGTGTAAAGCCTGAATGCTCTGGACGCTGGTGCTCAAGCAGATGGTGGCGAACCCTATCAAAAATTATCCGAGCAAAGACCTTGCCCGGCACTGTGAGCAGCGTCACCCCTCGGTAGTTGTTGCAGTCTTGCCGATCACCTTTCCCTTTCCAGAGAGGGACACCAAGGCCCCTCTTCCAATCAGTTGGGATGATGCCTGTATTCCAGGCAGAGCACAAAACTGCATGCAACGACACGAGTGCAGCATTACCACCAGCTTTGAGAAGTTCAGCATGGATGCCACAGATCCCTGGAGCTTTACCCCATTTCAACCGGTTCACCGCAGCCCGTGTTTCCACAAGCGAAGGTGGACCACAGTTGATTGGAGGGTCAGCAACAGGGATTGTAACACCATTGACGTCCAACTCGACAGCTGGTGGATCAGCCTGGTACACCCACCATTATCTCACCACAATCTGGTCTCCAAACCTCAGAGAGTGCTGGAATACCGATGTCCAAACGCTTGAGCTCAGATGATAACAGAGACAGGTGATCATCCTCTCTTCGGGATAGGACATTCCAGGCACCCACCCGAAGGGACTGCCTCAGTTTAACCCAAGGAGACCGCCGTCTGGTGGACGACACCTCAGCACCACTCCGAGAACACTCTCGCGCAAATCTGACCCAGGAATGTTACCCCATGGTTTCCCTCCAATCATCAAAGATTGGAGATCCCAAAGGCTTTGCCCCAATCCTGTCATCCGGTGAGCTGCCCTGCGAAGGGAAGCTGCACAGGAGGTACTCCCACAGAGTGGGTTTTCAGATTTTTTTTGCGTTTTTGTGTTTTGCGGAATGAAGGGTTTTACGGTGGCCGGAGTGCAAATCCTGCCACCAACCTCCTAATAAAAAGTAACCTAACTGCAGGAGGACGTCCGCAGACACAGTTGGGCACTAGATATGCATGGCCGTTGGCTCACAAGGAGCTCCTCCGCCCTTTGTATACAAAAGGATATCTTTTGACAGTGAACCGCCTCTGCAATGTATGCAAAAAACCACAAAAACAGCATGGTGCAGATGTAACGCACTAATCTTCAAAAGCTGCCTATCCTGGGAACGAATCTTGCCCCAGCTAAAAAAAACGTCATCCTGGTGTTTCACAGGCAGGGAGATTCATCAATGTGTGTGTTGTCCCTCGGATGAACGTTAAACTGGGCATCCTAACTGCCGGCATTAGTTGGTGGATGTTAAAGGTACCATGGTGTCCTTCATGAAAAGTTAGCGATCCATTGCTGGTAACATGGCCAAATCCAAATTCCTGCCATAATTATAGGTGAGAAGGTAATGGCAAATGGTGAGAAGGTAATGGTAATCTCCAAGCTTCTTGTCCAAGTTTCTTGTCCAAGCTTCTTGTTGTTCCTCCGAGCTGATCTTCCCGCCGCCACTCTCCGCCCCCGCACTCTCCCCGCATTCTCCCCCACTCTCCGCCACTCTATGCCACTTTCCGCCACTCTCTGCCCTCGGAGAAAACTTGTGGAGCACCTTTTGGGGTCCTTTTCCCACCTCGCCCATGTTTGTGATGTCCTTTTCCCTTTTTGCACTTACAGCCAAGCTGTGCAGTGTTTTGCTTTGCTTTGCTTTGCTTTGCGTTGCGTTGCGTTGGGTTGGGTTGGGTTGGGTTCAACCGAGCTGTTTGGCAACTTGTTGGCTGTTGCTGTCACTGTTAGCTGTTAGGCCGATAGGTCGATAGTGCGTCTTGGGAAAAGGACGATATAAAAAAAAACCAAGAAGAAGACGCCACGCGACGCCATGCCACGCGACGCCATGCCACGCGACGCCACGCCACGCCACGCGACGCCACGCCACGCGACCAAAACGTGTGGCCAGACGGACGGTAACGAATGGGTTAATTTTTTTTTTACCAGTTCTTTTGTTTCGGCTTGTCGAATTTCTACGGCGAACGTAGAAATGAAAAAAGTTATCACTCCGCGTTATAATTCCACGGCGCCCTTACGGCCTGTAAAATATAGCCAAATGGCGTAGGGCCTCCCTGAGGCCAGCTCAGTTTCTCTGCGGCCGCCGCACGTTTCTGTCAATTCAGAGGGCGTACGGCCGCCGTATCCTCACCGTAGAGCAAATGTGACTGAGGCCTAAAGTATCGATCGACACACGAGAGATGCTTTCACGAGGACTTCAACCGACGAACTGAATGAACAAAGCGCGAAGATGCGGCTCGAACAGGTGGGGGAGACACGTGAACAAACATGAACGCTACGTTGTGTTCAGCTTTTTTAAAATGTATTAGGTTTTTAGGGCAAAATTTTCTCAAAAAAATTGTTCGGATTCCAATTTGTTCAAACAATGGGGCGTTCGGATTCTGGGGGCACCACGGTATATTATAGTAATAGTATATTCAGTTATATCTTCTTCTTCTTCTATCGGCTGCTCCCGTTAGGGATCGCCACAGCAGATCATCCGTATGATCCGCATACTGATTTGGCACATGTTTTACGCCGGATGCCCTTCCTGACGCAACCCTGGTCACCTCTTACGACACAGGGATATGGTACACCTATTTTAACCAGGGTATACACCGGCCCAGTATACTGGTACCAGTATACTGGTAGTATATTCAGTTATATATGCTGGTATATTTTTATTTCAGTGAAAAAAAGAACTGGTATATATATACCCACTCATTACCGTCCGTCTGTATATATATGTTTATATATATATATATATATATATATATATATATATATATATATATATATATATATATATATATATATATATATACCGGTATATATATACCCACACGTTCTCCTTAGGGCCCCCCTGCGGTCCCCCCTGCGGGCACCTTGCGTCTGCCTTGAAAATTCTATGGCCGCCGCAGCGATGCCCTAAGGTCACCGTGCGACATCAAATCAAAGACCGTACGGCACCCCCACGTTTTCGGTCTCCACGATTTCTAAATACGCCATGCGGCTCCCCGAAAAATAAAAACATATGTGACTGCTACATTGTGTGACCGTGGAAATACTGCGGCCGCCGTATAATTGCTAGTGGCCGCAGATTTTGGAGACCCCACGGCCGCCGTGGCAAATGTGACCTAGGCTTTAGGTACATTGGATCGAGACAAAATAATCCTATGCCACGCGGTCGAGATATTGGCGTTCCACGGTCGGTTAAACGACCCGCCGGCTCACAGAGTTATCCGAGCGACGGCCTACAATTCCGGGGAGTTTGGTGGGAGACGACGCAAGCTTTCCCCACCTTGTGGTCGTTCTCGCCACCGTCCCCCGGCCGACAACAATATATATGTATACATATGTATACATATATATATATATATATATATATATATAGAAATATATATATATATATGTAATTATGTATATGTCAAAATATATGGATATGTATATATATATATATATATATATATATATATATATATATATATATATATATATATATATATATATATATATATATATATATATACATACATACATACAGTCGGGAGAACAAGTATTTGATACACTGCCGATTTTGCAGGTTTTCCGACTTACAAAGCACGTAGAGGTCTGTAATTTTTATCAGAGGTACACTTCAACAATGAAAAACGGAATCTAAAACATAAATCCTGAAAATCACATTGTATGATTTTTAAATAATTAATTTGCATTTTATTGCATGAAATAAGTATTTGATCACCTACCAACCAGTAAGAATTCCGGCTCTCACAGACCTGTTAGTTTTGTCTTTAAGAAGCCCTCCCATTCTCCACTCATTACCTGTATTAACTACACCTGTTTGAACTCGTTATCTGCATAAAAGACAGCTGTCCACACTCAATCAATCAGACTCCAACCTCTCCACAATGGGCAAGACCAGAGAGCTGTCTAAGGACATCAGGGACAAAATTGTAGACTTGCACAAGGCTGGGATGGGCTACAGGACAATAGGCAAGCAGCTTGGTGAGAAGGCAACAACTGTTGGCGCAATTATTAGAAAATGGAAGAAGTTCAAGATGACAGTCAATCTTCCTCGGTCTGGGGCTCCATGCAAGATCTCACCTCGTGGAGCCTCAGTGATCATGAGAAAGGTGAGGGATCAGCCCAGAACTACACGGCGGGACCTGGTCAATGACCTGAAGAGAGCTGGGACCACAGTATCAAAGAAAACCAGAAGTAACACACTACGCCGTCATGGATTAAAATCCTGCAGTGCATGCAAGGTCCCTCTGCTCAAGCCAGCGCATGTCCAGGCCCATCTGAAGTTTGCCAATGACCATCTGGATGATCCAGAGGAGGAATGGGAGAAGGTCATGTGGTCTGATGAGACCAAAATAGAGCTTTTTGGTTTAAACTCCACTCGCCGTGTTTGGAGGAAGAAGAAGGATGAGTACAACCCCAAGAACACCATCCCAACTGTGAAGCATGGAGGTGGAAACATTCTTTGGGGATGCTTTTCTGCAAAGGGGACAGGACGACTACACCGTATTGAGGGGAGGATGGATGGGGCCATGTATCATGAGATCTTGGCCAACAACCTTCTTCCCTCAACAAGAGCATTGAAGATGGTGCGTGGCTGGGTCTTCCAGCATGACAATGACCTGAAACACACAGCCAGGGCAACTAAGGAGTGGCTCCATAAGAAGCATCTCAAGGTCCTGGAGTGGCCTAGCCAGTCTCCAGACCTGAACCCAATAGAAAATCTTTGGTGGGAGCTGAAAGTCTGTGTTGCCCAGCGACAGCCCCGAAACCTGAAGGATCTGGATAAGATCTGTATGGAGGAGTGGGCCAAAATCGCTGCTGCAGTCTGTGCAAACCTGGTTAAGAACTACAGGAAACGTCTGATCTCTGTAATTGCAAACAAAGGTTTCTGTACCAAATATTAAGTTCTGTTTTTCTGATGCATCAAATACTTATTTCATGCAATAAAATGCAAATTAATCATTTAAAAAATCATACAATGCGATTTTCAGGATTTTTGTTTTAGATTCCATCTTTCACAGTTGAAGTGTACCTATGATAAAAATTACAGACCTCTACGTGCTTTGTAACTGAGCAAACCTGCAAAATCGGCAGTGTATCAAATACTTGTTCTCCCCACTGTATATATACTTCTATAAATACATATATATATATATATATACATATATATATATATATGTATATATATATATATATATATTTCTATATATACATATACATATATATATATATATATATATATATATATATATATATATATATATATATATATATATATATATATATATATACATGTATCTGTAAAAGTATAGGTAGATATATATATATATATATATATATATATATATATATATATATATATATATATATATATATATATATATATATATATATATATATATATATATATATATATATATATATATATGAATATATTTTGACAACTCCCATGCTCCTCTCACCGAAACTGCTGCATGAAGCAACCACGAAGGCCTACGCAAGATAAGCGCTTTGCTGTATCAAACCCTTCCCAGAGTTCCTCCACAGCTATAAAGACATTCACAAATATTACAACATGAGAATCCCAATGCTACACACACCCTCAGCTGCCAAACCGGTTTCATCACTTATTGGTGAATTATAATTCTGTACTATTGTACCACAATTATATTATATATTATCACAATTATAATTGGTATAACTGTACCATTTTTACAATCATTAATCTAACTCTGTATCATTTTTTTTACAATCATTGATATAACTCCACCATTTTGAAATCATTGCGATATCTCTGTACCATTTTAAAATCATTGCGATATATCTGTGCCATTTTAAAATTATTGGTATAACTCTCTACCATTTCAAAAATAATTGGAATAACTCTGTACCATTTTTACAATCCATTGATATAACTCCACCATTTTGAAATCATTGCGATATCTCTGTACCATTTTAAAATCATTGCGATATCTCTGTGCCATTTTAAAATTATTGGTATAACTCTCTTCCATTTAAAAAATAATTGGTATAACTCTGTAGCATTTTAAAATCATTGGTATAACTCTGGATATTTTTAAATCATTGGGATAACTCTGGATCATTTTTAACATGATTGGTATTCATCAAATCCCAACTTTAATTCTAATTCTTTAAATATTAACCTTAATTCTCATTCATGAGATCTTAACCTGAATGCTAACAGCTCTGAACCACTTAAAAAATCATTGGTATAACTCACATTTTAAAAATCATTGCTGGAACTGTCAGAGTTAGTACTGCTGATCTTGCAGACTCAGAAAAGACTACCCAACCACGACACCACAGAGACGAGTTGTATTACAAAAAAAAACTCGCCCAACGTGGGGCTCGAACCCACGACCCTGGGATTAAGAGTCCCATGCTCTACCGACTGAGCTAGCCAGGCCACTGCAGTAACATTGCATTTAGAGTAGTAATCCTAATTAATAAATCCGAATAAGGAGATCAGGAAAGATCGAACTCACCAAAATGTACTTTTAACAGGACATGGGAGGGAATGTGGATGTCAGTCCATGATGTATCTGGCGGTGAGATTGTTGGAAGAGGATGTGTTGGGGGAGCGGGGGCAGAAGAGGGGTTTGGGGATGTCGGAGGTTGTACTTGTGATGTGCAAAAAAAGAACAATGTGGCACATTACACTCCCGAGTATACATAATAAATTAATAAACATTCCCAAACATCGTTGTACACAAAATCACAGTTAGAGGTTCCGAGCTGTTATCAGTTTGAAAGACCTTGGAACGAGTCTTGTTGAAAGTAATAAAAGAGTTGCTTATACAAAGGCCTGATACAGGAGGATTTTTGCCCATCATGCACCACATCACCATTCAATCCTTAAACCTTCATTCATTAAATTTTAACCATAAATCATTCAAAAATCTAAATTCATTAAATGTGTTGATTTCCGGAGTTAATTTAATTGTCTGGGTGTGGGAGGTTATGAGGAACCTTGGGGAGAACAATGGGGCAGGCACATGAACATCCCCAGGGTAATTTTTCCTAAATATACAGAAGAACAAAATTATCCATGTGATTTTGAGGAAGAACATACATATATGATCAAGAGGTGCATTCTACTCTTTCCCAGAGCGTTGATGCTACCAGAGTGGTGTTTTTGGCATGAGCTTTTCTGGGTGGTTTGCAAATACCTTTGAAGGAGTCAGTTAAGTCAGGACTATGTAATCGGGCCATGTTGCTCGCGATAAGTCGCCTCCTCTTTGCGAAGGACACCGTGGGATTTTTAACACTCCAACAACTAATGCTATCAAGACAGGACGCTCATTTAACGTCCATCCGAAGGCCAGCACCCATATTGATACCTCGCCCTGCCTGTGAAACACCAGGATGAGAGTTTCGAGCTGAGTCTGGATTCAAACCCAGGAAGACAGCTCAGAGACGAGTGTGCGTACCTCTAGTATGGGCTAGTGTGTGTGTGTGTGTGTGTGTGTGTGTGTGTGTGTGTGTGTGTGTGTGTGTGTGTGTGTGTGTGTGTGTGTGTGTGTGTGTGTGTGTGTGTCGTTGGTTGTTATCTCAATATGCGGGTTTCAGAAGGTGTAACAGAGTCCTCCCAGGTCTCGAAGTAACCACCTTCAATTCGGGAAAGGGGGTGGGGGTGGGGGATCACGATTCATGGATCAAGCTGTGAAGTTTTCTTGCTACCTCCGCCACCGAAGGTGAAGGAGGTTATGTTTTCACCGCTTTTGGGTAGTCGCTAGACTACCCTTAGTCTCAGGTTTTCTGTCTGTCTGTATGTCCGTCTGTTTGTTTGTATGTAATGGACAGCTCTGGAGGCCAGAGGAGTCAACCGGTTTTGATGAAACTTGACTGGTAGGTTCATACCAGGATCTAGTTGTATGCTTTTGAGCACCGTTGCTATGGACGCCACCGTTGCCTAGCAACGGGACTGAATTTTTTGAAAAAATTAGATACATATATTTTTTCGAAAATCAAAAATCGGCTTCCGCGCTTTTATGCGGACTATAATGAATCTCTTTGTCAAAAAATTTCAGCCCGATCCGTCAAAAACTGTATGACTAGTATGCAATTATATTACTATATGCTTTCACCCCAACATTCGTGTTGGGATTCCCTAACGTAGGGTTAGGGAATCAAACACAAATGATGAATGGACAGTTGCTCGTCATGTTCCTATATGGAACAACGAACGGCAAAAATGCCATCTGATGTGTTCTCTTATCTACATATTTCAAATTCGCCTTAGTCTAGCGACCACCCATGTCACCTACCAGCTTGTCTGCCTGTTTGTCTGTGTACAGGATATCTCAAAAAGTTTTGAACGGATCTGGACGAAATTTTGTGGACAGGTTGGGTGTGTGACAAGGATGAACTGATTAGATTTTGGTGAAGATCAGGATCCGGATCCGGATGCGAGAATTATTTCAGTGATTCTTCACCATTAAGAGATAGGGCTAAACCAATATATAGCATGATATTTCAAAAATTTATTGGGCCTGATATGTTGTCATGGATCAGGCATTACAGGGCGGAGGTATGCGCTCTACCGACTGCCCTTCTCGTTCTCAATGTTTTGGTCCGATGGCTCTTTTCAGGATCGTCACTGAGCCCTGGACAGCTTCCAACTTTGTTTGTATTTGCATTCCTCAGGGTGGTTTTTAAGATCTCCATCAGGTTCTTCTTCATTATCCCCATTGCTCAAAAGATCACTGGCACAATTTCGGCATTCTTCAGATTCCACGACCTTTTCACTTCATTTTTGAGGTCTTGGTATTTGGTCATTTTCTTGATTTCTGTGTTGTTTTGACCAATATCGCTGGGAACTGAAACCTCATTGAGCAATGCCTTCTTTTCTTTTTGGTACCTAAGTGCTATGTCTGGTCGTAATGTTTTGTTTTGTATGTTCATGCTTGATGGGATCATCACGTCATATGTGAGTGTTACTTTCTCATTTTCAATGATTGCTTTTGGTTTGTGTTTACATGTGCTTTCTGGAACTGGGATACTGAACTTTTTGCAGATATGCCAGTGGATTACATTACAAACCCTGTTGTGCCTGTGTGTGCAGTTGTTCTGACATGAGGTTTTACATCCCGAAAGGAGATGATTCTTGCTTTCTGTTTCTTCCTTGCAGAACCTACACTTGTCTGATTGACTCAGTCCCACCATTGTCCTCAAGCCACTCGTGTTGTGTCCTTTATCTTGGGCATTATTAATGATTTGTTCTCCACCTTAGTTGAGCTCACCTCTTCTTCGCCATTCCAATGAGCTTTCTTTGTGAATGCCAAATCTGTCCAAATATATTCTTTATATACTTTCCTGCTCTTTTGTCATTCTCCAAGTTGTATATCTGTTGATATTTCACTTTATATTTGCATTTCATCTTTTTTCCAATCATTGATGCTGTATCTATTGCTGTTTCGGTTTCATGTGTGACATCTTCCATTTGCACCTCTTTGGAAAAAAAAATTATGAGGTAGGTTCATGATACCTTCTCTCGCTTGCTGGTTTCGTGTTTCCACACAAATTCGATTCTGTAGTCTGTTGAACTTTTCACATATCCAGTCAATCCGACAGATGCCATTCTGTGCACTTGCTGAAGTTCATTGAAGAGCAGGTTGCGGGTCACCAAACATGTTCTGAAAATTTATCAATATGATTATATGTGCATTAAATAGTTCGATGCAAACTATTGTGGTTGCCTAACTATTGGGAAAATTAATGAAATTTAACTCCGAAATTGTTATTTCTCAAGGCTGTTGAAAAAAACAGCCGCATGCCATATATGGACGGTGACGTCAAATTCTCCAAAACAAAGCGGACACTCACTCGCTCATTGAAGAAGTGTCCAGTTCAGTGGGCCGTTCTTTTGCTTTTTTGAGCTTGCAACGATCTATATTATCCTTTTTTTATTTTGAATTATTATAGAACAAAGTTATTTGGATATTTGTACATCATGCCTCGTACGTGTGTCGTCATGTTTTGCGAAAATGGCTGGAAAACGGGTAATCACTCCCACTGATTCCCGAAGGAATCAAACATTCGCTGGCAGTGGATAAGATTTGTACAAACAAAATGGGCGAATTTTCCCCCAAAGAAAACGGGTAAAGAGGACCCTTTGGATAGACTTGTCATTTGTGGTGACCATTTCACAGCCGAGGATTACGAAGGCATAAACACATCTGATCACCACTCTGTGAATATGAGTTGTTGGTTGACAAGTTCTCCATATACTGCTCTGTCACAGAATCAATTGTTGAGTTTAAGTGAAAAAACCTTGAAATGTATTCTAAGAGTACATGGAAAAACACATAAATAAACTTTCTGAAAAACACAAGCATGAAAAAATTTCTCAACAAATCAACTTATTGTTGATTAAAGTACTTTTTTAACAGCATCAGAAAATTGGGCTATTTCATTTCAATTGTAAAAAATTGATCAATTTTCCACTTTTTTTCTAAATCTCGTAGAATATTTCCCAATGAGGTATTTATATGTTTTGTTGTTTATATGTATATGTATAAATATTTATATGTATATGTATAAATACATGTTTTGGTATTTATATGCCACAACAGTCTCTTGAAAGTTGGGGTTTGTTCTAACTGTTCACTTTCGCTGGGGTCAAGCTCAGCTGTCAGAAAGACTTCAACACCAAGGCTACGGTGTAAAATATATTTGGGTCCATAATTGATTCATTCTATTTCTGGACTCTTGAGTGACTAGAGGGTTAAAAAATATTACATCAAGTCACAGACGAATCAAACTTTACATTATTTTATGCATCGAACATGAAAATGAAAATCTACAAACCAATCTGTCTGGTGGAGTCTGTCAGTGTGAACTGCCGGGCAGTCAGTCCTGCCACTTGTACATGAAATAGGCCGTTTTCTGGCACTTGCAAGTGGCTCAAATTTATATGTCTCAGGGCCAGAAACTCCATAGTATAAATTCCCATCATCCTCCGACTCGTCCTCGGCAATATCGGAATGAAAACACTCAATTTCATCGCCGCTGAAATCGCTCTCTGATTCGCATCTCGCCATTGTTCACATGCTGTTTCCGAATGTTCACGAAGTTTTCGGAGAACGTGACATCATAGCATCTTCGGTAAATTCCGGTCTGTTTTTCGATCACTGACAAAAGTTTTGACTTAAAAGTTAATTTTAGCATATTTTGAGTTTCAAATGTAAGAAAATAATTGCCCAACGATTATTAATGTGCTTACAACCTTCGAATCACGTGAAGTCATCAGCGACCCAAAACCTGCTCTTTAAGGCACCATTAGGACCCAACTTTCATCGACATTGACATTGTGTGTGTAGTTTTGGAGAAGAAAGCAAATGCATATTTTGTGGGACAACCCCACTTTAGACCTACTTCGACCTCGATTATTTTTAATGGCGTAAACAAACTTTTGGTACATTGCAAGTGATGAAGGTTGTGGTCAAGGTTAATCGAAATTGTGTGTCTAGTTTCAGAGAAGAAGGCAAATACTTATTTTGATGGGCAACCCCTCCTGATACCCTCTTTGACCCCGATTTTTTTAATGTCATGAACAAACTTGGATTCTGGGGAGGATGCCGGAGAGATCAAATGGCGGTGCATCATTTGGTAATGTCAAGATCTCTGACCTTGATTTTGCAGATGATGCAGTCATCTTTGGGGAGACTCTGGATATCTTTTTGGGGGCCCTAAAGGCGTTGAATGAGGAGTCGGAGTCACTGGGATTACGGGTTTCCTGAGTCAAAACTAAGGACTAGGCTTTCAATGACATCTTGGATGCTGCTTTCTTGTCTGTACCTGTTTGTGGCGAGGATTTTGAGGTCATGGAAAGATTCACTTACCCTGGCTGTGATATTCATGTCTCTGCAGGCTGTGAGCCAGAAGTCAATAGACATCTGAGTCGGGCCTGGGGAGTCATAGATTCACTGGATCATGGGGTGTGGCGTTGTCTGTAGGTACCTGTGCAGGAGGACGAAAGTCCTAGTCTGCAGGTCCTTCGTGCTTCCAGTCTTGCTCTATGGATGTGAGACTTGGACTCTGACCATGGATCTGAGATGGCGACTTAATTCCTTTGGTACCAGGTCTCTTCGAAGAATCCTTGGCTTTCACTGGTCGGACTTTGTGTCCAACGAGCAGTTGCTGAGAGAGACTAAAATGAGATTTGTAACCGAGTGCTCTTGAATATAAATCTCTCACAATTCACATCATCAAATATAAAAAGCTCACATTTATTAATCGCAGAGGTGCCCTGCGTTGCCAGGTAACTAAAGGGTCCCTCCTCCTGCCCCTTCCCCCAATTCACCCCTCCCCCTGGCTGCACAGCTGAATACTCACGAAAAGGCTGAATGCCTAAACACTGTGTTTGCTTCTAAGGCCTAAGTCACATTTGCTCTACGGCTAGGATATGGCGGCCGTACCCCCCCTGAATTGACAGAAACGTGCGGCGGCCGCAGACTTTCTGAGGTGGCCTCGGGGTGGCTCTACGCCGTATGGCTATCTTTTACAGGCTGTAGGGGTCGTCGTGGAATTATATCGCGGAGTTATAACTTTTTTCATTTCTACGTTGGACGTCGCAATTCGACAAGCCGTAGCCATGACGTAGATGTGTTCCACGTCGACCGTACGTAGGGCGTACGGTGGGCTTGTGTTATTCCTGCAGCTGCCGTAGGCTCTTATCATTGAAAAATAAATTTTGCCACCCCCCAAAAAATTACGGCGGCCGCACTATTTCCACGGTCGCCATAGGGTAGTCCTAAGGCGTCCCTGTGTTCAACGTACGGTGGCTTGCAGTCTGTGTGACTACCTGCGGGCAACGCAGGGTCGACGCACGGTTTCTCTACGCCCACCGTGCGTCCTACGTGCGGCCTCCGTGGCAGTCTGCATCGACCATGCGTCCACCATGCGCTACCGCTAGAGATCGGAGTATAGGTGTTTGCCAAATGTGATTAGGCCTAAATATTGCATCCCAAACTCCTTGCTTTCTGTACCCACCTTACCCAGTCGCATCCAGCTGTTCTTGGACTCTGTGTCCTTTTCTCCTGACAACGTGGAGAGCTTGCTGTCAAACCTCGACTCAGATTCTGCAACCGGTCCAGACGGCATCAGCCCTCATGCTCCAAAAACCTGCTCTGCTGCTCTTACTCTCTCTCTGTCTGTTCTAATCACCCTCTCATTTACTCAAGGTCATTTGCCATCTTCTTCGAAGTCAGCAAACATTACCACTGCATAAAAATGTGCAAAAACTGATCTATGCAACTACAGACCAATCACCCTGCTCCCAATCATCAGCAAGGTCATAGAATACATAATCCCTTCTGACATAAAATCCTTCCTCTTCTACAATGGTTTGATTTCTGACCATCAATTTCGATTTAGACCAGGTCAATCAACTCTGGATATGCTACTTGTGCTTTCTCAACAACTCAACCTAAAGTCCAAACATGAGATCAGAGACATCTCCCTCAACATATCGCAAGTTTTTGATACGGTTTGACCTCCAGCACTGCTTACCAAACTCTCTTCTTATGGTATTCAAGGCAATATTCACTCATGGCTCATGGACTTCCTCTCCTGTCGAAGTCAACATGTGGTTCTAATGGAATTCTCTCATCTTCTCTTCCTGTTCAGGGTGGAGTTCCTCAATGGAGTTTTATTGGCCCTGTGCAGAAGCCTCTTCACTATCTGCTGACCTGGATAAAATCACAAGCTGTTCGAACACTTGGAATTAGTTTTTCAATCCTGACCACACACTCTCACCATGTCTCTCCAAAAGGACTGTCTGGAACCCTCCTCACCCCCCCATCTACTTTTTAAACAATCCCCTTGAAGAAGTCCTTTCATTCAAGCATTTTGGTCACACTATCTGCCATGATCTTTCCTGGGAAAGCCACATCTCCAAGCTGGCCTCCGACATCACGCAAAGTCCTTCCATGACACACCTAAGCTTCTCACCATTTACAAAGCTTTCTTCTGCAGTCTGATGGAGTACTGCTCCCCCTCTGGGGTGGTGCTCCTGCCTCACACTTAGGGCGACTTCACACTGTGGAAACCAAGACTTTTCGGATCATTGGCATCTCCCACGATGAAGCTGAGTTTTGGGTCACTCACTCTCTCACCGGAGGCAGGTCGGTGGTCTTTCTATCTTCTACCATCTCCTCTCTGGCCTTGCCCCCCTCCCTTGCTCTGTCACCGATTACGACCCCCCCCCCCCCCACATTCCAACCCCTATATTTCCGCAGGGCACACAACGTCCGCCAAAAACCCAGTTCTGGTGAAACTGCCAAAATCAAGAATCCCTGCTCACCTTCACTCATTCATTCCTCTTTTTTCCTGCCTCTGGAACAAACTCCCACACTCTCTTCAATCCCACTGCTCCCTCCAAGTCTTCAAAACAGCTGCTCACCACCATCTCACATCTTCCACCATCCAAAATCTCGATCTTTACTACCCCCGTTAATCCACCTCCTTCAAATTTCCTGTTTTCCTTCATGAAAGTCCCTGGAGTGTCATCTTGTTTACCCCCATCCCATCCCTCTCCTTTCCACAGATATCCTATTGTATTTGTTCCTCACTATTTTTTGTTTCCCTTCCCACCCCTCTTGTCTCCTGCGTTGTTATATGTTTCTATGTATTAGCTCTTATACGAGCCTCGACTTTGTATCTAAAAAAGGGTCGAAGGGTCTTAAATGTCTAAAGGGGTTTTTAGGGAGAAAGAGCAAAAGCGTCTGAAGTGTCCAAATGGTCTGAAATTGTCCAAAGGGTTTTCAAAGGTCTGAAAAGTGCCGAAGACGGTCTATATGTCTCAAAAGGGTCTAAATGGGTACTGAAGGTTCTAAGGGGTGTAAAGTCTAATGAGGTCTACAGGCCATACAGGGTGTAATGGAGTGAAGCTGTAGTAAAGAAATGTCCTCATGTTCGTAAATAAATTAAAGCTGGAGTGCAACAGGGCAATAATGTGCCAAATGACCTCCTCATGACTGTTTGAAACGCCTATTTCGGTGTATCGTGGTTAAAAATCTGATCATAGAAAGTTTCGTCACAAACTAACTTTGGGAGCTGAAAGCTGTGAGGTCACAAACAACAACAAAAAAAACATTTCGGTGTTATATGTACAGATGGACAACCTACTTTACTGCTGCAGACACTTCTTCCTCTTCTCAAGGAGTTGGCGTTACCTTTTTTTTTTCCTTCCATCAACCAGTTTACAGTGAGATCTCTTGGTAAAGCCATGGCTAATCGAGAAATGCTCAATCGGAACCTCATTCAAGGTTACGGGAAAACTCATCCAGAAACGTCCTTCTACAGCTCGTTTTAATATGTCACGAAAACGGTCGTCACATCATGGCTCTGGAAACACCCCCCAACCCCCTGCAAGTGAAAAACTTAATGACGTTTGGACAAACAACGACACACACCCACACACACCCCAACTGTGATGCATCAGCTACATGGTTTTTGAATGACCCTTCGACAAGACATCATCAAGAGGTCGGAGATACTGATAATATTGTAAGAAATGAAATACATCTCACCTGTGATTGAATATTTCTGTGGTAGTGACCAGAAACCATTTGAAAATCAAAAATATTAATGGTTGCCAGGGTTACCGGCTCCACCCACAACGATATCTCCTCACTGATTTTTTTTACACTGAATTCCAGTTTCTACCAATCAAACACACTCCAATTTCTCATTTGAGGTGAGACATCGACGATTAAATTAATCAAACATCTACGATCAATTTCCAAGTAAAAACAAGGACAAATGTGTCCACGAGCAGCGTCCAAAAGATTTTGTCGGCTAAAAATTTTTTTTTTTTTTTTAAAACAACAACTTCCGATATTTCGTCACGTGCCTTGATTAAGCCAATAGCGAAACGCGTCCTAATGTCTTTACGTATTTACGATATATCGTGTATTTACGAAATAAATAATGTATTTACGAAATTACAATACGACAAATGGAATAATTTTTAAATAGTAACGTGAACTTTTAGAAACTTTAAAGCAAATGTCCGAATATATTTAAAAGTTCATGATAGACGCTCTCAAAAGGCACCGTCTATGTGAGAATGTGTACATGTGCTCAGTATTTAAGGAGATCAGGATCTCGTATATACAAGATCCGAGTCATCGGGATTAAGGTTTTGTAAGAACAAGAACAAGAACAAGAACAAGAACAAGAACAAGAACAAGAACAAGAACAAGAACAAGAACTTTCGAAGAAGAAGAACGCCGAGCTCTCTGAGCAGCGTTCGCAACGCGAGACGCTGATAAATCAAATCAAATCACGACAATCACTTTGGTTCTTTTTAAACTATACGATACATGTATACTTGAGGTGTATATTTGGTGAAGTTAGCAAAGATGGCAACCTTTTTTTTCTACAAACTCTTCACCCTTGAGAGTTACGTCTTCAGATGAAGGGTAACATTACCTTTAAATCGATATATGTGTTGTGTTTGTACTATGTTCGGTTTTTGAATGGTGAGCGCATTTGGGAAGTCACGTGACTCCTTTTTCGCCGATGTTACCTATCATGGTGACGTCTTAATTCACAGTTATTTTTTCACATTTGACACCATATTTGATAATCGGAGGTTACCACCTCACCGAAAATATGACCATGAGTAATCCGAAAGAAAATGGGCTTTTTATGAAGCATTGAATGTATGGATATACCCTTGCTGAAGTGGAGGCAGGTGGCAGCTCAGGTGTTTATAATTTTCAAGTGCGTGCCCGTACGTGCAAAAAAACAGAATTGTGACGTCATAGCACCGTGTCCTGTCATTGGTTTGGTAAATAAATGGCCATAACTTGGGAACCACTTGTCCGATTCATATCAAACCTTGAAAAGGCACATCCTCGGGTCCCAGCAATATACCTGGCAAGTTTCAATTATATCGGACCAGTGGTTGTCGAGAAACAGCGGTCACACACACACACACACACACACACACACACACACACACACACACACACACACACACACACACACACACACACACACACACACACACACACACACACTGCTGAAATTATAGATGGACTAGTTCGTGCCCGTTTAAAAAAAAAAAATTATAAATAAATATTCAAACCGCGAGCAACAAACAACAACCGCACAGGCCGTTTCTTCGCTCTC